>NC_141536.1:147747498-148079998 GCF_021556685.1 Rattus norvegicus
ATGTGGATCTTTTAGCTTCCTGCTCTGGCTGCTTTCTGATGTGCCTTTATGGACTCTCCCTCTGGACCCATAAGCCCAAATAAGCATTCCTTCTATATGTTGCTTCTGATCACTGTATCTTATAAATGTAGCAGGAGAGGGACCAGTACCACTCTCTTCCCTCCATACAGGCTCCCTCACTCCAAACTGGGCCTCTGGTAACCACTTTTTAGTCTCTGTTTCCATGAAATAGACCTTTTAGGTCCTATATAAAAATCAGAACATGTAGCATTTGTCTTTCTGTGTCTGACTTACTTAGATTAGCATGTTTCCCTAGCCTCATCCATGTTGCCATAAAGGATGATACCATTCTTTGTTATGAGGAAGGCCACATGTCTTTGTCTGTTCACTCATTAATGGATTCCTAGGTTGATTTTTATCTTGGACATTCTCAACAGTGCTTCGGAAATCATGGGAGTTCAGCTGTCTCTTTGACAAGCAGATTTCCTTTCCTGTAGTCATGTGCTCAGTGGGAGGGCTGCTAGATCATATGGTAGTTTTATTTCTATGTTTTTAAAGGATGTTTTTATACTAAAGCAGGCATTTGTTGGGTAGGCACCAGCAGAGAGGACACAGTGTCTGGTTAATATGGCTCTTAGAGCTGGAGGTGTTAAAAATGTTCTTTCTGCTTCTTTCATGTACATCCTGACTCTCTGGTGACTTAGCACCAGTGAAGGAAGTTCAGAGGGACAATTTTGGAGCCCTCCACAGGAAAGAATAGAATCCTAGATGTGAAACTGTTTTGTACCCCCCCCCCCACCATACACACACATATGAGAAAGTTGGGTTTCTCCTGGAGCCTCTTTCCTGTTGCTCTAAAAGCGAGCTGGTGTGTGAGAATGGGTACAGCTCTGATGTACTTTCAGAAACTCTCATAGCGAAGGACAGCTGGGGACAATTTTCACTAAGGATGTTGCTAGAGGTCAGCAAAACAGCTGGAATGATTCACTCTCTGATAACACATCTCCCGTCAGCCCACTGTCACCCAACAGAAAGCTCCGTAGCTCAGCCACCAGGACTCATAGGAAACTGGGACAGACTTGCTCAGGGCACACAAACCTCAGCCCTCTCCTCTCCTCCCACAACCCCACCACATAATTCCTCCTGGAGGGAAAGCAAGTTATGTTTATTTAGATAAAGCTATATTACTATAATAGAATTACTAATTATGTCCAACAAGTTTTTCCTTAAACACAACATTCCATGGTTCGGGCTGGAAATCATTAGGGTGAGGAGGAGGAGGAGGTGGTGGAGGAGAAGGGAGGCGTGTTTTTCTTTCCCCCTGATTTATGATGGCGTGATAATCTTGGCCTGCTCACAAGTTGCTCTTTCCCGTGGATAACTGGATTCTGCTTTGCCAGCTCTAATTTGAAGCAAATTTCACTCTAACCCATCTCCTCCTCCGCATTAATGTTTATTAAAAGCCAACCACAGCACTTACAGATGCCTCCAACACCAGGGACCCTGCCCCCAAGGCCAACTTCAGGTTACTGGAAGGGAGGTGAGAACTCCACAAAGCATGTACACAGTGGAGCTGGGAAGGGGTTCTGTGGCTCCCTAATGAGGCTGGCAGACTGTGGTGCTGACTTGGGAGTTGTTGACATTGAAGATGTCATATAAGGACACAGCAACATCAAGAGCCCTCAATCTGGAATTCTTTGGAAGACAAGCAAATGAGAAGAGATTGATTACTGTGCAGTAAGGTACCCTCATAGTAAAGAATTGGGAACTTCTCTCTCTCTCCTGACTGTGCCATCCCTAAAAGCTCTCCACTGGTCAGGGGATCCTGGTCCATTTTCTGCTCTATTTAGGCAACTGACTTAGATGAGGGTTTCCTTGGAAGCAGGCATTGAGAGAAAGATGGGACTAGAATTTACCTTGGGAGAGGTCACAGGCAGCACTGTTAAAGAGTGCATATATAAGAAGAAAGTTAGGAATAAAAACATGGAATAGAACTATCTAGGGCAAAAAAAGACATTGCATTGTATGATAATGGGGTCAATGCTACCCCCCAATTCTGCCAGTTTACAAGACAGATGAAATCCAAGTGTGTATACTATAAACTAAAAGAGATGTCAATGAAATCAAATGGTGACTGATCATATTGACAGAAGAAACAGACAACCTTCAGAGTTATAGACTTCAATATTTTCCTTGAACTCCTGACACATCAGCTAAATGAAATGGTAAGGAACGGAACTCAATGGCACCAACAGCCAACAAAGGTGGGATTAACAGTTAAACAAAACAAGACAAAACAAGACATTTGTTATGATTTGAATAGGAAATACCCCCACGGGACTGTGTTCTGAGCACTTTGCTAGTTACTGGATGGTGCTATTTTGGAAGGGGGTGGAGCCTTTAGTCGGTAGGGTGTGGCTGGGAAATAGGTAACTAGCAGTAGGCCATTGAAAGATATACTCAGCATCTGATACTTGCCATGTTCTTTGTTTCCTATTCTGTCATATTGTAATCAGCCTCTACAACATGCTTTCTGGGCTCTGAACTGAGCTCATCTAACATGGCTTTTCAACTAGGACAATAGGCTGACACCCTGGGAAACTGTGAGCCAAACTAAATCTTTTTTAGCAATTTTTTCACAGGTATTGTGGACCCAGCAAAAGTATCTAACAAGACACTCTACTAAATGGCAGAAAATATGTGCCCATGCACATACATAGACTATGTCAAGATAGATGCACTACAGTGTTCTAGCTTGTTCTGTATTGGTGTGATAATGATCACCATAACTGAAACCAACACATGGTGGATAGAGTTTATATCACCTTATACTTCCAGGTTGCTGTCAACATTTGATAGAATTCAGGAGAGGAAATGAAGGCAAGACTCGAACGGTAGGAACTTGGACCCAAAACTATGAAGGAATGCTGTATACTGGCTGGTTCTCTAGTTTACTCTCTGGCTCTATCACTGGGGCGTGAACAGCCAACTTTCACATACAGCCTAGGACTACCTGCCTACATGGTGGTCCTACCCACAGTGATCTGTGCTCTCTCACCTCAGTTATTAAGCTAATCAGTTCTTCATTGACATGGCCACATGCCAGTTGGATTCTTCAATTCAAGTTCTCTCTTCCCAGGTAACACAAGATTTTTGTCAAGTTGACAATAAGCCTAACTAGGACACCCTGCCACAGACAAAACACAACAAAATTTAAGCAATCTGAAATGGCAGGGAATGTGTTTCCTGACCACAATGGAGGCGACTGAATATTAAAAAGCATAAACAATAACTTGAAAGTCTCCTTCCATTTAGAAACTAGACAGCATACTTACGAATCATCTACCGATAAAAGAACTAGACTTTATAAAGTTTTATATATAAAATAAGTAAATTTTGACTGGCTTGATCTTGTAGAAGCAACCACAGCTACTGTGAGTTAATATGTGTATCATCCATGCCAAGCCCAGAAGGCAGTACCTCACAGCTCTGTTCCCGACCGCCCTGCTCTTACATTCCTCATGCCCACCCTTCGTGGTATTTCCTCAGCTTTGGATGAGAAAAGTTGGTACAAAGACCAGTTCTGTGGCTGAACATTCAGACTTACTTATTTTTGTATATCAATTTTTTCAGAGTAAATATATTATTAAAATGAATGAAATAAATCAACATTAGTAAATAGCATTCCTCTGGGAAAAGATGATCGAGACAGGAATTCAGGAATAAAATAAGGAATCCATAGATCCCGCAGTCCTCAGAAAGATAGGGATGGGGTGTAATGGACAACTTCCGTCCTCCAGTAGAAACATTAGGTTGTTTTTGAGAAAGGAAAAATTACCACAATTAAAATAATGTGAAAAAGACAATCTGAGTGGCCCCATGTAATCACTAACATTTTGAATTTGGGCTGGAGAGATGGATTAGTGGTTAAGAAGGCTACTGTTCTGATGGAGGACCCAGTTAGGGCCCCTGCATCCACACTCGGCAACCCCCGATTGCCTACAATTCTAGCCCCAGGGGACCCAAAGGCCTGTTCTGGCCTCCATGATCCTTGTACTCACATGCCTTTGTGCATACATACTCACATGTGCGCGTGTGTAAACACACACACACACACACACACACACAGTTAAAATGAAATTCAGTCTTAAAATTGAATTCAACTGGGGATTGAGTTTTAGTGTTAGAACACTTGCCTGCCCCGTGTGAGGACCTGGGTTTGATCTGCCACACTTAAAAAGGAGCATCGGGGGCCGAGTCACACGAGTTCATTAGGAATTTTGTGAAATGTGAAAATGGGGAAAAATATCAGCTGTAAAGTGTTTTCTAGAAGTGTTTTCCAAAAGTTCTTAAAATGTTTTATGAAGCCCATGTTACCCCAATGCTAAAACCAGATAACTGGCATTCAAAAGGAGAGTATTGATCAATAGCAAGGAAGAGTTTAAAATTCTCCAACACATAAAATTATTAATGTTTGAACAGAGGGAAATGTTGTTAATTCAATTTAATTACAGAAATATATTGAAATAATTTCAACTGTGCAGCAACATATAGAGAGTCTTAAATCATGAGCAAAAGCTATTTCCATATTAAAATATTTATTGGTGCAATCCTCCACATTACCAAACTAAAGAAAAGAAAATCTAGGTAAAACATCATGACCATTCATAATAAAAACTCTCAGAAATAATAGAAACAACGTAGATATTTCTCAAATTGTTAAAGCACATCTACAAAATATTTTATAGCTAACTGGTAGAAACCTGACGTTTTCCTCTTGGGGGTGAAATGAAGCAAGGAAATCAGTTCTCAGCATGTTATTATAGATGTTGAAGCTACTCCAGAAAGTTGAAGAAGAGAAGTAAAAACTGAAAAAAATAGAAACATGTTTCATTTGTAGATAACTTGGTGATTGACATAGAAAATTCCAAAGGGTCTATTAATAATTCTCCTAGAGTTCTAGAGCAGTGGTTCTCAACCTGAGGGTCTTAACCCCTTTGGCAAAACTTTATCTCCAAAAATTTATTCATATTACAATTCATAACAACAACAAAAGTATAGTTATGAGTAGCAACAAAAAATATTTTTATGGTTGGGGCCGCCACAACATGAGGAAGTGTATTAAAGGGTCATAGCATTCAGAATGTTGAAAACCACTGGGCTAGAGCAAGATGCTCTTCTAGTTTTCATTCTGTTGCGGTGAGAAACACCATGGGTCAAAGCAGCTTAAGGAAGGACGGGATTTTTGCTTATACTTCCAGATCATGAGGTAAATCAGGGACAGAAAAACCATGAAGCAATGCTGTCTAAAAGTTTTCTCTCTAGATTCTGCTCAACCTGCTTTTTTTATACAGCCTAGTTCCCCCTGCTAAGGCATGGTACTGCCCACAGTGGACTGGACCCTCTTGCATCAAGCATCAGTTAAGACAGTTGATCAAAGATATGGCCATTGGACAGCCTGATATAATTTTTCAATTGGTGTTCCCTTTCCCAGGTGACTCCAGTTTGTGTCAGAGTGACAATAAACATTCACCAGTAAAATCAATCTGCACTTTGTCAATGTGACATGCAAACATACCGCTATTAAACCACAACCTTCCCTTCTTTGTCTACAAGATTTCACGCTAATGTCACAGAATAAAACACAGTCCAATGTTATACTTTTGCGTCTATTTTCTTTTACTTTTTTTTAAAGATTTATTTATTTCATGTATGTGGGTACACTGTAGCTGTCTTCAGATGCACTAGAAGGGCATCAGATCTACAGATGGTTGTGAGCCACCATGTGGTTGCTGGGAATTGAACTCAGGACCTCTGGAAGAGCAGTCAGTGCTCTAAACCACTGAGCCATCTCTCCAGGCCCTGTGTCTATTTTCAACTGAGTAAAAAGACCACCACAGAGTAGTAAAGATATTAAAAAAAGTGTGTGTGTGTGTGTGTGTGTGTGTGTGTGTGTGTGTGTGTGTATGCACGCAACAATTTCAACTCTGAGAATTAAAGAAATAAAAGCGGGTGTTTGAACAGCCCTTTTTATATTTGTGCTCACAGAAGCATAATTTGTAATAGACAAAAAATATAAGCAACCTATGCCCCATTGGCAGACAAATGGATATAAGATCCATGCAATGGACTAGTAGCCATCTTTCAAAAGAAAAATGATGCTGGAGTATGCTACCCAGCATGCATGAATCTATGAGGTATTCTCCTAAATAAAAGAAGCCACAGGGTTAATTACTAAAGAACCCATTCCTTTTAAATTCTAGAGTTGTCAAAAACCATAGAGACAGAAGAAAGTGTGTGTTGGTTGCTAGAGAACTGGGGGAAAGGGCATTACATTTAGTGGCTATAGAATTTCAATATGGAAGTCTGAAAGTATGTTTTGTGTTTGGGTAGTGGTTATGATCATACAACAACTGAATGAGCCATGTACTTAAAAATAATGTAGACAGTAACCTTTATGATATTTTTATTTTACTAACACAAAATGGATCCCAAAAGGCAAATTGATATTTTCAGATATACTCAGTTTTTACATGATAAATCGCAGTGCATCCAAAATAACCATTGCATCTGAAATCAGGTGGTTGCTTCTACGATGCCTTCCCAAAGCAAGAAGAGCCTCAGGCATCTCTGGAAGATGGAAGACCATTTTCATTCTTCAGAGCAGTCAAGGGCGGGTCACGCATGCTGGAGGAAGAAGGAAAAGTATGACTAGATTAAACAGGATAAAGATGCTTGATGCCAGAGGGTCCAGTCCACTGTGGGCAGCACCATGCCTTAGCAGGGGGAACTAGGCTGTATAAAAAAAGCAGGTTGAGCAGAATCTAGAGAGAAAACTTTTAGACAGCATTGCTTCATGGTTTTGTTGAGAAGATGCTCAACAAAAGCAAGACAAGTCCCTCAGCGGGTACCTGAAGGAAATGAGGGATTGACCTGTTGTTCTTGGAAGAGGGCATGGTGGAGGGCTGGAACTCTCCAGAAAGCAGAGTAGACACACAAGATAAAGACATTAAAGAATGAAGAAAGGGTAGGGAGACTCTGGGAAGAGATGAAGGGGAAACTGTGATCAGAATACACTGTATAAAACCTTATTTTCAATTAAAAAGGAATAAATGGGTGGGTGGGGGAGCATCCTCCAAGAGGTAGGGGAAGGGAGAATGGGGTGGAGTATTTCTGGAGGGGAAACTGGAAAAGAGGATAACATTTGAAATGTAAATAAAGAAAATATCCAATTAAAAAAATATATATATACCACATTAACTGAAGGAGATTAATCTATTGGTTCAGTTAAAAAGTCTGCAATTATTAAAGATTACATGGTAGGCAACATACATATAATACATATATGCACATCACACACACACACACACACACACACACACACACACACACACACACACACACTACCCCTTCTTTGAAAAAAGAGCCAATGACTCTACCAAAAACCTCAGGTTCTCTCTGAATTGAATCAATGGAAGAGGGTCATTAGTGAATTTTCATTAAGTATCTGATTAAAAAAACAATGTACTCTTATAAATTTAGAAAGAAAAATCTTTCAAAAGTAGATGACCAGATTGGTCATGCATGTGATGAACTGGACAGCTATCAAATGCAACCCAAAACTCCTCCAGAAAAAAAAATGAAACTATTCTTTGGCTGCTATTGAAGTTCATGTATTCCCCATGAGAGAAAAGCTCATGACAATGAATTGAAAACTTTGTTGGCTGAAGGACAACTTCATAAGGAAGCAAATAGAGTACTTTGCTGCAACAAAACAAAGCAGAAACAAACACCCCAAACAAAAACAAAACAAAAAACAAAAATAAAAAGGGAAAGAAAAAGAAAAACTAGGAAGTATGTACAGAAGGGCTTGGAGATATATTCTCTGTCCCAGAGATGACCAATGGGATGAAGGAAAGAGCCCATGTGACTACCAGGGAATTCTCTGGTGTCCAGACCTTTGGTGAAGGATGTTTACCAGGCTGTGCTAAGCATGGGAAAGTTGTCCTGGTCCTCAGATCTGCAAGGACTCAAAACCTCTTGATCCAGCTCCCTCTAGAGTAGAATGTTATTGCTGTATACTCCAGATGTCCATTTAGCTCCACGGTCAAATGTTAGATGCTATATAGCGATTCCAAGGCATAGTCCAAGAACGCCTGCTTTCTTACCTTTTAGGGAACTCAACAGAGAGATTGGTTGACATTTCCTAGCAGAGGAACTCTCCTCACACGCCATTCACTATCCCCATAGATAATGTGCCCAGCTTCCCAGGACCTGATTCTGAAGACTCAGAACCATAGAGAAGTACGTTTTTCTTCAACCTTAAGTAATATTGGCTTTTCATTTAGTTCTATGGTTCTTTAGTACTGATTCATGGGCTCAAAGCAAAACTAATTAAGGCTCTAATTTCAAGAGGATTTCCTGCTTTTGTGTGTTATTTAAACACTTAAACACGACTCTTAAAAACCCCTTCTTTTGATTCTGTTTGAGGTAGTGTTATAATTGACTTATTATTTATAATTCCACAAAAATATTTCAGAAATATAATACATATTGCTTTCATCAATAATGAACTTGATTAATTTTTTTTCTTTTGTTTCTATGCTACTACTGGTGTAACTATTTACTAATTTCAGGTGGAGTCTTGATAGTATTATATTGAATCAGAATCAGAGTATGAAACTCTGATTTCTGCCAGACTTTTCCTTTCTCTCAGCACTTCATTCTCCCAGAGCTAAGTAAGGCTTAGCCATCCAGCTGCCTCCCAGTTCATGACCTTGTGTGGGAAGCATGGTTAGACCCCAGGGAGTTCAGGAACTTTCATTTCTTTCTCCTTTTTTTAATCTCTTTGTTTATCTACTTCCGTTTTCTCTCTTGTCCAATGGTGTATGGAACAAATGTGGCCTCAATCCTGTGGGTATTAAAGGATGTCTTCCTCTTACATCTGGTCCAAATAGACACTGCTCCTTGGTAGGCCCCTTCTCTGGACCTTGTGTCCCCGATGTGCCAGGTGCCAACCTCCTGTCACATCTAATTCTAGAAACAAAGGTTCATAAAAACTCTACCATAGCTTCCTGTCCTAGATCCTTGCCAGTCTCACATTCAGAAAGGTCACAATTAAAACATCCAGGAGATCCTGAGACTCTGCTTCTCAAAGCTCTCTGTGCTTCAAATCACACCTATGCATGAGTCTGAACTATGTCATTCATGAGGACCCTGGTCCCCATCTCTGACCCTATCCCCGGGATCTAATTATTGTGCTTCCCTCTGCTCCCCAAACATGTCAAGCCCACACCTGACCCCAGAGCCTTGGCCCTGGCCCTGGCTGTTTGCTTAGCCTAGAGTGTTTCCTATCCAGTGAGAGAATGGCTGCCTTAATATTCTCACTGAGAATCTGGCCTGTGTTGGCTTCTTTGAATTCCCTTCCGCTCTGTTCCCTGGCTTAGTTGTGGCTACAGAACACTGATACTGTGTCAAACCATAGCATTTCCTTGTTGTCTTAGTTTCTAACTTCTTTCGGCACCCCTCCCCCACCTACCCCCTTTCCTACATGCCACTCCAGGACGAAAGGCTGTTTATTTCAGGGGAAAGATAAACCCCTTGCTGTGTTTCTGGATCATGTTGGTGGAGTTATTAGCAACACAAACACTACTCATTGTTTGCACTACCCCTGGAATGTCAGGGACAGACAGTTTATTTTGTTCAACCCTGAACCTTCCCTCCTATCTTGCAAAAGACAGGAACTCCCAGTGCGAATTTAGGGAATAAAGGAATAAACACTAGAGGGTTCAGTGGGATGGTCTGTGACCTGGCTGGCATATCAGAGTGTGGCTCTACTGGGTTTCCTAGGAGGGTTTTGTATACCTGTAGCCATTTCCTTAGAACCCCCTCCTGGATGCAGCCACACATTTCTTAAAGGCTCTTGCTTATGTCCTATGTTCTAGTGGTCAGTCCTCTCTTGTATAGGTGTTTCATGCTGGACCCTGTGCATTTCATGCTACTGAGTACCAAGTCTCTAAGGTAAGCCGTGCAGATGTCTCAGGAAGCCGAGTGTTCTGGGACAAGTATAAAGAGATGTTAAGGATAGAGACCCAGGAGGGCAACATCTGGCCTTCTCTACTGTACTAGAAACAGGGAAATTTGGGTGCTTTTGTACAATGGGAAAGTGACTGGCCACTGGGATTCCGGCCACAGATGCATTCACAACCAGCTCTGACTGGTATACCTAATGCTTGGATGGGGATGGGGGAAGGCTCACTCAGAAAGCACTGAGCAGAGAGCAGTGTGAAGAACACACCACACCTGCCACTTCCTTATGACTGCCTCAAAGACAGGGATAGGGACACAGAAGTCGAAGCAAGCCTCTCTGATCACACACCGTACAAGGATGCTAGATAGTTAGAGTCTGTACCAAAAAGTCTGGGAGTTCATGTCTTTTCTGTTTCTTCCCAGCTTTGTAATTTCATGTATGGTCCTCAGGGCTGTGGCTTCTAGACTTTCTCACCTGTGAAAGAGGAGAGGGATGGTTGCCATGGGGGTTTCAGAACATCCATGCAAAAGCACAGAGGAAACCTTCCACAGGCCGCTACTTTTGCTGTCATATGAGAAATGACACACTCACCATTTGGTCTGAGACTTCTGTCCCCAAATCCATTTCTCTCCATCCCACTGAGAAGCAGTCTTTCTTTGACTCTGTTTTGTTTTTTTCATCATTTTATTTTTTCCATAAGTTCTTAGAAGCTGTTTTGAGAAAGACTCTGATTAGAATCCAGCACCCTGTACCAGAATGAAGCCAGTGGAAGGCGTACTCTATGCCTGGCCTAGAGCTGAAGGTGAAATGGTTTGGGGATCTCCCACAAACTCTAGGCAACCACAGTAGCAGTATTTAAGTGAGGTTATTTCGTCTCTGGGAAATTTGATTCCATTCCACAAACACTTCTCCTCCTCGTTAAGACACCTACCACTAAAAAACATCTGGTCAATTAAATTTAAAACAGTAGTCAAACCAGTTGTTGGCATTATATGGTCAAACATCTGGACATATGAATTTTTAATTAAATGTTTTAATAGCATGAGGGCTCAGCTTCAAACTCACTTGCCAAATAGAAGACCTGGATCTTTACTTCCTGTGCAGTTTGGATGGGCTGCAATTTCGGTATCAATTCACTATTTAAAAATCCGTATCCTAATGTCAGAGAGACACAGGGATCTTCCTTCCTTGATGTGTAATATTAGTCTTGAATTTCAAAAGAACAGCAATAACGTTGGAGGCTGGAGAGATGGTTTAGCATTTAGTAGCACTTGATGCTCTTGTAGAGGACCTGGGTTTGGTTCTGAGCACCCACACAATGGCTCACAACCACCTGCAACTCCAGTTCTAGGGGATCTGATGCCTTCTGACCTCCGAGGGCACCAGGCATGCATGTGGTGCATGTACATGCATATGGGCAAAATGTTCATACACATAAAATAAATAAATCTGAAAACAAAATCATTTTATTATTCAGTTGACAAGTCCCGGGTTTTCATAAACACACACACACACACACACACACACACACACACACACACACACACACACACACACGGGATTCTAACTGGAATACAAGGAGCCTACTTACAATTATGGGTCTGGTTCCTATTACTCTTCAATGGCCATGTGATGGCTTCTTCTTGTATACTTCTATTAGATAAAGTAAAGAGGTCAATCTGTGAATTCCTTACAGCAGAACAGGGAATTTTGTCTTTATTCATGATGCTTGACACGTATGTAAACACGTGTGTTCCATACGCAGGTGAGACACGTGCTAATACTTTACTATTGCTGTGAGTCTTCTGGGAGTCTTGTTTATCACCCGTGCATGATGAAGATGGCTTGGACTAGGGCTCTAGCAGTAGACATTAAACAGCAAAGAACAGATTTAAGGCACACCCAGGAGGCAAAACTGACAACTCTCACTGATGCATGGGCTGAGGGGCCAGCAGATGCTGAAGGACTTTTTCTGCCTCTCCTATAGGCAATGCTGGAAGGACATTTTTTGGTTGGCTTTTTAAATTCCATTTGAGCAGATTTTTATTGACACTTCGTCGCTATTTTTCACCCCAAGAGTCCTGGACAAGCCTATTGCTTAAATCTCTCTTGACTTACCTTTCTTCCTTGACCCATCAAAAAATCTTTACCCTGGCAAGAGAAATCTTTGGCACAAGGTCACATAACACCTTAAAAATAGCCCTCTGAACACAAGCACAGAAAAACCTAAACAAAGCCCATCTTTAGACATCTGTTGTGATGTGACAGCCAAGAGCAGGGTCCACATGGTGCTAGTGGGGTAGCCATGTCCACATATTGCAGTCAGTATGTGAGGGGTGGCACTAATGATCCTGACATCCTGTGGAGGGCTGTTCTGCCAGCCTGCTAATTAGGATCTACTTAGAGTGGCCGCGGCTGGGCAGCCAGACCTTCTCTGTTGCCTGCCTTTCCCTCTTTGTCTTCCTTCCAGGCAGTAATTTAGCATAGTGTACTTTTGAAATAATTTATTGTTATTATTATTTTAATTTTTATTATGGGTCATTTAAAATAAAGAGTAGAGAAAAGCAGCCTGTCTGAGGCACTAGATGGGGACAAGCATAGCTAAAGTCGGTGACTCTGCTGACAGAAGCCCAGCCAGTGTTCCTTGGAAAGGTGCAGCTCTTGGATAACAGCTCATCTTCAGGGAGTTAGTGGAAGGCCTTCCCTGAGAGGAGGGGTTTGAATCCAGTTACTGCCTGGGTGGTCTTAACCTTGGCCCTCAGATGGTTCCCAGGTTTCAGAAGGTCATCAGCAAGAGGTGGCAAACATTCCCTTATTGTCAAGCTTCCAAACGTTCAAGGAAGATGATACTCCTCTGACAGCTTAAAGTTACCCATGGGAGAAGGTTTTATATGAGTCCATCAGATTGTGGTTTGGGGCTTTCATGGATCACAGAATTTCAAGGAAAAATATATAGAAGAAGGGTCATTTGGAGGAGTTTTTAAACTGCAGTAGATGATAATAGTCCTAGGTCATACATATCATGATAGCATTAACTCACAGGACAAGTTTGGAAGCTAACTTGTGGCAAGGATTTGCCAATGAAAAGAACCCACTTATGGTCCCAATCTAGGGATATAGTGAAGGCATCCAGGACAGGATAGATTTCAACCAAGAACCATGCCCACACAGACTCTCTAAAACTAGTGCAACAAATTCATGTGCTAGGGTAGCAGTGGGCAAATGTCTAAAGAACCAGATGGTACCTCCTTTATACTTTGTAGGCCATGCAGTCTGTACTGTAATTATTAACCTGTAATATTTTACTGCAGGAATAACCATGGGTAATATACAAACAAGCCAATACTACTGATGTCCCAATAATGTCTCATTCCCCAAAACACACTGTGGACTGATGTGGTCTGTGGACCATGGTCTTCTGACTTCCTAGAAGATGATATGGAAGAAGCTTCTCCAAGGTAGTATGTAGACACACATACCAGACTCAAGGGCATTTCATGTATGTCTGTGAGGACAACTCCAGGTCACTTGGACCAAATAAATTCTTTGTACAGTTCTTTACCTGGGGAATTGTGACTAAGAAGGATGCATAAAGCACCCTACAGGCTCCCTGCCAACTCCTGAATGCCTGGATATTTCCTACAGAAATGGAATATGCACTCTCGTTCTTCATCAACTGACATGAGTGTCTATAAGGGCAGCTGAGGACACAATCCCTTAATGGCGTCATGGGAAATGTTGCGCTATGGGCATAAGGTCCTGTGACAGACAGGATAAATTTAGAAAATTTACCTTTTTGTAAACTAGAATGAGTCTAGCATTTCCCTTGATTTTACCCTCTGCTTTCCAAGGCGATCCCCTCCGGTCATCTTTAACCTCCCCACTCCTGGATCTCCTGGAATACAGTCATGGCTATGCGACTCCTTGGCTTAATCCCATCAGCACATCGGCAGGACCTTGGTCTACAGGGTGAATTCCCAGCCAAGACCTTTAAGTTCCTTCAGTTTTTGTGCAGTTCTAGCTCCACCAAATGACACTAATGGACACTTTGAGTTGCTTTCTGGGTGAGAATTCCATTGGCTATTCAATTAAGCAACCAATCTGATCCCCACCGTGGTCCTGGGAGACGAATTTGCTCAGATTTTGGAGTGTGGTACTGTGTGCACCTCTACAAAGTCAAAGCAGCTAGCCTGAGCCCGAGCAAGGGCTCCCACGTTTAACCAAAGACTGCTCTGGTTTCAACGTCTATTTTCTTTGACATCATTTTCCTGCCTAGAACATTTTATCCTTCGTCCCGTTTGCCTCTAGATCAACTAAGTTCCTTAAAGGGATCACTTCAAACATTTCCTCAATGATGAAGCCATTCCCTACTCTTCTGTACCTCTTTAGCTCCTAGCAGGTTTTCCTTTTCTTTGCTAATCATCCCAGCACTAGTAGCATCCTGTCAGTCCTATTTATTTAACTTCATCCCTACCATAGACTATGAATGTTCTAAAATTGACTCCCATAGCAGATCTATCTTTTCTTTCCAGGGTCTAGAATCTAAAGTCAGGTCTGATCATACACCCCACGGCTCTAGGACTAAAAAATCGTATTTAGGGTTGTGTACCTTTCAATTGCAGAAATCACAACCTTTACACCGGTCTGCTAATGGGGTCTGGATGCTGAATGCGGAATGAAGGGATACTCTTTGGTTATGCAGTCTGAGTGGTGGTGGTGCTCTGGGGCTGACTGTGTTGTGCACCATCTCTGAACTCTCTGAAGTCCTTTCCTAAATGTTTAAATGAGGTAAAGTGGTTGGCTTTATAAGTAATAGAAGTCAATTGTGTTTGCAGCATCTAATGCAGGAATAGCATTAGATAGCTGAGATGGGGCCCAGTGCCAGGAACTGCTGAGTGGGCAGAAGGCCTGATTTCCAGACTCCCTCTGCATCCATTTGTGATAATCCTGGTCTGGCTCTCTACCAGTCACCCTCCTAATGAGACTTGTACAAGACAGCCTTTGCCCCCAGCACAGACATCTCCTGAATCAGGAGTTCACTTACACAGATGTTTAAAACTGCACACACACACACACACACACACACACACACACACACACACACGTTCTTTCTAAATACACTTTTAATCTTCATTGCTACTAACACTTTTCTAACAGGCTGGCAAACACTCTGGCAGGAACTGAAATATTTAAATGCACTCAGCTGCTGTGACTCTCTTACAAAATGAACTTGCATCTCTTAGGCAGAAGAAAGCAATTCTTTGGCCCTGACCCCTGGGGACTCAGAGTCATGGAGGAGAGCTAGCCTGGCTTCAGGGTGGGGCGCGAAGATTGCAGACAAAGACTGAAATAGCACACATTTGTTCTGCATTCACAGCTCAGTGCTACCGTGTCCCAGTAGGAGACCCTCAGGATATCAATAATGAAGATACTGACAATAGGAATAAACATTTATTGTCCCAGCATATCATTCTAATCATTTTGGTACTATCATGTAAACAACTGTCATGATAATTCAAAACATAAATGGTTTGGAATTTTAAAAGCTCAGGCTTTTAGAAAAGTTCGCAATTTGCTCAAGATCACAGCTATTAAGGAGGCCAGCCTACAATTGAGTGTGTGTATATCTTCTCCCACAGCATGTGCTCTTGAGGGCTGCTTTACAGAGCAGAGAAGCTGGCTTTCCTCTACTTGAATGTGGTCCTGAAGAATGAACCCTTCTAATGGGAAGAGGAAAGCAGGGTAATCAGCTGTGTCCTGTCAATATCTTAGAATTTATGCAAGGGGAGAATTATTTGATGATGCACACTCACGTTAGCATCTTAGATTTTTGCCTCAGAGCTTTCCATAATCTTGTGCTGAGAACTCATAAGTCTGAGTAATGACTGGGATGAAGGAAGAAAATTGTTCAAGTAGAGAATTCCTGGAGACATGGGGATTCTGGCAGTGGTGTTCTAGGAGGGGGTGCATTTCTAAAAGGAGATCCAAATAAAATGGGAGGGAAATGCATTCTTCCCACCTTGTAAGCTCTGGTGCTTCTAGGATCTAGGATAACAGAGTATCTTGTGGGGGCAGAGCTCAATAAAACAGTGTGTGGACACAGAGCCATGTCCAGTGGACACGCTGCTTTGATAGAGGGATTAAGACACAATATAAAAAGTGGTCCTCAAGGACAGTGAAGCAATTACTTGGGCTGAAGGGAAGTGGGGACTAGTGATAGAGAAGAGGAGGATATTTGCCGATGTGAGTGACCAAATGGCATCTTTTATTTTCTCATGGGCTCCTTGGAATGTTTAGGAAGGGTTCCTGTTGGTAGGACACTTAAGTTTTCCATTGGGTTACCTGGGTTCACGTGAACCATTCCTAAATACTTCACCCATCTCTTATGACAAATTAAATAAGTGTTGACTAAAATGATTTCTTCCTTTTCTTCTAAGCCCTTGTGAATGAGAAGTTGCTGTGGTCCCATTGGGAACTCCGTTTCTCATGTCTCTCATCTAGATGATTTGCTTGGGTAATACAATATCGGCAAACCTAAGACTCAAACACAAGCACTGTGTTTTCCAGAACACCAATGTTTTCTGTGCTGTCACTTGGATTCTTCTCTAAAGTTGTTACAGTGAGCATCTCCATCTAAAAATTGCCTGCATGTAGTAGAAGGGTGTGGACTAAAGGTAAGGAAAGCGTAGTATTCTCTTGTGCTTGGAACCCCAAGACCATCATGGATCATATTGAATTAACTTTCTGAAAATCTAAAGGTAAGGGAAGAAGGATTTCCTAGTCAACAGCTTGGCCAGAGAAACATATGCCTGAAGCCATCCCAGATCAGTGGGCTCCTGGTCTTTTCCCAACTAAGCCTAGACCAGCAAGATGACCAAGCCAGGATGGAGCTTCTGTAAGATGGCCATGGAAATTTGAAGTGACTCAAATGAGAGTAGTGAATGTTAATCAATGACTTTTCCATGAGTGCAAAACCAAGGAGGGCGAGTCTCCTGAGTTCATGAGAGAAGATCTCAGAGGACCAAGTGAGTTTCCCACGGTGTGAGCATCAGTTAGTGGCACAATCATGATTAGAATCCAAGATAGTTGGCAATACTCTTCTAACTGATGATGTGACTTAGAATGAATTATCTCACCCGCTGGACAACTGAATAGCTTCTTCCAGTCTCTCAGTTGATAAATGAATAGGAAATAGTAAGTTCCAACCAAAGGCCTTTCTAATTTCTCTTTTCCACACTCCCTACCATCATGTATTCATCTAAGGAGACCCCGTCTTTGTCTTTGTACGTATTACTTGAAAACAGCAGAATGTAGACCATGTTTTCTTACAGCATGCTCTGATTTACTATTATCTGCCTCCCTGTAATTGGTTTCACAAAATTTTTCTTCATTGAGATCAGTTTTAACACTCCTATTTTACTTATCAGGACATTCTGTTTTCAGAGAGATGGGATAACATTTCTAAGGGTCTTGGCATTACATTGGCATCCAATAAATGCCTACTGTAGTAGAGGGGTAGTTTGATGGATGGGTGGTTGAATGCATAGACGAATATATGTGAGAAAATAAGGCAGAACGCCCAACTACATTAAATTACATGATATTTTCAGGGATGTGTAAAGAGAATGGGGTAAATAGCTGGAAGACTCCAGTTCGGCTCCCCAGAACAATAATGACCTCCATGATGTTCCTGGGAACATTATTCAAGGTCGAGTTCTGACATTCATGTTGCTCATCTCTAAAACTGAGGTCAACTTTTCTACAATGAAGGACTGACTATAGACACCACAAATAATGTGTTCATTACCGTGAGCAGCACACTGAATAAACGAAAATTCCCATCATATACCTAGTGTTCATTTATCATTTTTCCAGACACTGTGCAAATATGAATGGATTAATCCCCATCTGTCTCCAGGGACCCTTCAAGTCGGGTATCATTTATCCCCCACCTCAGAAAAGAAGCGCTCGGGGCTGAGAGAGGTCACATGTCATTAATTCCAGTATCACCCCACAGCCCCGTCTTCTGCACAGGAAATGCCAACGGTCCCAGTTCTATCATTGTCTTTTGAAGAAAACACTCTTTACTGTATTTTTCCTTTGCATGAGTTTTGGCTTTTTTCTTTTCGATTATAAAACGCTTAACAAAATTGAAACTAAATCAGATTAGAAAAAGCCTGCACAAAGTAAAAGCAGCATTACTCCGCTTGAACCCAGCCATGGAGCCCTGGAGATCCCCGGTCCAGAGACAACTGCGGGGAAAACCCTTTGCCCTCTGTTGAGCACAGTTGGAAAATATTGGCCTGAAACACAGTTGAGTAGATTTGCTGGCTGGCACATCTAGCCTTTCTCTCTTCAGGGAACCTTGCCTGTTGGTCCCTTCTAAGATCTATGTGTCTGTTTAAGCTCAGATGAACAGGTACTAGACGATTGTGTGGGATGGCCCAGGCCAGCCAGCTTTCTGATGCTTTGAGGTAAGGGCCCTGCCACAGTCTCAGTCACAGTGGGGTTTCCAGGCAATCTGTAAGAAGAGATTTCCTAGAAGGCTTATTCTTAGGAAGCCAAGGTTTCTAAAGAGAGTGCTGGCTCAGTGGCAATGAGCAATGACCTCCTCTTGCCTCCACCTCTCCCATTCCACTCCAATTAAGTCGTTTTCTTTCTTCTCCACCTGTACCTGGGGTTCGCTCCAGGCTGTAGGCAAATGGTGCATTAATCACACGGTGCACGGGGATGGTGGGAAGCTGCTGATTTATGAAGCAGCCCAAAGTGTAGGGAGGCTGGGAGTAGGTGAGGAAGGCCTAGTTCAGGGAGCAGATGGGGGTGGGGGGAGCTTCTCTAGGACCAGACCCATATGCTCCGCTGCAGGTCCATATGTTGTGTGGGCTGGTCCCCTGCCCTTGCTGGTGTTGAGCATGCCTGTCTGCAATAACGCAGGGAGATGGATCTTCCACCTGCCCTTCTGGCATTCACACACTCCCTCTCCAGCAGCCCGAGACCTTGAGGCTGAGGTCTCGGATCTCTTCTTACAGACAACACAACAGCTACATTTATACCCTTGTCAATATGAATTATTGGCATCGTTTATTTGGGAAGAGTTCACAGACGGCGGCCGGGATCTGAGCTTTCTTTCTATTTGCCACACGAGGAAATCGAGACATAATAACTGGACTTGCAAACACCATTCTGAGCAATGATACAGACTGACCAGTACTGCATGTATACAGGTACTAAGGTCTGTTCTAATTATATGTTGCATGTAGTAAACAATGGCAGGTAAAAGCAGTTCATCAAGGTCATAGGTGAAGCTAAGCATTAGGACTAAACTCAGAAGAACTATGTTACAATTCTGTATGAGCGAACATTATCCATCTGTCCATCCCTCCCTCCCATCCTCCTTCCCTACCTTCTTCCACCCACTCAGTGAGTAATTATTGAGCTCCTATCATACATCAGACTACAGACAAGGTCCTCAGAGTGGAGCTGAATAAAGCAGACATGCTGCCCTCGCTCAGAGACGGCACGTTTTACTGGACCAAGAGAGATAAAAGCATTATTTAAAAAGCTACTTAGGAAAAAAATCCCAGCTGTGAATTCCAGCAACTTCAATGAAGGAAGAAACAGAGGAGCTCAAAGGATATCAGTGTATAGTGCCCAGAGAGCTTGCTGCTCAACCGTGAGGACCCAGGGCTGGATCTCAGATGTATGTCATAAGCTGGGTGTGCTCTTGCAAGGGCACACAACACACCCACGAGTGCATACATCACACAAGCCTATCTCCTGATACCTGCAGAATTACAGATATCATTTCTGAAGAGGAGGAGAAGGAGATGAAGGAGTGGGGAAGAAAGAGGAGGAGCTTGTCTTTGACAGTAGTGACAGTAAAGCCATTTTTCCCCCTTTAGGAGGAGGAGAAGCTCTTAGCTGTGGGTGATGCAGGCAGAGTCCTTGCAATCAGAATGAGCTAGGGTGTCTGAAGTCTAGAAAGAGGGAGCTTCTCAGAGGTAGCAAAGGTGTTAAGTGATGTGAAGGATGGAGGGGGGGTTGGAAAATCAGAAAGGGCAGATGAACAAGATAGAGTATGCTCATGGAGGTCAGTGTGGAATTTCTCACAGCTCAGCAACACCAGTAGATAGCAGGGACCAATAGCAGCTCACGCTATTGATTCATAGTTAATACGACCCCCCTTCCCTGTGCCCTCCTATCTCCAGGTATTGCTTAGCTGAGTTAGGAGACCCTTACTTGAATAAGCAGATATGCTCAAATGGTCCGTACTCGATGCTAGTACTCAGTCCTAGTACACAGTGACCGGCCACATGTCAGCACATACAGGACTCAGCATATACAGATGCCTTGAATTTTAAAACTGCTACTGAGCTTAAGACCATGCTTTTTTTTTTTTTTGTTAAGTTTTGAAGTGATATTACTCCACCCCATTAAGTTTTACTACTTTAGCATTGTACTATTTTCTTTGCACTGTTGTTGTTTCTTTGAAGATATAAAAAGATTCGGGGGTATTTTATTACTTTCTTTCATTATTTTAGACTTTTTAAGAAAAAACTCTTTATGTTCCAACATGTCTGACCTTGGGCGTAAGATCTATTAGGCTGCGAAGATTAGACTTTATTTAATAAACATTTGTAGAGAGGTCATTGTGCTCTTGGTGTGGATCCAAATGAGTTGTAAGAGTAAACTCATTTAATCTTGCAGCAACCCTTTCAAAGCCAGGAGTCTTAGTGTTCCTGTTCTAGGAGCGAAGAATGGTTAAGAGAAAGAGCTGAGGACTACACCACCAGGAAGTGACAGTCAAGTTTGCACCCCACGCCAGTTGGATGGGACTTGCCATGAGGAAGTAAAGCCCCTGGGCTGTGGGCTCCCTCAGAGAGGCTCATCTTTTCCTTTACCCACTTAAAGCTTTCTGACATCACACAAGGGTCTTCCGACAGCCTCTAATATCCAAGAAGCCTCCCCTAAAGAGGGGCAGGGTTTTGTGTTTTCTCATTATCAAGGGATAAAGACAAAAGGAAAGGGCAGAGATTGCATGGGGGTTTTTCAGGGCTTTGCTAGAGGGCTGTGCTGAGTGAGATGGCAACTGCAGTGAGTGAGGGCTGAGGCAATGAGGGACTGGGGGGCATTCTCAGAAGCGTTGCAGAAAATCATGCATCCTGGTACTAAATAGCTTGGGGGACAGAATCAGAAAGACTTTAATCAATATAGATTGCCTTGGACTGTCCTGTCTCCCTGACTGGGTACCATTCCTGTCTCCCTGTCTGGGTACCACTCCTGTCTCCCTGTCTGGGTACCACTCCTGTCTTGCTGGCTGGGTATCACTCCTGTCTCCCTGACTAGATTCCATTTCTGTCTCCCTAACTGAGTACCATTCCTGTCTCCCTGACTGGGTACCACTCCTGTCTCCCTGGGTGGGTATGACTCCTGTCTTGCTGGCTGGGTATCACTCCTGCCTCCCTGACTGGGTACTATTTCTGTCTCCCTAACTAGGTGCCATCCCTGTCTCCCTGACTGAATTCCATTTCTGTCTCCCTGTCTGTGTACCACTCCTGTCTCCCTGTCTGTGTACTACTCCTGTCTCCCTGACTAGATTCCATTTCTGTCTCCCTGACTGAGTACCACTCCTGTCTCCCTGGCTGGGTACGATTTCTGTCTCACTAGCTGGGTACGATTTCTGTCTTGCTGGCTGGGTACAACTCCTGTCTCCCTGACTAGGTACCACCCCTGCCTCTCTGACTGGGTACCACTCCTACCCTAGCTCCATGAGCCAAAGGGATGAAAGGCAGCTGACATGCATGGCTTTATTTCCTTTCTCCAGTTCTACTGCTTCCTCTCTTGGTCCGCATCTCCTCTTTCCTTCCTTTTCATTTCCCTGTCCTTGTATCCTTCTTCTTGTTGCTCTCCCGACCACTTTGTGGAGATTACCAATCTTTGCCACGACTTGCCCTTGGCTTCTGATTTTGTACACCCGCTGACTCTTTACAGCTCACAGACTGCACAGCATTCAGGGAACAGTTGAGATTATGTGTCTGCCTTCAGGATGTGAATTGCATCTCCCCTACTTGGCCAGCGAGAAATCTTGTGAACTGTTAAACATGAGAGACGAGAGTCTGACTTGTTTTAGGCTCACCTCTTCTTCAGGGTTCTGGCTTACCCTTATGAAGACTTAGTATAACTGAGAAACCATCTTTATAAAATTCTTCTGGATCTGTCTGTGAGGGTTGTCATACTCATTGCAACAGTAGCTAGCAAGCTTTTAAACTAGATGTTAAATGGTTTCCCCTTCCCAGGTCAGTAGGCTTCCACTCACCTTAACTGTTGTGGGGTGGATCTTTTGGCAATAATCAAGAAGCCCACATGGCGTGCATTCCAGTAGACTTTACTTACAGCAGCTGGTGGTGTGTGCTATGGTCCGATGCCTTCTGTAGAAACACTTTTAATTATTTCCTGCAGACACCGCCCCTTGTGGATGTTCTGTTTCCATTGGAGGCTTGACAGAGCTTTGCCAGGTGGTCTAATGAGGGGGTGCTCTCTTCCCACTGGCAGACCTTCTCAGTGTCGTGATCCTATAATAGATAAATACTGTTACTTCACCCCAACATGGAGCACAGCTGTCCTGATTGTCATAAGCTTTCCATCTGTCAAGGGGACCAATGAAAGCGTGACATTAAAATCAGAAATTTGTACAGCGCTGGGGGCGGACATTCGTGTGTGTACAATATAGTTCTTCCCGATGCCCGGTGTCTTGGAGATTTTGCTTGAACATGTCTGCAGTGCTGGCGATACCAGCTGGTTTCTCAATGCCTGCCACTTGACAAGGACAGGTAAGGGAAGGTGAAAACAGGGTATCCAGGGAGCAGGGTGAACTGTGACAAATCGGTAGTCATTCTAAGAGGAAGGCCTCTTGGTGTCATAGACATTGCTTAGGGGGATGTATTCTGTGAGGATGCCCAGTTTTCCAAAACTGGGCACACTTTAATGTGTATGAACACCTCAGACAAAAAGGGCACCCCAGTCTCCTAGCACCCCCTGATGCTTTGTCACTCATCCCTAAGGGGTTTTAGGCTGTGCTCTGTCCAGATTATCTCTCACTCTCTACGTTTTCTTACTGTGGTTCTTTCTTTCTAACACCCAGCATCACACTACTGTTTCACAGAGGTTCATCACCGGTGTGAGTGGAGCTCTCCATCCTGAAGTGAATATGAAGAGATTGGAAGTTATCCCTTCCAGGTTGCCTCATAATAAAGAAGAGGATTGTGAGAAAATATGAAGCCTTAGCTGTCTGGATAGGGTGGGAGCTGTGTGTGTGTGTCTTATCTTCTAGGGATCCACATCAGACCAGGCTTTGGGACTTAGCCTGAAAGCCAAGTGCCATGTGACTTTGGGCCTCCTTTGTCCCTCCCATTCTGTTCCACACTGGGAGCTCCTCCTGTATAAGTCACTATACATAAGCCCTTGTCCATTTGGGAAGGTTAAACAGGGAGATATACTCAATTTGTCTGTGTATGCTTCCTGGGGTAGGTATCAAGGTTTGACCTTGTATTCCAAATAGATTTTTTAAGACTGAAAGTGTGTGGGCATCTTTAAATTCTAAAATCACACCAGATTCCTAGACCGTGCTTGCTTTGTGTGGTCAACTTGTATTGGCAGCATCACCCTGCTCTATTAAATGTTGATGCTTTGGCCCAAGACACATTGAAGAAATATATGAAGAGTCACAAAGGAAAGGTAGAGACCCAGGCAGACGTATAGAACAAACTGACTAGCTAATGAATGAATGAATGAATGAATGAACAAATGAATGAACAAAATGAGCCATTGGCTAGGGGATAAAAGAAACCAACCTGATTTGGAATTGCAAATTCCTTACCATTTTCCCCATGCAGTGGACTTAATGTCTATAAATTAGGGAATGAGTGAGAAGTCCTTTCTCAGATATTTGAAGATTAATATCAGGTTCCTTCTGCTTCCGCACACTTGTCCTTTTCTTTAATCTAAGAACTCGGGTGTGGAGAACAACTAATGTCACCCACGCAGCTACCATTTGCCCCAGAGGGCCATAGACTATAAAAGTGTTATCGTCCTCTGTCTGAGACTGTTTTGTGCTATAGAATGAAATACTCAATTCGGGGTAAGAGAAAGAAAATTAGGTTTACTTGGCTCACGGTTCTGGCAGCTGGAAAAGTCTAAATGTGGCACTGGCACTTGGTAGGCGCCCGCACCAGGCTGCATCTTGTTTTGATGAAGAAGAAGACTTGGAAGAGAGTGTGTGCAGGGAGGGCAAAGCACACAGAGGCAACATAGCTTTACAACAACATGCTCATTTGATGGGTGACAGGATTCTCTGAGGCCTCCCCTGCTCCTGGGAGTCAAATATTAACCCCTTCCAAGGGCGATACCCTGCGTCTCAAGTGACTTTTAGACCATTGCATGGGGGAACCTGAGTTTCCTAGAAGCTTTGGTTAGGGACAAATGCTAGCAGTCCTGGTTTCTCTTCTTGGTGCTCACCCCACTGTGCATTACGTCAACGATGCAACCGCGAGTCTCTTCTCTAAGACTCTCATCTGCCTACTTTCTCCACAGAGTTTGCGCTCCTTCTCTCCTTCCACCAGGGAGGTCCCAGGCATCAAA
Organism: Rattus norvegicus; assembly: GCF_021556685.1. Taxonomy (NCBI): domain Eukaryota; kingdom Metazoa; phylum Chordata; class Mammalia; order Rodentia; family Muridae; genus Rattus; species Rattus norvegicus. The sequence continues at coordinate 147,772,166 of NC_141536.1, forward strand.
GTCAGGTTGTCAGGCCTGGTGATGAACACTTTTATCTGCTGAGTCACCTGACCCATCCGGTTCTAACTCTAAGTCTTCTGCAGAGCCTCTGTACTATTTGCTATGGCAACCGGATGCTTAAAGTTCTCCAGCAGCAAAGGGGTCTTTTGTCCTCTCTAGTACCTCTTGTTTTTCATCTTCCCAACACCATACTTGTGTGTGTGTGTGTGTGTGTGTGTGTGTGTGTGTGTGTGCACATCCATTGTGGTCTTAATTTGCATTTCCCTGATAATTAGTGATGTTGAGTGCCCTTTCACCTATCTGATAGGAAAGTTGTGTCTATTTGGTACTTCTTCTCACTTTCAAACCCGGGTCATCTGGATTTAATTTGATGTTTATTTTATTGCTGCTAAGTAGTATGGGCTTCTCTTCCTGCCAGCAAGTCAGCCCTTGCATTGAAGAGGAAGTCTGGCCATCTTTCTGTGTTTGGAAACGGATGCTTAATGAGACAAATGAAACAGTATTTGCAGATGCCATTTTTCATCTCCTCCAGACTATTCAAATACTTTAGGTTACTCTGTACTCACTTTGGTTGTTTATGAAAGAGGTGGGAAGATACTCCTGGCTTGGTGTGCGATTGTAACAGACAGGAATTATTCATACCCTCCCTGTCAGGTCCAGGGACTAATTCTGTGGTGAGGATAACAAGGGTAATTTTGAACTATGCTGCCCTGTGCGTGTCTATGAATGTAAGTGAACCCAGCTATGCTTTTCATGATCTGCATCCAAAGACATCATATCGGGTGTACAGCGTGGGTTCACAGCCTAATGAAGACAGCCATATGTCAAGAGTTAATGACACTTAGATCAATTGCGGAGCCCTGTGGCCCCATACTGTATGGTTAATGCCTGAATATATGAACTTTGGTGTAATAGAAGGAAGTTGGGGTTCTGAGGCAAACATACTCACAGAACCTCGAGCAATCTGCTTACCTTCATTTTCAGCAGTAAGATAATACTAGCTATGTCCAGGGAAGGGACTAGAGGTTTCTCTGATCTCTTTGCAGAGAGTGACTGCAATGAGAGAAAAGCCCTGCATCTGCAGCAGGGTCTTGGGTACAGGGAAGGGAATGGATTATTTGGGGAGGTTTTCCCTGATAGATCCAGGATCTCCAGTGGCTAGAGATTTCACTTCCTGTTTCCGAAGAGGTTTCCAGGGAGACTCCCACAGTCAGACTCCCTCCTCTCATCCACTGAGCCCACTCAGGTAAAGTTCTCCAGGGAAGCCCCACAGTGCGGTGTCAGGGATCTTGTACTGGAGTGGTGAAGGCTGGGGTTCTGCTTTGGATGTTTCAGTCACTATTTGAAGCGTAACCCACTATTCCAAATGTTACATTTTCCCCCGGGAAATAAAAACACACTAGGGAGACTCAAAGTAAGTGCAACTTTTCTCTGAAGAAAACACCCCATTTGGCTCAAGAGCTTTCATCTTTTTAAGGTTTCTTTGTTTGCCACGCATCTGCATTATAGCAACCATAACAAAACCCCCAAATAAAGCTGCTTCCATATTTTGCATATTTACCCCAGACCTTGTCCACATGCAGACACAATTTTTCTAATTTTACTCATAGTGTCCGCATGACTCTGCATTCTGCTCTGCTCACTTAGCATTCTATCACAGACAAATGTCAAGTTCCTTCGTTCCATTCCTAATTACCATTTTTATTGGTTACATACTATTCCGTCAAGCTGATGCAATTTTATTTACTTAGCCACATCTCTATTGTTGGCCATTATGCTATTAATTTTTTTTAAAAAAGGACTGTGCTATTAACTAAGAAACATCTTTTATATCTTTGTAATCCTTTTATATCTTTGGTTACATGCTCAAATAATAATGTTCTTTGAGAAAAATTCTCACACTTGGCAAAATGACCTAAAAATATTTCTGAGTCCAAGCCTGTAATGTAGCCAGGGATGTTTACCTGCCAGATCATATTTTGGTTTTATATCTCTGTCTTTTCTAAATGACTGGATTACTGTCTATATGAAGAGGGGTTATGTCAATAGAACTGGAAAGAAAACCAAAAGGCAAAGGTGAATATTCCAGGTCAAGCTCATAAACAACCAAATTTTCATCCTGTAAGAGAGAGGTGCCCTTCAATGACATGGCGAGCTTGAATATAACCCTCCTTCCAAATCAGGGGAGAGTATGCAATCCACTTTTGATGAAGCCCTATGGAGGGCTAGATTTGTGAGCTCGGGCTGAAGTTTTACAGAGCAAAGGGGCACACAACACCCACTGGAGGGAACCTTCTGCAAAGCACAGGATAGATCACAGAAACAAACACAGGCAGTGTCTGGCGGAAAGGTTTGGAGAACTACAAGGGATGGGTTCACAAAGGAGGTTGAGAGCTAGCATCCAGGGTGGGTTTAAGGGACAGGCGGGATGAGGTGACAATTCCAGTCATGCTTCCACCAGCCTATTTACTTCACTGCTCATTGTTCCTTCAGCAGCTCACCCTGTGCGCAGCTCACCCTGTGTGCAGCTCGCCCTGTGTGCACCTCACCCTGTGTACACCTCACCCACCTCCTTCCTGTTACACCTGTTCCTTCCTCATTCTTCATCTACACAGATGATCTCTAAACAACTGGAAAAAATCATAGCCCACTACTCTTTATACCATCGACTTTAGTCTTAAAACGTCTCTCTCTCTCTCTCTCTCTCTCTCTCTCTCTCTCTCTCTGTATTTAATGAGATGCTCTACAGAAAATACTACTTAATGGAGAGGTGTCTCATTGGAGGATAAAGGTAAAAAGTATTTCTTTTTAAATTATTGTCATCGTGTTTAGTGTGTGTATGTATGTAGGTCAAGAACAAAGTTGTGGCATCATTCTCTCCCTTAAGTGGATTCTGGTGATCAAAATTAGGTCACCATGCTTGTGCTGCAAGCCCCTTCACCCATTGAACCATCTCACTGGCCCATGGATTCTATTTCTTGTAGACTGTTTCTGTGCCCCCCTCTCTCTAGAAGGGTCTCATATACTTTTTTTCTCTCTTCAGTTTCTGGTCAGCTTCGTACCAAGCAAAACATCACATTGTGAATGCCATGCTGCAGAGGATGGCATTATTTGTGTTTTGTAATTGTGTTTATATTTTGAAATATTCATGTTCTGATGAAAAGAGCACATGCAGTTCTCATTCACAGATCATGCAGTTGGCCCTCTTGGTACTCGTTCTATATCCATAGTACAACCATCGAACCCAGGAAGTTATTGTTGACAAAGGCTGTGATAGATGCCTACAGCACAATGCCAGTCTTAGTATTTGTGCCCCACCCACCTCCATTAAGTGTCAGGATTTTTGCCATGGATGTTATTTCTCTCTGCTGTGATCCTTCCCAGGGCCCAACATGTGCTGTCATAGCTGCCCTGATCACTCTGCTATGCTGCACAGGTCCCCATTTTCTTTTGTGACCTTGCACTCTCAGAGAGTACTTATATTTGTAAAATCCCTCTTCAGCCTCCACCTGAGTTCTCCCTAGTGTTTAGCTTCAAGTGAGGCTCTTGTGGCACATGAATCATGGAAGTGATGCTAGATCCCCTTTCATAACTTGGGCCATATGACAGTGACACATGCTGTCACCATGATATTGGCCTCAGTCCCTTCATTCAAATTATGACTACCACATTCTTCCATGACTGTTTTCTTTTTCTTGATGAGTTTATGAAATCTCCGGGAAAGGGAAAATACCATTTTATTTTATTTCCCTCTCCCCCCTGACCCCCCTCTTTATGGTCTGCTTGTATCTATAGCTATTTACATGCTGCACATTTAGCAGACACATCCTTTCCATGGTCCAAGGGCCATATGCAGCCAGGGATTTCTATGAATGTAGTTCAATAAGAAGCCATAAATTAACTTACTCATACCATTTTGAGAAGGGTGTGCGTGGTAATATGTTTATGTCTCTGTCAATGCCTATATCTATGCCTATGTGTGGTGGTTGGAATATGCTTGGCCTAGAGAGTGGTGCTATTAGGAAGTACAGCCTTGTTGGAGTAAGTGTAGCCTTGTTGGAGTAAGTGTGTCACTTAGGGGTGGGCTTTGAGAGCTTCTTTATACTTGCTTGATGAGGCCAGTCTTCTCCTGTTTGCCTTCAGAACAAGATGTTGAACTCTCAGTTCCTTCTCTGCCATGCCTGCCTGGGTGCTGCCATGTTCCCACCATGATGATAATGGACTGAACCTCTGAACGTGTAAGCCAGCCCCAACTAAATGTTGTACTTTACAAGAATTGCCTTGGCCATAGTGTCTGTTCACAGCAACGGAAACTTGAAAACACTATCTTTATGCCTATGTTTATGTACCAGGGATTGTTATGAGGGTAGCTCAGTAGGAAACCATGAATGGATTTACTTATAACATTTTGGGAGGAGTGTATATGTGGTGATATGTATGTATGTATGTATGTATGTATGTATGAATGTATGATCTGTCTATCATCTATCTATCTATCTATCTATTTATCTATCTACCTATTTATCATCTATATATGAATGATCTATCTATCTATCTATCTATCTATCTATCTATCTATCTACCTACCTACCTATTTATAATCTATGTATGAATGATCTATCTATCTACTTATTTATCATCTATCTATGTATGCATGATCTATCTATCATCTATCTATCTACCTACCTACCTATTTATAATCTATGTATGAATGATCTATCTATCTACTTATTTATCATCTATCTATGTATGCATGATCTATCTATCATCTATCTATCTATCTATCTATCTATCTATCTATCTATCTATCATCTCTGTGTATTGTAATTTGATTGCATGGTCCTTGAGGATGAGTGACCTTGAAAGAAGAAAGGACTTTGTGGGAAGTTTTGTTATGAAAAGACACAAATCATAAAGGATATGTGAAAATCAACTGAACGCCAGAATGTCAATGGTATAGCCTAGGAATATCCTGGAAGATGCCTTAGAACAAAAACAAACCCACAAATAGTTTAGCATGGGTGTTTTCTTAACCTTTTGGCACATCAATTTCCTTGAGTGTTTAGTAGGGATAGAAGCACTCCTTCAGGGACATGGCAAATGCCAGTGTCAGCTCCCCCGTCCCCAGAAGAACCCAGCATAGTTCATCTGACCTAGGGGGAAGAGTCAGTCACATCACATACAATATTTTTTATTTTAATAAGTAGTATGCTCTGATTACAAACTCTGCAATTCTGCACTATATAAGACTTCTTTGTATCTGTCTGCCTCTTGCCCATTCATAGGACCTAAAATATATGAATCACATAGAGAAGGAGTTGCTGTCTCTTGCTGCATGCAGCCCCGACTCAAACTTGTTTTAAATTCACAGTACTGAAAAATGGACTTGCATCCTACTGTGAATTTAAATACTTACAACCCAGAAATAAACGGATCGCATGGCTCATTTATCTTGCAGCCATTAATTAATGGTGGCTAATTGCAGTTATGAGCCGTTGAATTCCAGGCTCTTGGTCCCATACATTTTCTTTAATGTATTCAGAATACCACAAGGCCATAAGTCAGATACCAAGTGAAAGGCTGTCCCAGAAAACAGAGGTATAGAATTCTGCCTTACACTTTCATCTTTCCAAAAAGGACTTAGAGTGGTCTGAGAGACTTGTCTGGCACAGCAGCTGGAATTCTAGAATACATTGTTTCCTGGATCACTTGAATGAACACTAGTTGTCACCAACATTTCTGGATGGATCTGCTTAGCCAGACTCTGTATTTCTTACCAAAGAGAAGTGAGTCATTTCTCAAGAGTAAAGAATGAATTAATGAGATGTATTGACCCAAGACTATGACATGTAGAGCTGGTGTTTGTTGAGGATGAAATCATGTATTTGAGTAGACCTACTTTCTCTTTGGTGGAGTAGATTAGATACATTTATGCTGCTGTGATAAAACTCTATGACCAAGGAAACTTAAGAAGAGAGAGAGTTTATTTGGGCTTATGGCACCAGAAGGATATGCGTTCATGATGGTGAAATAGAGACATATCAAGAAGTCCCAAGATTGGTGGCAGGAAGCCCTGTGCCTACCTGAGAGCTTACATCTTGAACCACAAAGGGGAGAGAACAAACAGGGAATAGCAAGGGTTTTTAAACTATCAAACCCATCCCAGTGATGTACTTTCTCCAAATTGGCAATCCATCCTAAACTTCCTCAGACTGTGCCACCAACTTGAGACTAAGTGTTCAAATCTCTGAAACAATGGGGGACATTTCTATTAAAACCACACAAGGAAGAAAACCACTGAGGGTATGGAGAGACATCTAGGAAAAGGGGACTTAAATTCTTCTGCAGAGTTCTTATAGCTGACCTTGGACTTCTTACCTTATTTATAAATGCCATTGGCCTCTAAACTCTGCAGTTTTTGATAGATTTAGTTATATGATAGGTAGAAATCTCAAAAGGCCCCAATTTTCACTTATCAGTGTGAAATCCTTCCCCCTTGATTTTGGTGACTCTGATGATTAATCTTGATTGTCAACTTGATTAGACCTGGGATCAATTAAAAGACACATCTCCAGGAAGAGGTTTCTTGGAAGAATTCACTGAAAGAGGAAGAGCTTCCCCCAGAGTGAATGGCACATTCCAGTGTGACCCAGATATAAGAAAATATTAGGAAAATGTGTCCCTTTTTGCCTGCCTGTCTTCAACTCTTGCTGTTTAGAGCATAAACTTGGTGGCTTCTGTAGTTGATGCTGGTGGCATCCTTTGTTGGTATCAGAACCCAATTTCTTCAGCCTTCTATCATGGACCAAAGGCCCACATCTCTTCAAGGATCCTCCAAGCTTTCATCACTAGTTTGGTGTTGTTGAAGGATCCAGACTTATAGACTGAGAAGCTGTCAGAATTCCTATTTCTTCAGCATGCAGATGGCAATTGTTGAACCACTCAATCTTAAATGATATATATTCATTCTAACAGTTGTTACTCTAGAGAACCATGACTAATAAAGTAAGCCTGCTCTAATCGAGTGCTAGAGTTTTTGTTTTGTTTTTTTTGTTTGTTTGTTTTATAAAAGACCTACAAGGCTGAGGAGAGGGCTCAATGGTTAAATGTGTTTGTCATACAAGCTTAGTTCAGATTCTCAAAATTCACTTAAAAGTCAGACCTCTTAAAACAGGCCTCTGTAAATTCCAGTGCATCTGTATGAATTAGGAAGCAGAGGAGACAGAACCTAGAAGCTAGAAGCTTTAGGCAGATGGCCAGGCTTGTGTGATGGAAATGAGGAAATGTGAAAATGTGGGGAGGGGATGGATGACCAACATGTGATGGTTGTTCTCTGTCTTCCATGGGCACATTGTGACATGTACACACTTATAAGCATATACAAACATGAACACACACACACACACAACTTGCACACACACATTAGAGATTTTGACACAAAAAGCAAATGTGAAGAGAAAGAAGTGACAAGAAACATTGACATCTTCTCCAGTTCACAACTGCAAAGGTACACAAGTCTCTGTCTTATGACCACAAGGACTACTTGGATTCTTTCCGTGCTCCAGTTGGGTTTGGGATTAGACTTTTTCTTTACTGGATCAAAGCAGAGAGGGCTGGCACCTGGCATTTAGTTTCCAGCCCTGGGAATCCCTCAGCAGAAGGTTCAACAAAAATATTTTAGACTTCTGAGAGCTGTGAGGTAATACATTTGTGTGGTTTTAAGCCACTCTGTTTGTGGTAATTATCTAACATTATGTAATGGTTATATAACAATAACATCTGTGTGGACCGATGCCATTTCTAACTCACCTGAATTATTATGTCATCTATTAATTTTTTTCTCTGTTGTTCCCTCCTCCTTCATAAGTATAATGTTTGTGTTGTTGTGTTAGTCCTCTTGAAACTCTTGAACTATATCATTCCAGGTTCAAATGTGGGTTTGTGGCTCCACAATGCCTCTAATATTGGGCCTACCCTTGCTAACAGGCTGCATGGTGACTGTTTACTTACCCTTATCCCAGCCTTAAGGAAATGCTTGTTGTCCCTGACACCAGCACTTATCAAGTTATCAACGCAAGTTGAGCCTAGGCTGTGCCTTTATCCATGCTGCTTCCTTTGATGATTTCCAAAGTCAAGTGGTCACCTTCCCACTTTCAAGCTCAGTTCTCTCTGGGCCGCCCTCACATATCCCTCCCTTGGAACATCCCAGCTCCACATAGTTGCCTCAAAAGGATTGACATTGCCATAGCCCCATAGCCTGTGAGATCCTGAAGGAAACTGTCATGCACAAAGTTCTGAGAATAAGGGAGAGTTTTCACCTAAACTCTGACTTTACTCATGGAACTGAAACTTCAGTTTTCTCTTATTCTTCAATTTTAAAGGTGGGGTATGTGATTATTCCTTGGGAAACCATGAACAGTTGTTTACTCACCAGATAGGGAAGCAGTCATGGAAGTAACTATCAGATTCACCTTGTAGTATCAATAAGTTATTGGTTATTTACAGGAGTATGAGTGAAGGTTTGCTTACAGAAGTATGGATGATTCAGAGGTTGCTGCATGAGCAAGAACCCTCCCTGGTATGAGTAACAGCTACAAAGCTGTACGCCTGGAGCTATCTAAATTACCCACAGGCAGATCCACAGCTTAGAGTACCTCCTCTCCACAGCAGACCTTTCTGCTTCTATAACCTTGATAAAGAGCCCTGTGAGTCTCATAAGTTTCAGGAACCTTTGAGACTTGTGAGTTTCTTCCCTCCTAGGTCATCTTTTTTAAAGCCATGTTTTAATTCAGAAAAAATTGCTCTACAGCAGAACGGTCAGCTTAATTATTAACATTTGCATTAATATATTAATTAGACAGGAGGATAGATTTTTATTATTTCATTTCAAACATGCATATACTATATTTTGACTATATTTGCCCCATTATTACTCATGCCTGTTTCTATCTCACTTCTTATTGGTCCTCATTCTGTTCCAAAATAGTCTCTCTTACACTTTTATGTCTCATATATTTTGAAACCTAGATTCTACATTTGAGAAAACACAGTATTTTCTGTCTGATTTTAGCTTATTTTCTTAACATAGTATCCATTTTTGGTTTTTTTTGAAAATGAGATAATTTCATTTTTCTTTATGGCTAAGCAAAATTCCATTGTATACAAATACACACACACACACACACACACACACACACACACACACACACCATAATTTCTTTACTTATCTTTTTATCTGTTTGTGAACATCTAGGTTAGTTCCCTCTCTTGGCTATGTGAATAATGCTGAAATAAACATACATGTGCTTGTATTCCTGTGATATGCTGTTTTAGATTCCTTTGGTATGTACCAAGAAATGATACAACCAGGTCATAGGTTAATTATATTTTTAGTTTTCTGAGGAGCTTCCATACAGATATCCATAGTATTTTCATGGATTTACATGTCCACAAATGGCATATAAGAGTTTCTCCTACCTAGTGTCTTTAGCATTTGCTGTTGCCTATTTTCTAGATCCCTGTGGTCAGTTTTGAGACATTCATAGTTACAGTTCTCACAAGATATAAAATCTCTCTTCTGCTACAGATGCTTTCAGTTGTTTTTTTTTTCTGTGCCTAAAGAACTCTTTCTTCAAATGCTCACATGTCTACTGCCTTCTTACTGCTCAATGATCAGTGTCCTGTTTTTCTAAGACAACTTGGCCAAGTACTCTGTAGAAGACACTCCTTTCCCTATCCTATGAATTTATTTAAGTTCTCTGTTTGATTTTTTTACAGCAGGAGGTCAGAAAGACTAATATCCATGTGAAGCATAATTATAAAGTTTGCAATTTTCTTTAAAGAAAGTGAGTTCTCTAACATTATTAATTGCCATACTAATTCAGGGTTTCTGTTAGAAAGATCTAGGATCCTGGGACTTGGAATAAGAACAGCTAGATGCTTATAGTTGAAAATATGGCAAGTACAGGCCCACCAGAAACATGGATGCCCATAGATGTGTCCCTCCCTTGCACATCACAATCTACTGCTTATTCATATCAGAGGAAAACTGAGACTCCTCTGGGCCTTGCAGAGTAACATATACCATCTTTAGGATCTCCCCATGTCCCCTTCTTGTCCTCAGACCAATAGTCATGGGCTAATTACAACAAATGATACATGAGTATTTTGAGCCCACTATGGGAAGAAATGACAGGCTGCAGGACCTGCCTAATGTGTACCATGAAAATGTCTGAGGATATTTATGGGATGAACACAAGCATGTTGAATGAGGAGAACTTGAGGTTGAGGTTGGATGTAAGAGTTACTCTTGAGATGGTAGGACACTCCCATAAGGCCTCTTCCAACTTGGCCAAGTATTCTGTAGAAGACACTCCTTTCCCTATCCTACGAATTTATCTAAGTTCTCTGTTTGATTTTTTACAGCAGGAGGTCAGAAAGACTAATATCCATGTGAAGCCTAATTATAAAGTTCTTGGCCTTTTCCAGAAGAAAATTCTAATATATTCCTTGTTATGAGCTTTTGAGAAATAAGGGAAGTCATGGAGAATGCACCAGCAATACTGAAACTGTTGGGGAAAATAAGAGAAGAAGAGATCATAAGTAATAAGGAAGTGGTTGTTCTAGAGAGAACATAGTAAATACATTTGGCAAACCCATTGGTTAATTGTCTTTTATGGGAAAACCCATTTATCACCAGTATGTGTGCTAGTGAGAGAAATATCAGGATCGTGGAGAAAAGTCAAAGGGATGTAACATCATCACAGGCGACCACAAGCTCATAGAAATATTATCTGGGTTGAGTTATGGTGAGTTAATAGACTGCTAAGACCTTAAAGACAAGATAGATAGACAGTCAACAATTACAATATAGTCTTTAGCAAAAGATATGAAAATGGTTGTCAAGATAGTGGGCAGTCATCTCAGTGGAATGTCATACTTTCTTTAGTGAAATGAGCTTGATTCAGCCAGTAAATTTAGAGAGCAATTCCAGGCCTTTGGATGTAGGTTCCTCATAGCAGGTGCCAATGGGGAAGAGGTCTCCAGTATTTTCAAAGGGATCTCTGAATATTTGTCTGGATACCTCTACACTGTGAGAGAAAAAAATCGATAGGCACTTCAAAGGTGCTTGAACACATGATTCGAGTTGATACTGATGTCAGAGATTCAAAGTAGTACCATGTTATAGGTAAGACCTGTGTGCATCATGTAATAGATTAAGTCTTGGCCCAAGTTCAGTTCATCTTGGATACATGTACAATGACCCATCCCAGGACCATTAATTAGGTCCCTGTTTATAAAACTAAATGGATATACTTAGTGATTGGCATAAGTCCCTCTTGTTTTTTAACATCAGGAAAGTTCTTAAGCTTTCCCAGTCTTGAAAATAACAGCTAAAGGGATACATTGCATCTTTGAAGGGTGGCCTATATTAGTGCCACTGTCTTCTTATGTAGCCTAAGGCTCTGAACCTCCCAAAGCTTCCCTCAGATTATAGTCAGGCCAGTGGCATGGAGTCCTTGGGTAAAGCACTGAAGTTCACTAGACCTGGCCATATATCAAATGGACCACTATCCCTATTATTTTAAGGAATAGAACTCACAACATAATTCTCTCTTCTTACATAAAAAAAATCCTTGTCTTAGATGGGATATGGGAACTGACCGAGTTCTCTAGTTCATTTTTGTGTACATGGGAAGTGGCATCAGGATGAGAGAAATGGTTGTGGCCAGATTCTGTCTCTAAGAACTACAGATTTTGTGGCAGGAACTGGAATCCTTTACCATCTTACTCCGTTCAAATTCTCTATCCCCTCCTGTTTTCATATAACATATCCAAAACTACACAGACATAGTGACCTCACGGTTAACAGGTCATTCCCCCTTTATCAAAAGATCTTGTTTGTTTTCATTATTGACATGGACATTTATTTTTGATTCTTTGTGCAATAAAAGCTGCTTTAAATGATCTCAGATAGAAATCCTGGAAATCCCCCCCCCCATATGGCTTTTACTATTTTGTCTTCTGGGAGATACTTATGTTTTAATTTAGACTTTAATATATTCTTAGCACCCTACTAGGTATGTTCATATTCACTTGCAATGGGAACAGAAGAGACATTGCTATCCACAACCACATGGGAGATATCTGGATTTAATGCTGACATCAGATGCTACCCACAAGGAAGCACGTGACTCCATTGGCATGTAATTCAAAAGCAAACAAAACTAATCCACAGAGATTAGATTACCTGTTAGCTTTGAGGATGCAAATGACAGGATAAGGGCGCATGGAAGGCTTTTGCCCTTTGGCTATATTGATGGCTGTTTCTCTGTCTGGGTTACATGGGTTTAAGAGTGTGTAAAACTTCAATATGAGGGCTACACATGTGTGTCCTTCACTGCTCTATTTATGGTGCTTTGAGGCCTCCTTTGTGTTTACTCTTGGGTCCTATGGCATTACAGAAAACTAGAAACTACATTGGTAAGCCAAAAGCATATAGAATATTTGTGGGTTTGTTCTTAATCTATGTGTGCTGATGCTCATATTAAAAGCAAATTTAGCATTTAGTGAAACTGAATCATAACACTGAATATAGCATCTGCTCCCTTTCCTTTGCAATTAAAACATCTGGGAATACCAAAGGGCTGGGATAAAGCTAAAGATATAGATCCCCAGAAAAAGTCCTCTCTCTCTCTCTCTCTCTCTCTCTCTCTCTCTCTCTCTCTCTCTCTCTGTGTGTGTGTGTGTGTGTGTGTGTGTGTGTGTGTGTGTGTGCGTGCATTGCAGATATACATCTGGGAAAACTCCTCTGAGTTCTTTCTGGAGGTTCTGGAAGGATAAAGCATTTTTGCAGCTGGACACTCTGTAGATAATGGTTTAGTGCCCAAGTTTCTAGGTTGTATGAGGAATGCAAAAATCCCATCTGAAAACCATTTCCTTGGTGTCTGCCCTAGACCCGCTTGGCAATGCCTACCCATCTCCTGACATCTTCTCCTAGTGCAGCTTGCAAAAGGACCCTTCTCCCCAGAGGAGGAGCAACATCTTGTTGCAATGGGAGTCTAATTGTTCCTAGATTGAGTATTTCCCAGGGATGGCAGTCCCAGCCGGTGCTCCGTGAATTAACATGCTCACTGAAGGATTGAAGATGGTGATTAGGCCCGACAGCATCACTTTCAGTGGGACGGTTGAAGTGCCGAGGAGCTACGCAGGATGGCGAGGAGATTTATTTGTGTGGAATGGAGACATATGGCCAGAATCATCCGCTCCCTTTCCTCTGTAATTAAAACATCTGGGAACACCAAAGGGCTGGGAAATGAGAAGACAACAGTGAGCATCACTTCCTGCCAGCTCTGAGAGATGCAGCCGTGGGGCTGGGACATCATGGGGTCCAGACCACCTGGCATGGGCTGGTAGAAGAGCCGCAAGGGCCAGCGCTCCTGGAAATATGCTTAGAAAATATGCTTTACTTCAGTTTTCTCTTTGAAAGCATGCACAATAAAATTTATCACTGAAGCAATTTCTGGAATGAGAGAGAGAGAGAGAGAGAGAGAGAGAGAGAGAGAGAGAGAGAGAGAGAGAGAGAGAACTCTAAACATAGGGATAATGTCAGAGCCTGCCACAGGCGATGACTTTATTTATTTATGCATTTATTTACTGATTGACATACATTATTTACTGATTGACATGCAATGACTTTTATCTGGGGTAGTAGAAAGTTTCCACAGGTGTAAAAGGAAATTTTGGTTTTCTCCTATTAATTCACCATACCATCCTTCATTCAATTTTTTTCTTTTTCTTTTATTTTTTTTTCGGAGCTGGGGACCGAACCCAGGGCCTTGCGCTTGCTAGGCAAGCGCTCTACCACTGAGCTAAATCCCCAACCCCTCTTCATTCAATTTTTATGTTTTCAAAAGATCTAATCAACCTAGGTTCAAGCCTCTCAGAAAAAAAAATGTCAAACTTAGAAGACTGGTGCCTGAGGGTTTTTCCTTCTTTCCCTGTCAACACTAAGATGCTGTAGTTTGTGGAGAATGTTCTTAGAAAGACAGTCGGTCCTGTAGATGGCCTGGTGCTATGTTCATTTCCTCACTCACATCCTTGGGCACTCATTGTTTCTCCATGCAGCCATTCAACCAATGAGATTTCTTTGGGCCTCATCTGTCATAGTTAATAATTACTGTCAGCTTGATGGGACTTAGGATTGCTATGGAAACTTCCCTGTGGCTGTAGTGAAGTAAGGGCCACACATCCTGAATAGGAGCAGCACTGTGCCACAGACATATCTCTTGGGCTGTATACAAAGCAGAAAGCATATTGAGCACATGCATCCCTCCCTCCCTGCTTCCTCACTGCACATGACACTGGTAGTCACAACATCCCCACCAAGGTGGACTGTATGTCCTTAAACCATGATCACAAATAAACATTTCCTTCTTCAAGTTGCGTTTAATCAGGAATTTATTGGATTACAGAAATAACTAAGACCCCCCATCTGTCTACCAGGTGGCTTTGGACTCAGTGCTAGGAAGCCAGGAGTCAGAACCTAAAATAATTGACTTTGTCTTGACCAAGATGTTTATTAACACATAGAGATGGTTCAAAATGGTATCCGGCAGTTAGTTATTCCTGTATGAGCATATAGAAGACAGCATTAGACTCTCTTCTGTCTGTCCCAGATGCTATGGAGGAGTCCAGTAGAAAAGCCATCATAGGAAAGCCAAGAAGCCTGTGTTATCTAAGAACTTGTTTTGTTCCTAGCACTTTACATGCTCAGTTTCTTCTAATATCTGCAACTCTTTGAGTGAACATTTTTTAAAATTTATTTCACAGTCCAAGTTAGTGGGATTCTAAGTGAGAAAATGGCCATTTGCCATATGGTCCCTGAGTTTCTAAGTCAGATGCACATGCTTTTCTGTACTGCCGGGCTGTAGAGGCTGTGGTTTAGCACTGCCATTGACCTTTCCATACCAGGGCACTAGTTAGTGACCTCTCACCAGCCTTGCCTCTGCTCCTTCTCAAAAGATCTTGCCTCCTCCACTCTGACTGTCTTGCCTAAGGTTCTTTCTCTGATGGTGAGAGTCAGTTGTCTGGACTTCCTTAGATAGAGAAGGAATGGGCAATTATAGGTATGTCTACTTAATCTGTTTATTATCAATATCAAATGTAAGTCCTGGCTGTAATTTCTATGTAGATTGTAGAGTCATCTGGTTCCAGACAGATGACAGCAAAGAGAATGACAATGCCATAGTGATGAGACAAAGTCCATTTTCTTAGGGACAGAGGACTTAGAACATGTTTGGAATAAGCCACATTTGTAAATGTCTTCAAGAAGCAAGCTCTGGAAATTGGACATTTGCTTTGTCTGGCCATTCAAAGCTCTGTCAATCTCCAAAATAATGCCACTACACAGCTAAGGTCCCAGGACCCCTTAAGAGGTGACCTACCTATTCATCTGGCAGAAGTGTCTGCCCCGGGAGTCCTAGAGAGAGACCAAGAAAACTCTGCTCATATAACTAAAACCCGCACAATCAGCACAGAGCCTAAATTTGTCCCCAAGATTCAATTAAGACCAATCCACTTCCTGATTAAAGAACCTGACATCTATCCAGTCATAAATATTTATGCCCGATGGGCTTTCTTCTTAACAGCAAACAATCTGCAGTGACAACATTGGAAATATGAATACATTCCTGGTGATGATTCCATTATCAGTACTAATAATAACTTAACAGTTTCCTCATGTATTGTGCTGAGACACATGCAAATGAGGGGCTCATCTGTCAAAAGCACTTGAAAGTGGACGGGAGGCTCTGTCAAATGCTTTGGGCGCAGCCAGCGAGACCTCATTTTAAGTACGATGGTGTCATGTACTCATTTGCTGGTATGATGTTCTGTGCTCGTGTATCACCCTTCACTCAGGATCACAAATCAGCTTGGCAGACCCAGGAAGTGCCTCCGTGAAGCCCAAACATCTGGATAAGACGCCAAACTCCAGTCTTTCATCAAGTCAGCCAGCCAGACATTTTTCACCATATATTTGTTTAGTGCCTACTGTCTTAGACGGGTGTTTCATCTACACGATGTCAAACATCCAGATGAAAGACTGATGCCTTTTCATAATTCATCTAAGAGTTTGGGTCCCAGGAAAACGCAATGCTCCTCATAACATCTGCAACATCTGTTATTAGTTTAGAGGTTTCGGGTTTCTTGTGGGCAACATTTCTTGGAATCGCGCTGAGCATGTTCCAGAACACTGGTGATGTCTAGCGTCTGGCCTCATGTTTCTGCCCTCCAGAATTTCCAAAGGTATAGACAACTGAGCATAACCCATCATTTTCTCTAAATTATGCTCTCTCGAACTGTAAAGATTTAATCTAAATTTGGATTTATGGGCGCATGCCACAGCGAGCATGAGCAGCTCACCACAATACCCAGATCTCCATTACTTACCAAGGGCAGTAATGACAAATTGTATGTCAGACATGGAAATGAGTGAGAGATGCCATTTTTATGTCAGAATTACCCAAGGCTTCCTGCCAGACACGGTAAGGAGGAAAATGGACAGAAGACTCAGCCTGTCGAAGCTATCATTTTCCACATGTAAAGCAAGAGTTGGTTTCTCCTTATCTTTCCATGTCTGTGAAGAGTTGTGTTGGAGTTTTGATGGAGATTGCATTGATTCTGTAGATCGCTTTTGGTAGGAGAGCCATTTTTACTACGTTAATCCTAGCAATCCATGAGCATGGGAAATCTCTCCATTTTCTGAGGTCTTCTTTGATTTCTTTCTTGAGATACCTGAAGTTCTTGTCATACAGATTTTTCTTTGCTTGGTTAGAATTCCACCAGGATATTTTATATTATTTGTGACTATTGTGAAGGGTGTTATTTCCCTAGTTTCTTTCTCAGCCTGTTTATCGTTTGTATAAAGAAAGACAACTGATTTGATTTAGTTTTATATCCAGTCACTTTGCTGAAGTTGTTTATCAGCTGTGGAAGTTTCTCCAAGTCCTTCGTCATCAGGGAAATGCAAATCAAAACAACCCTGAGATTCCACCATACACCAATCAGGATGGCTAAGATCAAAAACTTAGATGGCAGCACATGTTGGGGAGGATGTGGAGAAAAAGAAACACTCCTCCATTGTTGGTGGGATTGCAAACTGGTACAACCACTCTGGAAATCAATCTAGAAAATTGGAAATAGATCTATCTAAAGACCAAGCTATATCACTCCTTTGCATATACCCAAAAGGTACCCCACCAAACCACAGAGCCACGTGCTCTATTATGTAGCAGCCTTATCTGTGATAGTCAGAAGCTGGAAACAACCCAGATGTCCCACAACTGAAGAAAGGATACAGAAAGTGTGGTTCATTTTCACAGTGGAATACTACTCAGTTATTAAGAACGAGGACATCATGAGTTTTGCAGGCAAATGTATGGAACTGGAAAATATCATCCTGGGTGAGATAACTCAGACCCCAAAGGACATGCATGGTATGTACTCACTAAGAAATGGATATTAGCCAAAAAAAGTACAGAATACCTAGGGTATAATCCACAGAACTCAAGAAAGGCCCAAGTGAGGATGCTTTTATTCCACTTGGGAGGGAGAAGAAAATAATCAAGAGAGGCAAAGAGAGGGATGGACCTGGGTGGGAGGGGGAGGGGAGTGGAAAGGGGAACATGATCAGGTATCGTGGGGGAAGGCAGGAGAGAAGCCCTGAGGGCCCACAGAATAAATGGAAATATGCGACCTTGTGGAGGGGTAGGGGGACCCTCTAAAATGTATCAGAGACCTGGGAGGTGAGAGACTCTCAGGATCCAAAGGGAGAGACCTTAGGTGAAATGCCCAACAGTGGGGAGAAGAAACTGGAAGAGTCCCCCTTAGTAGAAAGACAGGGCATCAAGCAGAGGGATGGAGTTGCTATCCCACAGTCAAAAATTCTGACCCATACTTGTTCCTATCTAAAAGAACTGCAGGCCAAAAATGAAGAGACTGAGGGAAAAGCAGTCCAATGACTAGTCCAACTTGGAATCCATCTCAAGGGGAGGCTCCAAGGACTGGCACTACTACTGATGCTATGGTGTGCTTACAGACAGGAGCCTAGCCTGGCTGTCCTCTGAGAGGCTCAACAAGCAGCTGACTGAGACAGACTCAGATACTTAAACCCAACCATTGGACTGAAGTTGGGAACCTCTGTAGTTAAATTAAGAAAAGGCTGTAAGAAGCTGAGGAGGATGGTGACCTCATAGGAAGACCAGCAGTTTCAACTAGCCCGGACCCCTGAGATCTCTCAGACACTGAGTCACCAACCAGGCAGCATACATGAGCTGGTCCGAAATCCCCAACACACACAGCAGAGGACTGCCTAGTCTGGCCTCAGTGGGAGAAGACTCGCCTAACCCTTGAGAGACTTGAGGCCCCAGGGAGTGGGGAGGTCTGGCATGGGGGAGGCATCCTCTTAGAGACAGGGGAAGGAGGAATTGGATGAGGAACTGTGGGAAGGCAGACTGGGAGAGGGGCAATGACTGGAGTGTAAAAAATAGTTATATATATATATGTATATATATATATCACACAAGAGTTGATCAATGAAGAATATGGAAGAGAAACTGTTTTAATATTATCAGTCAACAGGGGTTCTCAATTGGAAGAGAAGACCTCAAGTGTTTGAGGAGATATATCTGAGGCACCTCTGTCATCCTGGGTGGTCATGGCAAGCACTGTAAACTTATTCTTGGCAAGGGAGTTGGGCAGAGAACATCGCTCCTGTCAGCTCTGATTCCCAGTTGAGAAACTGTGCTGTCAAGGAGGGTGGGCATGACACGATTAATGTTTTGCTGTGTCCAAACAGAGAAGGCAACTGTTTGGTGTGATGTTGAAGTCACAGAGCTTGTTCACCTTAGACCTCACTTCCGCTTGCCCTGGACTATCGCAGCTTTGAACTGATAATGTTAAAGACCAGAAAATAGAATTGATCTTTTATTTTAAAGGACCAGATAGGAATCTGTGCTTATTTCGACCCAAATCATCTGAACTCCAAACTATTTGTTTTTGGGGTTAAGTAAAGAGGAAAAGTTCTCCAAGCATATTGAAAATGGGACATGTCATGTTAGAAACTTGAGAAAAAAACCATCTCTGTGTGAGTTGTAGTTGATCATAGCCAAAGGCCGAGAAACGACTCTTAGTAAAACAAGAAGAGGGAAACTCAGAACAGCGAAGCTGGTGTATAGCCTCAATAACATTCTGGAGAACACTTAGAGAGTGTGGCTGAGCGTGGACCTATATAAGACTAGGAGAGACTGGAGGTGGGTGAAAATGATAAGATTTCAGATCTCAAAACTACAATTTAATTATTAAGCAGACTGTTGACCAAGCAGAGGAATGTCTCACAGGAATCTGCAATGACAAGAACATTCATTTCAAGGCTCAGCAAACTGTCTTTCTGTAGTAGGCCAGATAGCAAGCATAGGTATAGATGGCTATACCTAACCATATGCAGCCATTTTACATACACTCCAAGTTTATTTTATTAAACATTTAAAAACCAGAAACCAAGCTAAAGTCCTAGATTGAGGGCTACATAGTATCCAGGAACAGATACATTTTCAGCTCCAAACTTATCAACATAACGACACATTTCTTTTTTGTTTAAGAAAGTGGTGATATAGTTTTTCTTCATGCCATGAGGCCTTACAGGGAAAGTGGAGTTTGCACACTGCTGGGTGAGAGGGTCAAATGGTGTGTGCTCTGTGAAAAGGAGTGGCAATTTCTTAATAAATTAACATAGACATGTTATCCAGCAACTCTGATTCTGATTGTATATAGAGTCTCAAAGGACTGAGAACGTGTTCACATCAACAACTTGTACATGGATGTTCAAAGAGCTATTAGTCATAAGAGCCCCAAACAAATCAGATGTTCATTGATGAATGGATAAGCAGGATATATATATATTTCACCTGTTTGGCTGATCTGAGGTGGGAGAGGCTCCCAGTAGTCAATGCAGGTGAATTTGGCTGAGATGCTTAACAGTGGGGGCATGGAACCTGAAGATGCCACCTCCTGTAGCCAGGGCAAACCCCCAGTGGAAGGATAAGGACACGAACTCACCCATAAAACTTTTGACCCAAAATTTGACCTATCTAAAAGAAAATGCAGGGACAAAGATGGAGGAGAGACTGAAGAAATGGCCAACCAATAACAGGCCCAACTTGAAACACATCTCATGGGCAAGCACCAGTCCCTGACACTATTAATGTTACTCTGCTATGCTTGCGGACAGGACCCTAACATAACTGTCCTCTGAGAGACCCTACACAGCAGCTGGCTGAAACAGATAGATACCCACAGACAAACATTGGACAGAGATCAGGGACTCTTATGGAAGAGTTGAGGGAAGGATTGAGAGCCATAAAAGGGATCGGAACCCACAGGAAGACCAACAGAGTCAACTAACCTGAAGCCCTGAGAGCTCAGAGAGACTGAGCCACCAACCAAAGAACGTACACAAGCTGGAACAAGGCCCTCAGCACAGATGTAGCAGATTGCAGCTCAGTCTCTATGTGACTTCCGCCAAACTGGAGCAGAGGCTCTCCCTAAAGCTGTAGCCTGACTGTGGTATCTGTTCCTCAATAGGGCTGTCTTGTCTGGCCTCAGTGAGAGAGGATGCACCTAATCAGGTAGAGACTTGGTGTGCCATTGTGGGAGGATACCTAGGGTGGGGAGTCCACCGTCTCAGAGAAGAAGAGGAGGGGGAGTTGGGGGAGAAACTCTGGAATGGGGGACAAGGAAAGGGCAGCGTTTGAGATGTAAATAAATAAATAAAATTTAAAAATGTGGAAAAAAATGCTGGGCTATGTGGAAGAAGCCGGACACAGAAGGATGATTTTTATATTAAATACTCAGAATAGGCAGGTCAGTAGAAGTAGAAAGCTGCTTGCTCTGTCAGAGGTTGGGGATGGAGGACAGGGAAGGAGTCACTCAGGGGATGAAGGGTTTTCTTTGAGTCTAAAGCAGACAGTAATGGTGGCTGAGCAATGTTGGAGATGTCCTAACTGCTGCTTGGTTCTGCATCTTGAAATAGTTAAGATAGGAAATATTATGCATTATTTACTTTATCACAGACAGATAAAATAGAAACATATTTTTAAATGTCATGGGTTTGATTGCCACCATGAGTTGTTATTTGACAGTGGGGTTCTTTTTGTTTTCTTCATTGTGTGCTGGTAGTCACAATATTTGAGTCCCTATCAATCACTTGGAAAGTGTGCCCGAGTTACTACACACCTTGTTTTCACTTAAATGAAGGTCTACTCTAAGTACGTGCCTGTGGCTTATAGCTACTGTACTGAAGAGCCTGACTCTTGAAGGCTCAAGAATAGAAAAGGAAATAAAAAGTTTTGGATGTTCTCTTGAAGCTCAGAGGAAATACACATTTTTTTAAAAAAGTGATAAAATGAAGGATGGCCAATCAAGGAGGAACCCAGAAGGATGGAAAGAAAAAAAACAGACAAGAGACAGAATCAAGGACAAAGAGAAAGAATCATTTAAAAAAAATCAGGCTTCTATCAAGTCTGACGTAAGAAATGGGAACTTTTGTCAGTATTTGACTAGCTAAAAGTCTGTATTTAGCTAAGCTAAGTATGCTTGCTTAAGAGAAACGGTGGCCTCTTCCAGCACTAGAGGCCTTGCAGGTATAGGAAGAGGCTTTGTAAATAGAATGGACTAACCATGCTGGTATTATTAAACACTGACGAAACTCAAATTAATCCTCACACATTCTGTTGAGATTGTTTTGAATATGCAAGTTAAATATATTTACATCGAGAAGTAATGAATTGAAATTGATTATTAGGGAACAATAAACATGAAGATGACCTCAGGACTTCCTGGGGCTCTCAGTGCTCTCAGGCATGGGCTTAGAACTTTAAGGTCCAAACAGTGGGATTTAAATATCCCTAGTTTAAGTCAGACATGGTAGCATTCAAGTTCAGTCCCAGCTAAACGGGAGGCAGGAGGAGGAGGAGGAGGAGGAGGAGGAGGAGGAGGAGGAGGAGGAGGAGGAGGAGGAGGAGGAGGAGGAGGAGGAGAAGGAGGAGGGGGGTTAGAGAAGAGTCACGTTAATACTAGCTTTGGCATTCAGGAGAGACCCTACCTCAAACCACACTCAGCTAGTGAGTCAATAAAAAATTCTTTATTTAGCTCACGTGGGTGTGCTTGTTCAAACACAGGCAGGGATTTTCCAAAATTCAGATACTCAGATGAATCATTTGACAACCAATTTAAAGAAAAATAGTCCTAAAAGTAACTTGGTAGAGAAGATCCAACATGGTCGGGCATGGCGTCTCTCACCTGTAGTTTGAGTGATCTGGGAATTAAAGTTAGGAAGCTCATGAATGCGTAGCCAGCATGGGCTGCAGAGGGAATTCCTGGCCAGCCTGCATTATGTAGTAAGATTCTGTGTCAAAAGAATTGGTAGATGACAATAATACAGAACATAACATTTATTTTAAATGATTCTCATTTCTATCTGTTGTGAAGTAATATGTAAACATATTAATAATGTAAAATTGTTTTGTTTTAAACTAAAGACCTCACGTTGCAACAGTGGAGCTAGCATGCGGAGGAAACGGAAGGGAGAGGCTGTCTCCAGGGGCACACTTTTGACAGGTACTTATTAAATTCAGGAGAAACTTCACCAATGCAGGATTTTGCAACATGTTTGGAACGAGCCTCCTCCTCAAACCAGCAGCTCACATCTGCAATCTACTGGTGTCTCTGTCAACCTTAACAGGAGAGGTAGTAGCTTACTCCCGAATTTTATGGTGCTTATTCTAGATCAGTGGTTCTCAACCTTCCTAATGCTGTGACCCTTTAATACACCTCCTTGTGCTGTGGTGACCCCCAACCATAAATTTATTTCTGTTGCTACTTCATAAGAGTCATTTTGCTACTGTTGGGAATTATAATGCAAGCGTCTGATATGTGAAAAGGTCATTTGACCCCCTTCTTCCTGGAAGAACAGTTGCTCTAGATGGTTTCTGTCTTCTCTTCCCAGGTTGCTGAATTCCAGTGTCACACACTGAAACACAGGTTTGGTGACACTTCAGTAGCAATTACAGAGCTTCCATAATTTCCCAGGCCCAGCACCAATTATATATGTTTTTACATATCTCCAAAAGGAAGCTATAGGACTAAAGCTATGGCAGGAGCTTCCTTGCTAATGCCTAACTACATCCAACTGACAGAAGTAACCCAGGACCTTCTAAGAGAGGACGATAAAACTTTGCTTAATAAAAAGAATGAAGGGGTGGGTGGGTATAATAAATACATTCAGAAGTTTACTTTATAATCTTGTTCGATTTTTCCCATAGACATGGGAGTATTCAAAGGAACTAAGCATACATCTATCAGTTACCACAGTAAAGAAATTGGCTTATATTTTTTAAAGTAAAGGATAATTTAAACTACTAAATTGAGTAATCCAATTTTGTGCAATTTCTGAGTTGAATCTAAAAAAATTCACTGAAGAGAGTTCAAACCAAAAGTAATTTAAAGTATATACCAAGTGTGTGCAAACCCATGCCAAGGGCTCAGAAACAATAAATGGATGCAGTAAGGTATGTGAGTGAGTGTGAGTGTGTGTGAGTGAGTGTGTGTGTGAATGAGTGTGTGTGTGTGAGTGAGCGTGAGTGTGTGAGTATGAGTGTATGTGAATGAGTATGAGTGTTTGTGTGTGAGTGTGAGTGTATGTGTGTGTGAGTGTGTATGAGTGTGTGTGTGAGTGTATGTGTGTGAGTGTGTGTATGTGTGTGTGCTTGTAAGTATGAGTGCTTGTGAGTGTGTGATAGTGTGTATGAATGTGTGTGAGTGTTGTGTGTATGTATTGGAGTGTGAATATTGTGGGTGTATGGGTGTGTGTGTCAGTGCATGTGTGTCAGTGTATGTGACTCTTGTGAGTGTGTGGATGTGAATGCTGTGTCTTGGAGTATGTGAGAGTGTGTCTGAATGCTGTGAGTGTGTGGGAGCATTGTGTGTGTGAATGTGTGTGAGTGTATGTGTGAGTGTGTATGTGTATGTGTATATGAATGTGTGTATGCACATAGCATACATGTGTTTACGTTTAAAAATAATAAAGAAGTAGAGGTCATGAGTTTAAGAGGGAGTTAGTGGGGAACAGGAGGAGCAAGTGAGGGAGATTTATATGGAAGGGTGGAAACGATGTTAATACAATATTCATGTGCGAAATTCCCTAAAACACAAAAATTTAGATTATGAAAAAAGAAAGGAAACTAATACTACCCAACATACATTTAAAGGTCAACATACTAAACAGGGCAAAGGTAATTACTCTTGACCAGAATTATTATCTAAAAACACATAGTAATGATATTCCTTTATTGTATTTTATATAGTGTTTCAAATCATACAAAGCAAATGTTTAAAAAATAAACTAGGAACTTATAAGTATAGTTATATGGTAACTGAGGTAACACACTTTCATTCTTTCATAGGTAACAAAAATCTATATTTCATGGAATTTTACAGTAAAGTTTATTAGACTGAATATATGAATTCTAACATTTGATTCCATAGGAAAAGAGTATTTTATAATTTTTAAACAATCCTTATGAAAATTTAGCATACTCCTGGCTGTAAATAATGCCCAATGAATTCAGGTGAGTAGAATTTAAACCACATATTATAGTAATTGAGAATAATAAACTCTGGAAACAGAAACGAGGTGTTTTAATAAAAACCACTTAGAAAAACTATAACAAAATAGAAAAACATCACTCGTCTTTCATTATCAATACTTAAAAGATAATGGACCAAGTGCACATCAAATCTTTTAAATATTTACTTTATTCTATGTGTGTGAGTGATTTGCCTGGATATAAATGTGTACACTCTGTGTGTATCTGCTGTCATGGAAGTCAGAGAGGGCATTGGAGGTGCAGATGGCTGTGAGCTGTCATGTGGGTCCTGGCGACTGAACCTTTCCTCTGCAAGAGCAGTCAATAGTCTTAACCACTGAACTGAAATGCCAAGGCATATGGCTGCTTTGTTTCTTATTGGAAAGGGGAGGAAGAGAACTACGGCTTCCATTAGGAAGATGCTTCTGGTGGAGGATGGGAGATGTAAGCAAAGAAGTTACTACCCAGCTAACAGATGATGTCACTACCCAGCTAACAGATGATGTCACTACCCAGCTAACAGATGATGCCTGACTGAACTATGTGAACTGTGTGAAGAGAGCAGCTGGTAGGCATGTGAAGGAGGGTAGAACTCTAAGATTTTTCATGGCACTGCTGAGGGATCTACATGAAATGGTACAGGGCAGAGACTCATACTGCCCCTTGTAGCTTCCCGATACTGTGACTTCAGTCATGCTGCAAAATTTCTTTGAATCTCAGCTATCTTTGTGTGTGTATATAAAAGATAATAAATTTTGCTTCTTTCAGGATATAAGGATCACTCAAGACAGTTGATATCTATAGAGCCTCTACATGGTAGATCTGTAGTAAATGATTGCTACCATAGCCACCTTTTATTTTCTTACCAGAAGTGAGGGAGAGAGAGAGAGAGAGAGAGAGAGAGAGAGAGAGAGAGAGAGAGAGAGAGAGAATGCATGGTGGGGGTGGGGAAGACATAACAAATATTGGTGGTATACTTGATGCTTTCCTGTCTGTATCAAGAGTTGTAGAAAACAGAGAAGACTCGTAGAAAATTGAGGATAGGGAGGAAAAACTGAAGGAGGAAACAGATGGGTCTCTTGGTTGGTCCTGCTGTTTAAATGGGCAGAGAGGGTCAGCACGCTGTCTAGGTAAGCTTTCCTGACCACTAGCGGATGCTCAGATGGCCGGACCACCTTCTCATCCTCCTTTTTGAGGCCTAAAGCCTCAAAACTTCAAATCATTCCCCCAATAGGAGTATTATCATTTGGAGCTGTCAAATTTGTTTTTTATTTCAAGACCCCCCAAAAGCAAAATATTTGCCCCTGGCTTGTTTTGTGAGACTCCTGAAAATTTCAAATCTTTATCTGTAGCAGGTTCTTTCCTTCTTCCTATGAAATTCTCAATCCCCATCCTTTTGTTTTAATTTTAATTTTTCTTGAATATTTTATGTATTTACATTTCAAATGTTATCCCCTTTCCCCCTCTCCATATCCCCTCCCCTCCCCCTGCTTCCCTGATGTTAGATCCCAAGGTGTTTAAGAGGCATTAACCGCACTGTAGGTGAGAGGGAGGTGTGTTCTGAGCCCTGTGAACACACCATCTCTTGAAACCACTCTACCATGCTCCTCCGTCCTGTGGTCCCCATTGCCTGATGTCTCTTTGGCAAACTGTTAGAACCACTGAGTTCAGAAAGGGGCACACCTTAGAGGATGGGAGGGAAGGTGAAGCAGTCATTTCCATTCATAAACTTAACAAGATTTTATTAGTGCACACCACGTCCTGGGTACACTGTGAGGAAACAGAGATGCAGGGATGGGAAACGACAGCCAAGATCACAGCTGTCAGGGAGCTCATAGATCCTTCTGGGATAAACAAATGACAAACTTGTAAAACGATGAATACAGAAAGCAATTATGAACGGGAAGCTCACAATTGCAGTTTTCTTTCCTTGCACTGGGTGGTGACTAGGAGACCTTAGCCAGGTGCAAATGTTATGCTTTTTGGGGTCTTTAGATAAAAAAAAAACTAATTTGATGGCTCCAAATGATAACACACCTATTGGGGGAATGATTTGAAGTTTTGTGAAAAGTGCTAAACAATACAGAGCATTTTGGTGTTTGTATCATTCCATTTGTGCAAACATTAACAACTTTCCTAATTTCAATATCTGGTTAATACTGAGAGATTGCCCTTGGTAAAGGGTCAGAGAAAAATTGAATAATTATGGCCTTCACGAATTTATGTTTCACCGAAATTTTCCACCATTGACTTCTAGTTATAGATTTGAAGAGATTTTGCTGTAGTCCCACCAGTCATGGGGCTTTATGTTACATTTACTCCAGCTTCTTTTTGATCCTCCAAGACCCCCTGTTTCCATGAGTTTATTTAACAGACAGATATAGAGACAGACCCAGGTCAAAGTGCAGCCTGCAGAAGGTATCTGCATACACACATACAAAGAGGATGAAAGACATCTTCGGGAAGGTGGATGGATACCAATCACAGCCTCAGCTACTGACGTCAGACAGGCCTTTTGCATTTTTCAATTCTCTCCTGAGCATCAGGGGCAGGCTCTGTGTCTCATAGAAGCCTTTCTCCAAATTAAATTCTTTAAACACAATGGGACCAGGAATGCAGCATTCATAAATTACCTATGAGGGTCTGTAAACATCAGATTGCTTTTTTTTTCTAAATTTAATTGCCCTTTTTAATATTTAATTCAAAGGCAGGGCTGGGAGAGAGTCATGAAGAGGTATACCAGCTTACTTCAACATGGTTTCCTGTCTGTCAAATGGACAGTCCGCCCAGAAAGATTAACCCAGATCCCCCCAAAGAAATCTGTGTCAAATTGATGCTGAGTTGGTCTGGCATTGGGGAAGAATCTTGACATGACAAGATTAACTCTTTCAATGCCTAGGGGCTCTGGAAGAAAGACTTTGAAAGGTTTGCTTGTGCACAGCTCAGCAGATTGCCAAACAGCGCAGACTTTTTCCACAGGAGCCCGTAACTGGGGAGGAAGTTGAGAAGGTGCTATGAGGAATTTCCCATGTGACTGCACTGTGTCACTGCTGTTTCCTCAGGCTGAGGGCCCACTGTGAATTCACCAGATGGAAAGCTCCTACGGATGGGATAGAGGCCATGCTGTTTGCAGCAGTGTGACCTGACTCCTCACCTACCATGGGACAAGTTACAAAGGGTCCAGGACCTGTGAGGACACTTTATATTATGCTTGCCCACTTTTATACCGGTATAAATGCTTAGATCTTAGTTCAGCCTCTGGAAACACTTATTTCAGCCCCTTTTCGTATGACCTCTCCTCATGGGAAACCACTATCCCCATCTTTAGTTCTTATCTGCTGTCTGATCAATTCATCTCTGACAATCTCTGGGAGCAAATTAGTGATTTTGACTTCTTGTCACTAAATAAAAGCTCAACAAACATGGGATGAGGTGATGTGAAGTCAAGATGTGCAAAGAAGGGAACCCTTGGCCTTGGGGATCACATGGAAACCCTGAAAGAGTTATGTTTGGCCACAGTCACTATGGATATCTTTTAATAAATCACATATTAGCCAACACACCTAGAGTATTTGCCTCTCCCCACTGCCCTATACCCAATATACTTCATGTATTTGCCTCACATTAGTGAGCTGAAAGGTGACTTCTTTTTTTCCTTTTTTCTTTTTATTAGATATATTCCTTTACTTACATTTCAAAGGTTATTCCCCTTCCTGGTTTCCTATCCATAAGCCCCCACTCCCTCCCCTCCCCCTCCCCCATACAGGTATCCCCCCTATACATCCCCCTTATCGTCCCCCCATATTCCCCTGCAATGGGGGCCCAACCTTGGCAAGGCCAAGGGCTTTCCCTTCAGTCCATGTATAGTTTTTCGGTAGTGGTTTAGTCCCTGGAAGCTCTGGTTGGTTGGCATTGTTGTTCTTATGGGGTTGCAAGCACCTTCAACTCTTTGATTACTTCCCCTAATTCCCCCTAAGGGGGTCCTGTTCTCAGTTTGGTGGTTTGCTGTTAGCACTGACCTCTGTATTGGACATGCTCTGGATGTGTCTCTCAAGAGAGAGCTATATCCAGTCCCTTTCAACATGCATTTTTTTTTAGCTTCATCAATCTTATCTAGTTTTGGTGTGTGTGTATATATATATATATATATATATATATATATATATATATATATATATATATATATATATGCCACATGTGGGTCAGGCTCTGAATGGCCATTCCTTGAGTCGCTGCTCTAAACTTTGGTTCCATATCCCCTCCTATGGATATTTTTCCCCTTTTAAGAAGGAGTGGGAGCATCCGCATTTTGGTCATCCTTCTTCTTGAGCTTCCTGTGGTCTGTGGATTGCATCTTGGGTAATTTGAGCTTTTTGGCTAATATCCACTTATCAATGAGTGTATACCAAGTGTGTTTTTCTGTGACTGAGTAACCTCACTCAGGATGATATTTTCTAGTTCATTCCATTTGCCTATGGATTTCATGAAGTCATTGTTTTTGATAGCTGACTAGTTCTCCATTGAGCAGATACTATGGATTTCATGAAGTCATTGTTTTTGATAGCTGAGTAGTACTCCATTGAGCAGATGCTGGTGAGGATGTGGAGAAAGAGAAACACTCCTCCATTGTTGGTGGGATTGCAAACTGGTACAACCACTCTGGAAATCAGTCTGGAGGTTTCTCAGAAAATTGGACATTGCACTCCCTGAGGACCCAGCTATACCTCTCCTGGGCATATACCCAAAAGATGCTCCAACATACAATGAAGACACGTGCTCCACTATGTTCATAGCAGCCTTATTTATAATAGCCAGAAGCTGGAAAGAACCCAGATGCCCTTCAACAGAGGAATGGATTCAAAGAATGGATCTACATAATGAATGGTGACTTCTTAAACTTATATCGAGGTGTGAATTACTGTGAATATGACCTCATTTGGAAGATGAATCTTAACAGATTTAACTTAGTGAATGCTATCAAGTTATGATGATTTGGATTGAGACTTATCTCTAAATCCAACATTAGGTATCTCAATAAAGGGGATGCAGAAGAAAATATGAGACCAGGAGGTGAAGGTTATGTGAAGCTCAATTGTGGCTTCATAATGCCACTGTCATCAACCAGAAGCTAGAAGAGGTAAGGACAGCTTCTTTCTTAGAGGCCCTGGTTAGGCTGATGACCCTATACAGACCCGGATTTTCAGATTTGGCTTCCAGAACAGTTAGAGAGAAACTGTTGTCTTAAGTTTCCATATCTTCTAATATGCCATGGGAGCCATTAAACAATGACAGCTGTGTGTACTGTTTGCAGTTTAGGCTTTGTGTCCATGTATGTATACATGTGTCTCCTTGTAAAGGCTTGCCTTTGTATGTGCTTATTCTTTATGTTGAAATTAATTTTTCTTTGAGTCAAGGTCTCAGGAAACCCAGGCTGGCCTCCAGATTCCTATGCAACAAAGGATGACTGTGAACTCCTGATCATCCTCCTGCCTCCACCCTGGCAAGTGCTGGGATCATGGTTGTGTGACAACCATGCCCAGCTCTGTTCTCCTATGACCTCTTTAGCTACGTCAGGTTGTGGCCTTCTCTGGACTGTTGTGACCCTTGCTATTTTTGCCCACTTAATGCACCCTCTACTTTTATCACCTGATCAAACATACCATGCTGATAATATCAATTAATTTTAGGGTAATTAATTATCCAACCACAATTATTTTGAACCCTACCATGTGGGAAAAAAGTGCTAGGAGCTATTGATACAGTATAAGGCAGATCAGACATTGTCAGTCCCTTAGGCTTATCTTCTGTAGAAGGTGTGACAGACTCAGGGATAACCTACTTGTGTAGGTTGATGCCTACATGCAGGTGAGGGCTGGCAGAAGTTAAGTCAAGGCTATGATTCATCAATAAAAAAATAAGGCAGGGACAAAGCTTTTATAGGGTGGGAGAGAAAGGGTAGTAGGGGGAAGAATCAAAATGGAGACTGAGGACCACCCCGATCCGGATGGTCTTGAATGACCCTAGGTAGCGTTATGTATATTTTTTAAGAGATGGATTTCTATGGGTAAATTTATCTTAACTAGATGGGCGGTTTATATCCTTATCAATTGGTTGTGAGTTTATTGTGTGGATGTATCATAGATTGAGAATTTAACATATAAATCTGATTGTTGGGCTGCAGTTTGTTGAGTCTTGATTTTACTGGGTGGCTGGAACCTGAGAGTTTGCTGCTCGTAGAGAACTGTTAGGAGAGATACTAACCAGAGAGAAATTGTGGTTAGTTCCATGTGGCCCCATGGGTGTCAGAAATAGAGACCAGCATTGTGGCTGGAATGCCATGCAGATTGTCTGGGTCTGAGAGTACTTGGGAGCATCGTGGAGTTGCTAAGATAAAAGTACACCACAGTGGCATGTGGCCCTACAGGTGCCAGCACTAGAGCGGGTTAAAAGGTTCACCTAGTTTTTAATATTCACCGCAACATGCCTGGGCTTCTCTGAGGAAGGAGAAGATTGTGCTCAGTAGCAAAAGACCCAACTCAGGGTCTGCCCTGGCTGTACAGCTTCCTTACCACAGATCAGTTCTTTCCTAAAGGAGCTTGAGCTTCTCAGGTACAGAAAGAAATGGAGATGGATATGGAGATGATGATGGAGATGATGAGAACATGATGGAGTTGATTGATAGAGATGATGGAGATGATGGAGATAATGATGGAGATGATGATGGAGATGATGGAGATGATGATGGAGATGATGATGATAATGATGGAGATGAAGAAGATGCAGAAGAAGATGGGAATCATGGAGGAGTCAGCCATAAGATACATGTTTGCATGCGGGAGTATTTGTTTCAGAATCCCCTCAAGGGGTGTCTAAGAACTTTTGGCCTATGTATCACCATCTGTTTCCTTGCTTGCCCAGCCTTGTTCCCTTTCCCCAGGCTCCACAGGCATTGCCACCAGCCCACTCTGTGCGAAGTCCTACCCCTCGGATTTCATCTTCGCTTCTTCTCCCAGAGAAACCAGCCTGGACGTTGGGTTCGCGTGATTAGAATGATGTTTAAACAAGCACTTTGGCACTGGGACTGCTTCAGTACTTCAGAAAAACATTTGTTGAAGTCTCATGCTTAGCACAGTGCGTGGAGACTGTCCCCCTGTCCTTTGGATGGTTGTGGTAGAAATGATTTAATCCCAGCCCAGGGTTTCTACCCTGCCTCGACCATTTAGTTCCCAGATAAAAGACACACACACAACCCTTGTATTGACAATAAGCCTTAAACATCACAAGAGCTGGCCAGCTCCAACCCTGTATGCTATTAGAATCTATGTTCCTCTCAATAACCCCAAGTTATTACTTACTACTCACTATGTTTCCTCTGGGCTACTCTTAACTCCAGTTGACCATGTCTTGGGGCCACCTTTTCTTGACTCCTAACCCATAGCAGCATCTCCCTCCTCTTCCTCCTGCATCTTCTGCTTCTCCTCAGGGTTGTCCTCTGACCCGAAGCCTGGGAAACCCAAACCTCAACTGTGCCTCTTCTGTCCAGTTACTGGCTGTCACCATCTTTATTTACCAATCAGAAATAACTTGGGGGCAGGGTCACAGGTCTATATGCAGACCCCAGGTTTTGGGGGGCCCTAGCATTACAATAGACTAATCCTCAAGAGATGGTGACTTAAATGTACAGCTCAACTCTTTCCTTTTACTTCTGAACACCCTCATCTTAAAGTATACAGACATATATTAAGCCAAATTTACTCCAGCGAGGCCTTGAACAGCTCAAAGGTTATATATGAAAATATGGGAAAATAAAGCTGTACCATGGAGAGGGACAACAGAAAATTATGTGTCCATGTTTGGCAGAAGGCCCTTGTATCATCTCTCCCACATGGTCTTCTGCCTCCTGCTGTAATTTAGGCACCCTTACCTCTGTGGTATTAACAGTGTGCATCACCAGGTCAAACTACTACTTACTCTCTGTTGATCACGTAAACATATTTACTTGAGAAAACAAAACAGAACCTTGTACCATGCACTTAACATCTGTGGACTTTACACCTGTAAATCACAATGCTTCTTTTAAACAGAAACTGGTATTGGATCCACTGGAGCAGGAGTTGACCATGCTGTCCTCTGTTAATGCTCCCTCCTGTCAATATCACCACACAAGAGCAGTTTCTGAAGCCACTCTTTCTGGGTTGGAATTTTATTATACCCTTGGGAAAGTGACATTTGCTTCCTCTGCTGACTCTTAGTTTTGGTGGGGTGGGTCAGTTTATCCAATATTGTCCATTTATTAGTGAGTGTCTGTGGCTCGACTATGAGCCTCTTGAGTGGGGAGTTATGCAAAGTCTGTATTTCTATATTGCCCTCATCTTGCATCAAGATTGAGCCAAAAGCAAGAAGTTCAATGTGCAACAAGGGCAAGAAATTTATAAATTTCTTTATAAATTCATGAAGTGATGAGTCCTAGAACGTGTGTGGACCTCAACACCATGGATGGAGACATGGAGAAGGATTCCTACAGCTCTCATCTGGGTGCAGGCCATTGTTAGAATGCAGATGACAGACATCCAAGCAAAGGCCACTCAAGAACCCCAGAGTTTGGTTCACAGTGCTTGCTTGACCTTTGGCTAAGACAAGTGTTATCTGTTCTGTCTGCAACTCTAAGATCTACCACCTTCATCATCAAAGAATCTTCCTACCCATCTCATGATCTGGGTGCAGTTTATTAGCTTTCCTAAAACACTCAGCAATGTGCTGCTTCATTCAATAATAAGCATGCATGGAGATCTAGCATCCCAAGAACTTCTGAAGCCTATGGTCTGCTTATTAGATCTCATAGTCTGCTTCTTTTACACACACACACACTCACTCACAATTTTTTAAAGCTATTGTTTTTACATATAGCCCTGGTTGTCCTGGGACTTGCTCTATATGTAGATCATGGTGGCCTCAAACCCAGAGATCTTCCTGCTTTTGACCCTAAGGTGCTGGGATTAAAGGTGTGTGCCACCCCTGCCTGGCTCAATGCATCATATTCTTACTCTCCATTCTGCCTCCAGACAATTAGAACAGGATTCATGGATTTGAAGTCCTGCAGACCCAGGTTAAAATTCTAACTCTGAGGCTCTGAACTTAGATCAAGCCACTTAACTGTCCTGAGCTTCAAATTCCACATCTGTAAGACAATATATTGAAACATGCATTGTGTGCCCAGCACCAAAGTTGTATGAGTCCAGGTTGTGCATTCAGTGCAACCTCTAATTTGGTATGGTAGGTACTGCTTTTATTTTCCTCAAATCTGGGCCTTGGCTGTATACAATTGCTAATAAATATTAGTGTTCATTCCTCTCTTCTTTTCTTAAGTAATTTATCCACAGAAATAATTATTACAAATCACATCGTCACTTTTCTAGACCCCAAATTAACAAACCCTGGTTCCAAATCCAAATCTAGTCCCTCCAAGTGTTTGTATAAATAGCATTTTATTGGAAGCTATACCTGTTCACATATATTGAGTTTCTTACTTTGTGTTATGTATTCAATATGGTTTTCTGGCTTGTGTGCCTAGTTCTGAGTATAGATGCCCCTTTCATTCAGTCCTCAAAAGTTTCCAGCAGCTGTATTTTTGCTTAGCTTGAATTTAATTTGGGAAACATTTGCATTCCTTTCATATCAACAAAAGCAACACCTTTTCTCTTTGCTACTTTAAATATTGATGCATGCTGTGATTCTGTCAGCAACTCAGAATAATAGATCTACCATCCAGGTTTCTTTTAAAGTTGCTTCTTACTTAAATCAATAGTGTGTGTGTGTGTGTGTGTGTTGTCATGAGTGAACATGTGTGTTTGCATATAGAGGCCAGAAGTCAATCTTTATTCCTTCCTCAGGAGTCATCCACCAATTCTTTGAGACATAGTTTCCCACTATGATCTGGGGCTCCCTGATTGGAATAAGCTGGCCAGCGAGCTCCAGAGATCCTTTTGCTTCTACTTCCCCAGCACTGTGATTATAAAATTATGATGCCCTACTTAATTTTTTTACATGTGCTGGGAATAGAACTTGGGACCTCATGCTTGCCCAGAAAATGTCTTACTAACTGAGCTATATGTTCAGGATCTGATAAAGGAGGAAAAACATGGAATTTATTAATGAAAGTCTGCAGAGAGCATTGCAATGTGAGCAGTCTTCTGGTCACTGCTACTTGCCCACAGAAATCATTCTAATGTTTTCGGCCTTACTCTTTGATATGACTCTCATGGCATCACTGCAGCTTTGGTGACAGCTGGTGTAAAGCAGAGTGGTGACAAGTAGAGGTCTGTGTTTGTGGCCGAAAGGAGCTTAGATCTGGCTCCTCGACTGAGGTTATCTTGAGAGCTGAAAATTTTTGACTCCTGGTTCTTCCAACCTTTGCCTTGCTACCTTTGTCCAGCATCACTTTGATAAATTCCTCAAAGTGTCACCCTGTCACAAACCTAAACCCACATTTGGTAAGCTATTTTCCCATGTTATGACCAAAAAAAAAAAAAAAAACCACAAACAAACAAACAAAAAAACCCAAACAAACAAACAAACAAAACCCCACAAAACCAAAAAAACAAAACCCAAAAGACCCTAAATGCTTCCTTTTTCTTGATCTTTTGCTTAGAACTTTCCTAATGCTTGTTTATGTTCTACCAGTGTTAGGTGATCAATGGTAGAAGAGTTGAATTCATGGTGTTGGGTCCCAGGACTTTTTTCTACATATGTCTGATGCTAGTGAAAATGTCGCTTTCTTTTTTTTTCTTTTCTTTTTTTTTTCTATTTTTCAGGGCTGGGGACCGAACCCAGGGCCTTGAGTTTGCTAGGCAAGCGCTCTACCACTGAGCTAAATCCCCAACCCGAAATGTTGCTTTCATATTCTAGGTGGCAATAATAACTTGCAAGTTGACAATGCTTTAAGAACATTTTGAGCCAATGGGTCAAAACAAGCTAGTCTCAGCCTGGGGAATTAGAGCAACTTGAAAGGACCCCTTAAACACAAAGGGAAACCAATAACTAGCTCTCCTGTTTTAACCCAGCTTCACTGAATTTAGTTTGGAGAGTTGAAAACCTGGACTATTGATGTCGTGTTTCCTAGGACAGTCTGTGGACTAGTGTTTTGGGATAACGTGAGGAACTTAGTTTAGTGAGCAGAATCCAGTGACCCTAACCTTACGGAGCGAATCAGAGTCCTGGAACGAAGCTGGGAGAGGAGATGGAGGGATGAATAGAAACGTTCAGGTTAAACAAGAGCTTCTAGGGACCTTTCTGTTTGCTAATCCTAGGTAACCAGAGTTGATTAAGAAAAAAATTGGTTCATTGTGAAGCATGGAAACACTATACATAAAATGATACATAAATGATATATATAAAATGGACCATGGATGAGGATGTGCAAACATAGGAAATGGATTATTGTGGCAGTTTGTCAATTCAGTGATTGCCACAGTTGGGTGAAGAGACCATAACTTCAACTTTGTTGGCTTGTGGACAATACTTTATTATAGAAGTTGCCAGTAATTTATTCTCCATGACATCTATGATACATCGCCAAGGACACCTCTTTTTCATACAGTCTAATAATTCACGGTGGCTGTCTTCAGACTTCCATTCATCTCTTCAATGAGCCAGGTACCTCACCAGCTATTTCCCTGGTATTCAAGTGTGCCAAGGAATTGTGCCTCCTAGCAGGAGAATGGGACTCAACCACATAGAGAATAACCTATTGCTTATACATCTGACGGTGTGGTTGTCAATGCCAAGTGCCAGGTGAGTAGAAATGACTAAGGATTTAGGTCTTCTGTTACAATAGGGACATGTGTAGCTTCCCCGTGGATGACAAGTTGTGAGGAAAATGGACACAGAGATCAAAAGCTATCCAGGGAAACAGAATCTAGAGGATGTTGTGTAGTCTGTGTGTATGTATGTGTATGTGTCTGTGTACATCTGTGTCTATCTCTGTGTGTCTATCTATGTGTCTGTGTATATAGATGGAGGAATGAAAGTGTTGGGGCTTAAAGAACTATTCTCTCACATGATTGTGGATACAAACAAGTCCAAAGTTGCAGAATAGTCCAAAGTTCCTGGTAGCCTGGAGACAAGGAACAGCTGAGGTTAGAGGCCAAATCCAGTCAGCTCACAGAATCCCCTGTTCTTCGGTGAATGCCAATCTTTTCCTTAAGATGTTTAACTGGTTAGATAGGGCCCATCGAATGACAGGGGCCAATCTGTTAACTCAAAATGTCTTGATTTAAGTTCTCATATCCAAGACAAAACAAAGCAATCGAAAATAAAACAAAAGCTTACATAAACACACTGAATCATGTTTGTTCAAATATCTGGGTACAATGACGTAGAAAAGTTGATCCACTGAATAAAACCACTAGTTGAGGAGGTGGTGGAACACTTGCCTAGTGGGGATGTGACTCTGAATTGAACCCCTAGAACCACAAAAATATTGACCATTGAAAATATCAATTAAGCTGATGACTGAGAGAGGTGAGTATGCAGAAGCAGGATGCTCGGGGTTATCAAGCTTTCAAGCTCTGCGTTTGACACTCCCCCCCCCAAAACTGGCTACGATATAGGGTCTGTAATAGCTCTCTCTTAGATGCGATTCTACAAATTTACTCTTCATCTCAATGATGTTATTGTACCTCGCCTGTGTACCAGGAGCTCTTTTAGATGCTGAAGATACAGTGAAAAGCAAAGGTGACCAATGCTAACTATGGGGCTGTGGAAAGAACTATCAAGATTAAGGAAGAGAGTGTTAGGCATGGCCTACTTG
This sequence comes from Rattus norvegicus, assembly GCF_021556685.1. Classification (NCBI taxonomy): domain Eukaryota; kingdom Metazoa; phylum Chordata; class Mammalia; order Rodentia; family Muridae; genus Rattus; species Rattus norvegicus. The sequence continues at coordinate 147,809,678 of NC_141536.1, forward strand.
ACACAATCCCACATGCAACCATCAAAAGGAAAGGGGACACCCTGAGTACTATGCTGCTGAAGCTCTTTGTCTCCTGGGCCATCACCCATGGAGATAAATGTCTACTTCCAACTCTGAAGAGCTGTTTCCAGGTGTTCTCTTGGGGTACTGTCAGCATCACTCTGAGGTGTATGGGCTGAAGCAAGGGCACAGATACAAGAGGAGACATGTTTTCCCACGGTCTTATGCTTCCTCTTGCTTTCTCTGTCTGAGGAGCATGGGATGATTCCTTGCCCCTGCAGTGTCTTCTGTGGCAGTAGGAAGCAAGGTCAGTAACAACTGGATATTTTAACAGAAAACCATCAACTCTCTTTGATTAAAGACAACAGAAGTTATCTCTTCCTTCAAATAGTGTTGTTTTTTTTTTTCTGACCCAAGGGAGGTTTACTATGCGATGATCATTTTGAGACATGGACTTTTTAAATTGTCTCATGGCCGTCTGCATGCAGCCATGGAGAAATACAGTTGCAAGGAGGGCTGTGTGTTTGGGGTTCAGCAGAAACTAGAGGGGACACCCATGACTGCTCTTTAATCCTATTGCCTGAATCCTCATCATAATGTTGCATCTGATTTCAAAGAAGACTGGAATGTCCAGCCTTGCTCCCCCAGAAAGAATAAACTCATGGGCAATCCTCTTGCCCATGTCTGTTGTGGGAGAAAATGTTACTGTAAGTAGAGAGATTTGGGCAATCAGCAAGAAAGTCAGAAACAAGTTGAAGCTTACTTTCCTTAGTTGATGCAAGTTAACCTTAGTTACTAGGAGTGCTAAGACAACAGCCATGATGTCCTCAAGAGGGTGACTCTGTAGCGAGCAGAAAGCCTATCAGAAAGGTACAGGAGCCCTGGTAGCATTTGCACTGAATGTGGCTATCCCCACCACTCTCTAGATATCACACATTACACTCTATAACGTAGATGGTGAGGTCATTCAGTTTGTGTTTCTTCACACCGGTGGCAAGGAAGAGTAGAAAGTAGCAGCAGGAGAACAGAGTGGTTCTGGGGTTGGTTGATCTGCATTTCGTATTCATTCCCTGACTGTGGTTCATCCAAGAAATGGGAACATGGATTTGGGGATTTAGCTCAGTGGTAGAGCGCTTGCCTAGCAAGCGCAAGGCCCTGGGTTCCGTCCTCAGCTCTGAAAAAAAAAGAAAGAAAAAAGGAGAGAAAAAGAAATGGGAACATGTAGTTCTTTGTGTAGACCCACTGTCCCATTGTCCATGTCACCATGTCTATTGTCACCCTTGTTCAGCTCGTGTTTACAGTTCCATTGGTGAAATTGTCTGGGCACAACAGCTTCAGACATTACTGAAAGACATAGTCTCACAGAAATCTCCCTGTTCCTCTGGCTCTAACATTCTTTCCAGTCCCTCCTCTGCAACGATTCCCTGAGCGTTAGGTGACAGAGAGGTGTGGTAGACAAATCAGTTAGGGCTGGGCTGCACAACTCTGCATTTTGATCAGCTGTGGTTTCCTGCGATGGTATTCTTTCGTTGCAAAGAGAAGTTTCCGGGAAGAGGGGTGAGGACGATGCTTCTCTGTGAGAACGAAGACAAATATTTAGAGTGTAGTTAGGGATTATACTGGCTTAGTAAAGTGGTGGTTGTAGGTTCCCATCCAAGATTCATGACTTCACTAGCCCTGGGCAGTAGGCTAGGTTTGTAGCATCAGGACTGATTTTCCTCTTGTTGTGCAGTTCGTAAACCCAATTAGAGAGCTGTTAGTGACTGCTACTGTGCGTGTCACTACTGTATTGTTAGGGTCCTAGTGCTTTGCTAGTCATTGATGAGCATCATCTCTGGGTAGGACTGTTGGTTTCTTTCTTTGGAGGAATGCATGGCACCTTCTCGTACCATGAAAGCTAGTCCAAAGGAGGAGGTCTTCCAGTCCAAAATTATGATATTTGTAAGCAGTTCTATTAAGCGCTCCATTTCATTCATAATGACAACTGGAGAACATTCATGCGCATTTAGTGTGAGAATGCTCAGACAGATCCTTACATGCGTCTCTCATGCTAATCCAACTGCATAGGTCTAATTGTGCCCGGGGCCAAAACCTTTCTCTCCCCAAACAAGATGACAGTGTCACTTTGATGAGATGAAGGCAACACAAGGACCTTTACCTTTTAAATTAGGCTGACAGGGAGCTCAGTTCATTTAAACCCCACCCCTTCTGCTTCTGTGTATCATTGATATATTGAAGTTCTCAGCTGGCAATGGATAAAATAGTTGATCACAAATGAATTAGATATCAATTAATTTCTAAAGCAAACCTAATGGGCATTTAAGAAGAGAATTTAATGTCTCATTTACTCTCTAGAGCTATCTTGTTAAATGCCAATTAAGTATCTAAATATTTCCTACAAGCTCAATGAATTATAATAAGTGATAAGAGGTTGCCACTTTTTCCTAAGAATCTTGTATATTAGGCTTCCAGAACAATAATAGTAGATTTTTCTTGTCCTATTTATGATATAAGTATAAAAGCTAGAGATGTTCTTAATTGCCACTAGTTATCTTATTTAGTAATAAAGAATAAAAATTTAGTGTCAATGCTGAATATAAAAATATCAAGATGAACATATCTAGAAACATGTGAATAATAATAGAATTACTTTACTTTGAAATAATGTAGGCAGTATTAAAATATTACCTATGAAATCATATCTCAATACAAGGACAGTGAATATATTCACAGACTTGCACATGAACCAATGGGTATTTGGTTGTTGTTGGCAAGGGTCATAGAAACCTAATGCCTGAGTTGGCTCGGAACTGTATCTCAAGAAGAACAGAGCTTCTGGGTACAGAGTGCCTGGCCTGGGGTCTGGCCTTCAGCATCATTTAAGCCCTTCTGGGAGAAGGCACAAATACCAGGTCTCTGTCTCCAGACTTCGACACTTAACAGTATTCCACAGGACTGGTAAGATTAGAAGAGCCCTGGGCAGCATGGATTGCTAATTAATGTCAAAAGAGAGTTTCAGCCCATGGCAAGAGATGCAGATAGCAATAAGACGGTGCCCGGAAGTGGTGTCTGGTGTTTGCAGGCAGAGGCAGAAAAGAGAAGCCAGTGAAAAGCAGTGAAAAGTTTCTGAGAAGTGCTTTCTGTCTAAAGTCATTGTGGGTGACATTTGGATCAGGCCCGATGGAAGCCACTCTGCACACAAAGCCACTCTTCATGAAGTGTAGTCTGGAACCAAGCAGCCTGAAGCTTGAGGCTCTGCTGATCATATATGTGCCTATGAGTTTAGGAAAATAATAACCCCAGAGTCTCAGTTTCTCTGTCGATGAAATGGGAAGAGTACGGCCTTCTGGAGTTTCTTAGGAAGGTTGGCCAAGAAGGGATGTGCAGATGTAGAACACGTGCTTAGCATGCCCACGGGGACTTGGGTTCAGGTCTCAGCACCTCTGAAAGAGAAAGAGGAGGGAGGGAGGGAGAGAGGGAGGGAGGGAGGGAGAGAGGGAGGGAGAGAGAGAGAGAGAGAGAGAGAGAGAGAGAGAGAGAGGGAGAGAGATTGTTTAAAGCACAAAATACAGCTGCCAACCAGCACATACCCAGTATGTACCATTATAACTAGGGTGAAGTAACAATAATCATGATGATGATCATAATAGTAGTCATAATAGCATCAATGAGGAGGTCACTTTATTTCCATCTCCAAGCTGAGAATCACATATTTGATGACTTTTCTTTCCTAGTGGAAGTTAGTTCAGTTACAGTTTTCCTGAAAAATACACAGACCCCATGCAGAGGGTCTCTGTGCCTTTTCTGTTGGTGTAGCTGCCTCATAGAACCTTCCCATCATGAGCCTGAGAGAGGTATATATGTATGTATATGTATGTGTGTATATATATATGATGTATATGTGTATGTGTGTATGTATATGATGTATATGTATGTGTGTATGTGTATATGTATATGTACATGTATATATATTGAAGGAACTTCTCAGTGATTAGCCTGGCAAGAACTACTTCTCAAATACTTTCTCCCCCTCAATCTCTTGATCTAAACACACATTATAAGGCCAGGAGGGCTCCCTTGGCTGGGGCTGGGGATTGCAAATACTTCCTTGGTTCCCAAGGACAGCTCTGCTCTTCAATGAGGCCATTCATCCCAGCCCCACACAATTACTGTCGCTTACACAAACAGTTATGGGGCATTCAGATGACAAATGTCAGGCAGCCATTCAAGTCACATTTTTGAGAAATATTTTTATTACAGGAAGATGCTCATGATGTAGCATTTTAAAGGGGGGGGAGAGCAGGAAGCAAATCATAAGCAGCAGCGACAATTAGGAGTGAAATGAAACTCCTTCCTCCCACCTTAAGGCTCGCCCTGGCAAAACAGCATTCAAGGGGGAAAACAAGACAGAGAGCCAACAGATTCCGAATGAACTGACCAGCAACATGCACTTGTATAAAGGTGCATAAAAAACAGCTGGATATCAGGACAGGAGTTCTGTTAAGCATCATACATGAAAAAATTCCTAAAAATCCTTCCAATAGCTTTCTCCCAGTATTTGGCTGATCTATCCCTTCCCCTAGTATTTTTCAATGCCCTAGAGTACTCTAACTGGTGCTGCTCTCCTCTTGCTTGCCGTATCTATCTTTCCTCACCTCTGTCTCTATCTCTTCTTCTCCACTAATCTCCCAATGTGTGAATAATAAGCACTTGAACCCCAAAGTTTGTGTGTGAAGCCTGCCTGTAAAATGCCTCGCTGTATAACTCACCTCATGGGTGAATTTTCTAGTCTCTTGGAGTCTCTGGTCAAACCCTAGAGAATGGAATATTAGTTATGCCATCTCATAGTGTGCTTAAGATGAAATGATTAGCTTATAGGAATTACATAGCATATTGTAAATATTGGCCATTATTTTTATTGCCCTTCTGTGGGCTCACTGACCTTCTCTTGGCTTCTTCAAATTCCATTCTACCCACAGTAATAACATTTCTTATAATAAAAAAGAGGAGGGGTTGTTTGCAGGTAATTGTAACTTAGCTAGCATTTAAATCTATTCATACTACATAGAAAAATCTCTGAACAGAAGTGCCATAATAGGTTATACAATGGCCCCCATGAAAGGTTACATCCTAATCCTAGAACGCTGTGGGCATGCTCCTTAAAAGACAGGAAACAATGAGTTCAGGAACTTAGGGTGGTGGACTCAGTGTCATCTCAAGTCCTCCTAAGTAGGTGCAGCAGAGAAAGGATTCAAAGGTGGGGTGATGCCAGGCAGTAGGGAGTCAGGAGGCAAAGATTATGGGAAGACCGCAAAAGTTAGAAAAACTTGGCTGTGGATTCTCCCTGGGGCACACAGAAGGAACTAAGCCTATCCAGCACCTTGACAGTTGACCCTTCTGTATGTTTTCAGACTTCCGACTGTCACAATTATAATATGGTGAATTGATTTATGGTAATTTGTTAGAGCAACAACAATTAATTAATGAAGCAAAAAAAAAAAAAAACAACAAAAAGATATCATATTCACCACAATGGATTCAAGAGACTTAGTTTTCTTCCTTTTAAGGCTATTTTTTACTCCTAAAACAAAGATCAATAGCAAGTGCCTACTGTGTGCTGGCCCTGGTCTAATGCTGCTGTAGAAGCATGTGGATGGGAGCCACTCCTCTGCATGACAATTGTCCATCATTGAGCTCTTAGTTTCTGGTTATTCCTTCACTTCTACTGTCTTCTTAGTCTAAAACCTCTCCATTTCCATTTCTTTGCATCTGTTTTTTTTATTGAATTTAGTATAACTACAAAAAGAGTAGAATCTTGTTAAAATACAGATACTCTTGACATGATTAGCCATCAAGAAAATGCCCAAAGCTCAAAGAGTTACCACCGTACATCATGTAATTGTTTAAATGAAAGCATATGATACCAAGTGTTGGGTTGTAGATCAACTTGAACTTGAACATTCACACTCTCCTGGTTAGGATATAGAATAGTAAACCATTTTGGGAAAACTGGTGATTGTTTACTTTAAAAAAAAGTTAAGCATATGCACAGCATCTGGTGTGGGTATACCATATGGAGATGCCTCCCTCCTAATGAAATATGTCTTCCCAAAGACTCAGATGTGAATGTGCTCAGGCACTGCATTCATAGTAGTTAAAATCGGGAAGCTTTCAATATAGCCATCAAACGATAGAGGCAAAAGTAGTTGGTTACAATAGAAGAGTCATCAGCAACCAGAAGAGTCGTAGCTGGGGATGTAGCTCAGTGCTAACAGGGGCAAAAGCCCTGGGTTTACTATCCAGAACTGAGGAAAACAGTAAAGTAACAGACAACAGATAGATGGTGTCCTGATGAGGACAGAGAAAAGGAAAGAACGTGAATGGGAGCAAGGTATTTTGTTTGTCATGGTGGCTTCATGGTTTTATATGAACCTGACAGAAAGCTAGACATATCTGAGAAGAGGGAATCTTAATTGAGAAAATGCCTCTGTATGATTGGCCTGTATGCAAGAGTGTGGACTATCTCCTTGGTTAATGGTTGATGTGGAAAGACCAAGACCATTCCTGGGCAGCGGGTCCTGGAATATATAAGAAGCGTCTTAGAAAGGCTACGGAGAAGACGCCGGTAACGTGGCCTCTGGTTGAGGTTTTATTTTCGGGTTCCTTTCCTCCTTAAATTCTTGTCCTGTCTTCCCTCAGTGATGGAGCATGCCCTGAAAATTGAAAGCTGAAGTAAAGCCCTTTCTTCCCCAAATTACTTTGGTCATAATATTTCATCACAGCAATAGAACCCTTAGTGAAGACAGATGATGATCAAAATTCATCGACATGTGTTCTTTAAATGTATGTGGTTTTTTGTTATAAGGGGATAATGGGTATGGAACTTTTTTGGCTCTGAAATCTGGTCAGGCAGGCATGTCTGAATGAACTCTCACTTTTTAGAGATTGATGGTCCACAGACAGCCTGCTAAGAGCTGCGGCTCCAAATGCCCTGTCTTCACTTTCTCCACTTGTAGAAAACAGATCTGTATTCTGATTTGCCCAGAAAAGAAAGTCCTTCAAAAGGAACTCTCTTTGCTATGTGCACCCACATGAACTCTCTGAGATGTGAGTATATACTTGGGTAATGTCTTGAGCCCATGCACAGCAACATGTTTGAAAGTGTTTTTGTTGTATTTATGGTGACCTTACCAGCCCAACCACTCACTTCTCCATCACGACATTGGCTTGAGCTTTATCTGGAAATACATATGAACCTTCCTTAGGACTGTCATACCTTTAAAACTTTAAACAGATTCATAGCTTTTGCTTAACACATCCATTTTCAGATGTGCTTGCATGGAGTAAACGAGAGGGTAATACAATGATAAACACTTTTGATTTATGAAATATTTGAAGTAATTTAGACCCCCCCAAAAAAAACCACCCTGTGGACTGCCCTGTATTCTTCCTGTGAGATATTTTTCTGTGCCCTGGTTAGCTTTGGGTTTCTCTACAGGATACAGTGTGTCCATGTCTGAACGGATCTTTTGATGTTGGTTTAAATCCATTATAGATCTTCGCTTGCTCAATGCTTGCTGTAAAGAACAAAGCTCCTCTAGAAAGAAGTTTCTGGGCAGTAACCAGATTTCCCTACGGTAGCAAACATGTCTCTTCCTCTCAATCTATTAGAGACCATGTCCAATCCAAATCTGTGTCTCAACCAACCCCAAATTAGGACAGTTTAATTAACTTGTCTAAAGTTAAATGATTAAGATAATGGATGCCAAGTAAGTTCTTAATTTCTTGTAGATGGAATAAAACAAACAAGCAAGCAAACAAACAAGCATAATAAAAGAAAATATTGACTATGGTTATAATAACTATGCTTTTTATATGCTTGTTTTTATGAATTGTCTATCCCTTTATCTCAAGAACTCTTTAAGAGATGGGCAAAGTGTCACAAAGGGAGCTACTAACTTCCAGTCTTTCTGTCTTCATGTAAACAAACTCATGCCATTAAGGAAGGCTCTTCCTGATATAGTCATATGAATAAGGTGTGCATCTGTTGCTCTAGACATTTCGTCAAGTGGTTAGGAATTTCACAGATGCATATGAACAGAAAACTCAAGAATTAGTTCCACATATAATATTCAGTCCTTAACTGTTCTATATGGCCTAAAGAATGATCTACTACAGCTGTATGCTTAGTTCCAAGTGAGTGTCTTTATTAATCATGTAGTAAGGAAAAGGAAAGGAAGGAATAGCAAGGACCAAGGAGTGAAGAATAGCAGAGAGATAGCAAACTGTCATAAAATCAGATATTTACAACCTCCAGCAGAGATTACTGGGGCAGCTTGACTGGGGGAGCAAACAAATCAAGGGCTTATAATTAGCTAGCAGTAATCAACCGGGGCATTTCCATTGAGACAGACAGCTGGAATTCTTGACTGAGAATTTTTCTCTCCATGTGTGAGCCTTTAGCTTCTCTTCTCTAGTAAAGTAACTTTTATATCATAGAATAAACAACAGTTACCCCGTTAAAAATGTTTTTCTTAGCTGTTCTCAAGAATGCAATGTTTTAAATACCATTATCTGCTTGCTGTTGACTGGTTTTCCCTGCCAGAGAGTGGAGGAGCCAGCCTGCTCTAGGACAGAGACCAACCTGTTCTAGACCAGGGGCCAGCCTGCTCTAAGGCAGGATACTTTGGAAGACACTTGAAACAACAGAGGCTGCTTCTGCTGCAGTTAACCAGCCCAGGACAGTTGATGATCATAATGCATGTTACCCTCGTGTACTAAAGAAGTGTTTGATTTCTCACAAAATGATAGTTTTGAACACCAACATTTGAATCTGGCAAATGCTGAGAGACACGAAGATGACTACCTCCTGACGAGTTTGGAGGCAGAATGACAGAGCCAGCCTTCTTTGTGTGTCAAGCACAACTTTGTCTCCATCTTCAGGTCTGAAGAAAATAAATAGAAGGGAAAAGCAGCGTCACCTGGCTAAATGGTTTTCTAACTGTCTCTCTCTCTCTGCAGAGCCCTGTGACTTTATGAAGCAAGCGACAACAAAACTCCTCTAAAGCTGAACCGCCGTGAAATAACCCAGGCCTTGAACTTGTCGCACGATGTTGCTTTAAATTTTAATGCAAGCTCGGGAATAGATTTGTGTACAGCAAGGTAAAGCAAAGGCCATGAAATATTGATTCTGTACATTTTCTTATGCATTTTTATTCTCCAATTTAGTAAATTTTTCATCTTGCCTGCACTTAGAGGTTGCCTGTGAAGTCGTTACTACCAATTGTATTAGCTGTTGTAAATAAATAATCCTCGCAGGAGCTGTTTGCCTGATGGGAGGTGGACAGGTCTAGTCTCCTCTCAGCACTAGCTTCCGACAGCCCAGCCTGGGAAGGATGAAAAGAAATGGCAGTGATTTTCCTAACGGCACAGCAGCAGACACTCTCCAAAGCAAGAAGGGTTTGCCATGAAGCAGTGGGGAGGAAGACCAGTGTTTCAGTAGAAACAAATTCAGCACTCTGGCATTTGCCCAGTTGGATCTTGGAGGAAACAAATAGATTCAAACAACAACAACAACACCAACAACACCCTTCAAGACGTCAAGATAGATGATTGTAACATGAATGCTTCTTGGTAATGTCTTCCTGTCACAGTCCTCTTGTAGAGAAACTTAAAGTGCTTTTGCCGTTAGTGCTTTTGACACCGGCCCCCAATCAAATCCATGTGCTTAGGAATCATATTGTGTCAGTCACATGAAAGACATCACAGGCCTTTCTCACAGCATTCTTCCCTCTGCCCTCATTCTTTCCCTAGAAGAAACACTTACCCTTGTCTGCTAACCTCTAACTAGCAGTCAAGGCCAAGAGCAAGGCAGACAAAGGTTCTAATGGCAGCAATTGGTTCTAACCAACGACCCGTGAGGAAGACCCATGATTCTGCAGGCTGTAGAGGTTTTCCATTCTCTGTCAGGATTTCCTTTCTTCATGCATTGGTTCTCTGTGGTTTCCATGAGGTCAGCTATGTCTCTGGATCCCCAGCAAAACTGACCAAGGACTCCCAAGGATGTCTCCACTGTGTCCCAAGCTTTTTCTTTCTATGGTCAGAGTAATAATGCAATAAGATGTAGCGGAGTAATTAGCTTTGGGGGGAAAGAAAGCATATCTTTTCTTTATTTCACCAGCGTCCGATCATCACTTAAGGCGAGCAATAGGTTCTCTTACTTCAACTCTTTTCTGTGTTTCATATTTTATTAAATTTACACGTGTTTGTTGTTGTAAGGAAATTTTAAGCCACCCTGACAAGAAAGGTTAGTTTGAGAATTGGTCTCTGACACCTTTACTGGCCAAAAGAGATGAAACACAGGAGGAAAATAAGACAATCATTTGTCACCTTAGGTTTTAGTTTAACAAACGACTGCATAGGCGTTAGCTCTGAACAGCACCAGTGGTCTTCTCTTCTGCCTTTAAACACTGAAACTCTTTTTTTCATACTGTTTTGTTAGTTTGGGAATTCAACATCATGATCCTGATCATACTCACTTCCTAGTCTTCCCAGGAAGGACTAGTTCCCCCCTCCCCACCTGTGTGGCCTCCTCCCAAAGAAGAATTTAAAAACAAACTAATAAAAAAACAAATAAAACAAGTTCAGTTTGGGTTGCCCATATACTTTCTGGAGCATGGTCAAACGCCCAGTGCCCAGTCCCTAAAAGAAACCTAGATACGGAACATACAGCAAAAAGTGAAACCAATTCCCTAAAAAGGATCCAAGTTTGTGCACACGTGTGTGTGTGTGTGTGTGTGTGTGTGTGTGTGTGTAACTGTGTTTATGTGTTATGTGTGAGAATTTGGTATATGTGTTTGTGTGTGAAAAAGTACATGTGGTGTCCGTGTGTATTTACATATGTATGAGTGCATATGGAGTATGTGTGTTGTTGTGTTGTGTGTGTATCATGTGTGAGAATTTGGCTGCCCATATAGCATGGGGGCCCATGTGTAGGTCAGAAGACAATTTCTGACCTCAGTCCTCACCTACTACCTTTCTGAGGCAGGTCTCTTGTTTCCCATTATGTACAGGAACAGGCTAATGAGCACTTATACTTTAGGAGAGCTTCCTTACTTGGTCTTTGCAAGAGAGCTGAGATTACACATGACTTTTCTGTGAGTTCCCAAACTCAGATCTCCACACTTGCACAACAAACACTTTTACCCACTAAGCCACTTCTCCAGCAAACCCTCCAGGGCTTTTGTGATATTTGTGCCCTCAGGTGATTCTACAGACTAGGGAAGGAAGGGGTTGGTGCTGATGCTAAGGTCCTATTCCCAAGTGGCTCTTGATGGACCAATAAAGATGCTAAGGGCTAATTGCAGGTAGGAAGGAGAGAGGTGTGTCTTCTGGGTCCCCACGAGCAGGCAAAGAGACACAGGAAGAAAAAGGGTGATTTTCACCATGCTTCTTAGGGAGAAAAGGTGATTAGCCATGTGAGGTCTTGGACAGAGCAGTTATAGGCCACTTCCCCAGGTGGGAGATTGGAAACGCAACTAACTAGAGGGCAGTTTGGGGTTGTTGAACAAGGGGAAGGTAACTGAGCAACTAAGGTTGAGGGCAGATTTAGGGGGCTGAGTTAAGAGTATTGGGAAGGGCATGCTAGCCTCAGGAGATTAGGAGTACCTAGCAATTGAGCCAATAAGGCAGGTTGAAAAATAAGCTAGTGTGTGTGTGTGTGTGTGTGTGTGTGTGTGTGTGTGTGTGTGTGTGTGTGATTCATCCATGGATCTGAAAAAACCTGGGCAGATGGGTTCTCCTGGAGTTTAAAGCAAGGTAGCAAAACTACACGCTACAGAGGAATGTTCTAAAAACAGTAGATAATTGACTTAATCCTTGTGCATTACACAGACCCTCACCTGTAAGCAAACAGCATAAACCAAACTTCAGCAGAGTGTGCCTAATGAAGCCAGCTGCCAGACTTTTGGGTCAGATGTTCATGCAAACATAGACATTCATCTCATCATTAAAGGCCACCCCTTCTTAGGAAAAGTCCCATATAAAAACTAGTCAAGTCATGAAGTAGACAGAGAAAGACTGAAAACCAAGATTTGAACCATTATAATTAGGAAAGGTTGAAGAAGTTTTGGTGGGCATAGTGCAGAAGTCTCAGGTTGAGGACAATACCAATAGTTCCTTCCAGTATCTTTTCTAAGAGACCTACTGTGTAGAATGAAGAACAGTCATTTTTTTTTTTAATCTGGAAGGGTCAAAACTGAATGGGAGAATCTGTAGCAGAAAGCAATATGACATGTTTATCTTAATGTCTTAGGGTTTCCACTGCTGTGAAGAGACACCATGACCAAGGCAACTCTTATAAGGGACAGCATTTAGTTGGGGCTGGTTTTCAGGTTCATAGGTTCAGCCTATTATCATCATGGCAGGAAGCATGGCAGAGTTCAGGCAGACACAGTGCTGGAGAAGTAGTCAAGTAGTCCTTCTACATCTGAAGGAGGTCAGGAGAGAACTGTCTTCTAGGCATCTAGGAGAAGGGTCTCAAAGCCTACCCATAAAGTGACACACTATCTCCAACAAGGCCGCACCTACTCTACCAAGACCATATCTCCAAACAGTGCCACTCTTTTGGCTAAGCATATATTCAAATTACCACATTTAACTTGACCTTCAAAGGTTAGCATAATTTATTACAGCAGCACTTTTGGATCCAGGATTAGAAAATTGCCCTGTTGAAGAAGAGAGAGGTCAGAATAATGAGGGTTTGTGGGTTCAGATGAGAGTGCGGCTGATACATTGATGGAGGACTTGAAGTCTTCCTCACTTGGATCAGTGTGTGTTGTGGAGGAGGGACAAATCCTCAGTTGTCGCTGTGTTCTGTGGCTTGCACTGCCAAGTATCAGAAGCCTCTTGAAAGCAGTGGTATTAGAGAGACGTAGGATTCAAGGAGTAGTACATCAAAGAAAGCCCTCCTGGGGCTGTGGAGTTATTTCCTCCATCTGTCAAGCAGTGGCAACAGGAAAGAGTCTGAGTATGACCCGTGTTTATCCTGGAATAGAGACTGTGCCAAGTAAATGTGAATTAAAACACAGAGCAAAGAACAACAGCTTCTGCAGGCATGGAAAGAATTGCCCCAGAGATAAATATTCCTGTGAAATCTACTCAGTGCTCAGGCTTCCTCCCAACTCCCCTCTGGCTGCTCAATGATAATGAGAATGTTGTAAATCTACACCCAAAAAGCTCTCCAGTTGGAGATCTGAGAAGCCAAGAGCCACCAAGGGGAACCAGAAGGAGAAGCAGAGACAATTTCCTCAAAATGTTTATGGAAAAACACCAGCCCTGCTTATGTGGCTCATCATTTAAAGATGAAAAACAAAAACAACACCAAATTCAGCTGTATGAAAAATTCCAAATTATGAAATATAGGGAAAATGTGCACAACATGTGAAGGAAAGAAGAGCAGCAAAAGGGAAAACACTAACTGCCTTGTCTCCAATATTATTCATGAAACCAGGGGCTCTAATGAGAACTAGATTGTATGCTTGTAGCAAGAAGAGAGGTGAGAAGGCAGTTTCAAAAGCAAGTAAGCTAAATGAATACATTGAGCATGTATGGCATTTTCAAAGAATAACATTATGTTTTGAAAAATAAGTTACTTTAAAAGATCCCTTTACCTTTCTATTTGCATGGGTGCTTTGACTGCATGAGTATTTGTGTGCCACACATGTATAGTGCCCAGAGAGCCCAGAAGAATGCATCTGGTCCCCTGAACTGGAGTTACAGGTTGGGAATGTGAGTGTTGAGAACTGAGCACAGGTCCCCTGTGAGAGCTTTGTATATTCTTCAATGCTGACTCATTTCCCTAAGCTCCCCAAATTAAATGGATGCAATTTTAAAGTGAGTTAAATTACACAAGAGAAAGCAACACGAGACTGAATTCAGCATCATTTAAGAAGTTCTGAGAGGAAGATGCAGTTCTGCAAGAGGTGGATGATGCCGCTGGTCCAAGTCATTCACAGGTACCTGGAGAAGAGAGGAGAAATCAGAAGCACAATGGTCATCTGGAAAGGATGGTAGGGGTGAAAGACAGGAAAGGAGAGAGAACAGATTTAAAGAAAGCAGAGGGAGAAGTCATCAGACAACAGAATTACTCCTGATTGTTGGGGGAAGGCAGGTTCTAACATTCTAGAGGATTTAACAAAACAAAGCAGAATCCACATGTCCCTGAGTAATTGTTTTTAATCTTATGGAACTGGGGGTGTAGGGCATGGCCAACTGGAAAGGAAGAGGGAGCTTCTAAAAGGAACAGGAAATTCCTCTAGCTATACACTCCTCTCCTATCATGAAGATGTTGGCAATCTTGAGCCAACTTAACTTCTAAAGAACTTTCAATAACAAGTATGATCAAAAATTTCTCAATTGTTTTCATATAAAAATTATAAAATGGGAAAGAGGGTGGTGGAGGTGGGGAGGAGAGAAGGGGAGGAGGAAAGAGGAGAAGATAGGGTGAGGGGAAGAGGGATAAAGGGGGAGAGAGGGAGTTGGGGAAAGGAGGGGGATGGTGGGAGAAATATTCAGATATTCAAAGACTCAGCAAAGAATTTCTTCATAGAAGTAAATTTGCTTCCTGTTAGAAATGGATTTTGGTGAATGGAATGGAAAGGTCTCATGATTCAAAGTTTCCTTTCCCCTCTAGATGGCTACACTACTGCTGACTGGACCTAGTTTACTGAATTTTTCTATTTGTTTTTCCAAGTGATTTTAGTGCTATCGTGGCTGCCAAGGTCCATTGTGTATGAATCTGATATTATGATGCCCATATAATTTGCTTCTTAGTCAATTTGTTTATTGTTCTATTAATACATTAAAAATCAGCGAAGCCTTAGGATAAATATGGATATCTGGTAGGAAGAGTCATCTTTCATCTTGTTTCCACCTCGTCGTGGTACCTAAGAATTGACCTGTGAAGTTTCAATTGAAAATTGACTTGCAGGTTGAGATTGAATTTCACCATAAAATCAAATTAAAGATTTGTCTGTGACACCGAATCTGCTCAGGAAATTTCTCCGTATATGTTTGGTTATTATTTTTATGTTATACAGTAACAATAAGTTCACTCATAAAACTTTTCCATATCTGTGTCATGTTCAGGCTAGATATTTGATTGTCGGTTTTAATTATGAATGCTCTATTTTATAATTTAATTTCTGACATATAACTTTCCTGGTAAATATTCAGATTATTTGTTGATGGTGGTCTCCAACAAATTTGGTGAAGTCTCTTAATGCCATTAGTATTTGGCCTACAGATTTCCATGAAATATTTTGTGTGTACTACTGTACGGTCCACAAATAATGACAAATTTGTCTTTTGCTCCCCAGTTCCACACCTCTTTTGCTGCTCTTGTGTCATGTTACATGAATCATGGCTCCCAGTCAAATTTTGAAGAATAGGGGTGATTTCTAGAATTACACTGTGGTTTCTGATAATGTCTTTTCCTCAAGGTCTGACTAATACCTCATTTTCCTTCTAAGTGCATTGCAGAAAGGGGGGGGGCTGTTTTCTTGGGTCTTAGACCTTAGCCATTATGATTGGGGTGAAATGAGATTTCCAAGTAGTTTTAATTTGCATTTCCTTAATTGCTAGGAATGTTGAATACTTTTGGAGATATTTCATAGCCATTTTGTTTTTGTTTTTGTTTTTAACTTGGGCAGCACTCTGCCCACTGCTTTGATTGGGTTCTTTGTTTTCTTGAGTCTTTTGCTTTTTCTTGAGAGGCATGCTAATCCCAAGTGGTCAGTCTAAACACAAACACATATGTGGAACAATAGATGGACTCAGAAGGTTCTCTTTCTATCTGTGTGTGTTTGTAGGTATGTGTGTGAGAGGGAGTGGGGGCAAGGGAGGGGTTTGAAGGGGAGAGAACAGAGTGGGAATGAGATAATGCAATACTCAAATGGGAAACTAGACAGCAGCGACGGCGGCGGCAGCAACTGAAACACCATCAATATAAAATAAAAGAAGATAAGAGGGATGAAAGAGAAGAGGAGGGAGGAGAGATAGAGGCCTTACATTTCCCTCCAGGAACTCACTAGCTTTTAATTGAAAACCTCAGGTTTTGAGAATTTTGTATATGAATACATTCTTACATCATTTACATCCATCTAACTCCTCCCCCTTCCCCACTCCCTCTCAAATTCAAGAGCTTTTCTTCTTTAATTATTCTTGTCACACAACACCCCCAACACACACACACACACACACACACACACACACACACACACACACACACACACACACACGCACACTACTGAGTTTGAGTTTGAGTTCATTTAGTATTGCTTGAACCTACATGTGATTAGGGTCGATCAGTTGGGATTAGATAAGCTATAATTTTTTTAACCTCTGGTCATTCTTCTCAAAGCAAGCAGACTGTGCTTACAACATAAGCCTCACACTGTTGCTTCTCTTCCTGATGTCCACTGATGCCAAAATAAATAAATAAGTAGAGGATGCCTATGAAAGCCTGCTCTCGCCCACCTGTGCGGGCTTATCTCAAACCACAGCTTCCTTCACTGTCTGAACTTCAGCCATGGACTTCCTTCCCACTCTGAATGTTCCAAGCTCTTTCTTACCTTGCTGCCATGTCCTTAGTCACTCTGTCTGGAGCTGATGGTCATCTACTACGTCTGTGCACCCTTCCAGTTTCCACACATGGTGCTTCCTTCCAGTTGCCTTTCCCAGGCTCTACAATAATGTAAGGTATCCAGTAATGTTCCTTATTTTTGGAACACACTCTTTAAAAGAAATGAGACTCAATTCCCACACTGTTAAGTGTTCATTTAAAATGAGTGATTCAGTGGTACTGAACACCTCTGCGGTATTGTGTGATGCCCTGTCTCCATCTTTTTCTAAAACATTTCGTCACCCCAGGAGAAATGCTGTCCCCATTGAGAATTCTCCATTTCTTACTCCTGAGAGTCAGTCCAAGTCATTTTCTATAGACTTACCTAGTATGCATATTTCATATAAACATAATATGTCACTCTTTATGTGTGTCTTCTTTCATTTAGCATGTTTGGGAAGAATTTACCTTGTAGTGATTCTAAATTCCTCTTTTATTTTTCAGTCTGAATGCTATTCTCTTGCTTTTTATATGCTATACTTTACTGTGTATGCTATAATTCATTTAACCAGATAAATATCCATGTATATAGATAAGTATGTTATTGTTCTTTAAGTTATTATGAATAATTCTGTTATAAATATTTATGTATAACATCTGATGGCGTCCCTATTTTAATTCATTGAGGCCACCATGTTCTTTTAATTTGTTGCATATGGGGCTAGAGAGACAGCTCAAATGTTAAGAACACTTGCTGCTCTTACAGAAGACCTGGGTTTCCAGCACCCACATGGTAGCTCACACCATCTTTAATTCCAGATTCAGGGAGAGCCAACACTGCCTTCTGGCCTCTGCAAGCACCAGGCACTCATGTAGCTTGTATATATATATATGCACATATATATATATATGCAAAACATACATACACATTAAATAAAAAGTTATATATATATATGCAAAAGATACATACACTTAAATAAAAAGTTAATAAATTGTTGCCCACCTCTGGGATTCTAATGCCTCTACAGTTAATGTTTAATTGCTGAACTCTCTAGCTGCAAGGAACATTACTGTTCACGTAGCATCTATCCCTGGCCAACCACTGAAAGCATTTAATAAATATTTGAAGGAACTAGTGAATGTGAAAGCATGCTGTCCAAGCCAATAGTACTCGTGAGAACATTTCTGAGGTGTCTGGAAGGAGACAAGATCCGAGTCAAGAGTCTACAGAACTCAGAAGCATCCTTTTGTTGTTATTGAAAAAATGACCCCTGTTCAAGTGGCACATCCGGCACATCTGGAGCTGATAACTCCAGATGCTCCATTTTGGCAGGTTTGCTCATCCTTTACCTACTCCCCTGATCCTCAGCCTGGTACCGTGTGCATCTGAGAGAACTCAGAGTTCTAGCTTGGATGTTCCAAAGTGTCTGTAGCTCACAGGGTGGCACACAATCTGCCTTTCCAGGCTTGTGTTTGTCCATCTTCTCTGAGTGGCAGAATTAGATAACTGAGTAACACTGGAGGCTCCAGTGCCTGAGGTTGAGCTTGGTTTCCAGTGTTCTTTTGCTGGCTGTTCTTTCTACACCCTGGCATTGCCAATTCCTGGTGCCAGCTGTGCCCTGTAGTCAAGCAGGGCGGGTGTTGGGGGCAGCAGCTGGGACATCTGCATCCTGAATCCTCAGCCGTGAACAATGCTTCTGGATCCATCTAAGTTCTCCTCCTCTTATCTCTGCCTTTGCTCTGTCCCAGCTTTCTCTCTGTTTGCTTTTTCTTTGCTCTGTGTCTCTTTTTGCTCTCCTTTCTGTCCCTTCTCTTTCTACCTTTCCTTTGGAGTCTCTTCTCAGATTAGGGGGAATAAATCCTGAGTTATATGAGCTGTCATGTGTGTGTTCGTGCGCGTGCTCGCGCCATATACAAGTACAAACACGTTCCTATTGCTCTTTTGAAACCTAGTATTATCCCTTTCAATAAACTCCTTCCTGTCTCCAAATGGCTTGTCCTATCTCCTTTACCATCAGAGGAGACCGGAACTGGCTGCAGTGAATGTGAGGAAGTCTTTATAATTAACAGGATCTCTCTGCTGTTTACACAAACACTTTAAACTACAGGGAGCCAAGTAGACCGTTTTGCACATCTGATGAAAATGTAATTAAATGGGGGGTGGTGGTGAGTGGCAATGGGGAGGGCAGGCTGAGGTTAAGCAATAAGGCAGATTGGTGCTGGAAGGCATCAGATTAACTCCGGGGAGAAAGTTTGTGTTTGAGCAGACTTTGTTTTTATGCACTGATGATGTGTAGGTACAGGCACTGAATTTTGCTCTGCTGATCAAGAACTGCTTCTGAAGCCCATACTGTACTTCGTGGATTTAGTTTACAAGGGGACCTTCCAGCCACAATACTCAGTGAGAATTTTAGTACAGAAAAAAAAAAAGCAGGCAGTGGCTTGTGGATGCTCTGAAAAGTGGCTGGGGAGATTTGAGAAGAGCTGTAAAGGAAGGAAAACCCTGGGGCACAGAGAGGAGGGTGGGGATGGGGCATGGGCCAAATCACAGGAAGTCAGAGGAGCTTATGGGAGGGATATTCCAAGATTTTTAACACATTAGGGGAGGAGCTGGGAGAATGGTAAAAAGGGGGAAGACAGGTCGGTGGCAGTGATATGGGAAGCTCTGGTGTCTCCTGAGATGCAGTGACTCTTAGTCTATGGGGGTAGTGAGTCAATGCCATGAGGCTCTGTGACAGTACCAGCAAGTCCAGGGGAATCTTCGAGAGTCATGGAACTACACCTAAGATGGCAACCGCACATAGCAATTGGGCAGTTCTTTTCAATGTGGTTGCTGTAGCTGGAGTGGAATTTTTAGGATAAACTTTAGCTGATTGAACTAGAAGTTCAAATTCCCATCTGTGTAGAGGCTGTTGGTGTTCCACAGGATGGCAGGGAGATGCCATGACTGTAATGTAACAATGAACTGTCAGCCCCGGGGCTGAAGAGTCGGGTGGTTGGAGGATCTCCCGTTATGAAGGGAGAAGGATGAAGAAGACATTAATGTAAGTGGGGGAGGGGCAAGTGAGGATGAAAGGTCAGCAAGGACTGGGGATGTTTGATGGATGGATTCCATGCCTTTGTCGCCTTTGTTGAGGGTGTCATGATGCAGGACAAGTCTGGGTGCTTCAGAGGTGCTGGACCACTGAAGTGGAGCTTGTAGTGACATACACAACCATGGCCACATCAGCCTGGCATTCAGCCTGGGTCTGTGATAGTACCCCTCTTTGACCTTAATGAGGGCCATGAACCTGGGAATGCTTGAAGACGGGTTTTGACGTTTATCTCTCTCCTCAGGTCTGCAGTCTTGTATTGCCTACTGATTAAGCACAGAAGACCAAAGACAAACTCCAAATCAAATATTGTCTAAACCTGAATATGCCACAAGGTTTCACCCTAGGCTTTTTTTTTAACCTAATGGCATCTTTATTCTCTGATGAGCAATGTATTCACTTGACAATAATCAAAATCCACATAGGTTTGTGTCAGTATCTGTTTGGTGTGACTTGATATAATTTAACTTAAAATATTCATGAAAGGAGGGCAGGTTAGCTAAGAGATGTGTGAAAGAAAAGCAGAGCAGTTTTGAGCTTCTGTTAAACAAGACTGAATTTAAAGTGATGGTAGTTAAAACACTAAGTTTGGTAACTCAAAGGAAGGGGTTGGCCACAGCGGAAAGAGCCTTTAAAAACCCATGGAAGCTCAGTCCGTGGCAGAGGCAGAATGGACGGGAGGTAGCGAAAGGCAGAGGAAGCAAGGAGAAATGGCCATTCCTTTAGAGAAAAGAGCAAATCCAGAAGGAACAACACCACAATGATAGAAATTTCACAAAAAAATGCCTCTGTGACATTGGACTAGAAAGGCAGCCTAGTTTTTCGATAGCAAACAAAAAACACAAATGGAGAAGAGGAAGCTGATAAAAGTGGGTCGATATCATAAAATAAAGCCCTTTACCTGCCAACTCACACCATACCAATACCCGCGGAAAGGAATATAGAGAGCGAATCAATAACAGACAAATATCACATAGGAAAGGGGAGACAGAGGGCACACATGCAAAGGAAGCTTGGGCTGTGGAAATTAAATCATCAGCACATGCATGGGAGGAAGGTTCCACCACATTAGTAAGTGAGTTATAGATGCACAAGCTAAAACGAGATGCCTTCTCCTCAGTTTGTTTCGGAGTATGTGGAGAAAAGTTACTGTCACACATTGCCAGAGTCACTAGAATGGTGTCACTTTTTTTTGAAAATCAATTTAGCAGTAATAAAGGAGACTGAAGACTTCCACACTTCATGATACATCATGCCAATGGCCAAGGGGTTGTCTCCAATAATACATCTCCCATGTGTGGAAGTGCTCACTGGAGGACTGGTATAGATGAGGAAAAGTAGATATGCCTTCCCTGATAATCAGTGGGAGAAGCCCCGAGTGGATGAAGTTCTATTCAATACCCTGTTGACTTGGCAAATCCATGTCAAGGACTCCAATGCCTCATCCCCATGAGTGTGACAAGGCATTCATTCCCCAGGCAGGATTCAGAGGGGTGACAAAGCCCCCTTCCTTGGAGTTCCAAGTGCAAATGTTGATGTTATGTGCAGAAAAATGCCCCATAGCTTTCTTCTTGGGGCTTGAAGACTGTTCCCCTGTTGAAACTGGGTCTGGTAAGATTAGCTAAACCTGCTTTAACTATATGCAATAACTTGGCCTCTGTGTTCACCTGCATATAATACTCTGCCTTTCTTCCATCAGGAAGCCCCATCCACCCATGCCTTTGTCTTTTCTTTATCTCTCTGTCCCAGTCAGGTCCATCACTGGAGCCTTGAACAGTTGTGTAGTCAGTCATACAGGGCAATATTATGCAGAAGAAGAACTTAATGAACAAAATCTTCATCTGGTGACATAGGGGCTAATTAAGACTAATAGCTCAAGATTCTACTAAAAGTACTTCTTAGCACTGCTTTAGGTAACCCTGTTAGATCATTGCAATTCAACCTATACCAGCAGTAGAATCCACAGATTTTTCAAGTTATGTTGTTTTTTTAATATTTATTTATTTTTATTTTATGTGTATCAGTGTTTGCCTGCATGAATGCTTGTGCACTCTGAGTTTTCAGCGTCCACAGAGACTGGAGGAGGGGGTAGGATCTCCTGGAACTGGAGATGCAGATAGTTGTAAGCCACCACGAGGGTGCTGGTAACTGGACATGAGTCCTTTGTCAGTGTAGCCAGTACTCTTCAATGCTGAGCCATCTCACTAGCTCCAGGTTATGGTTTTTAGTAATGTTATTTTTTAACAGCACAAATAGCAAGTGACACTTATTGAGAAATTACCAGTGGCTAGTGTGCTAAGCTTATTTTGTGCACTGCTCAATTTTTTTCTCTTGTAAACACTCATAAGTTATTAAAGATATATTATTGTCATTTGTGGTTTATAGATATGGAAAATGAATGAAGAAGTCATTAAATGATATGTCCAAGAGGGGTGTTCTGGATAGTTTTATGTCAACTTGAAACAAGCGAGTCATCAGAGAGGAGAGAGCCTCAATTGAGAAAATGTCTCCATGAGATCAGGCTGTAGGCAAGCCTGTGGGGCATTTTCTTAATTAGTGACTCAGGGGGGAACCCTGCCTAATTCAAGGGGTGAGTACAAGGGATTTTATGACTTCTTAGATTCGGTTCATTGGGTAATCAGTTCAGCAGAGCAGTTTACTGATTGTAAGATTTATTTTTATTCTTCTTAGTTATGTGTATGTCTATGGGGATTGAGATTCGTGCATGTGAATGCAGGTTCTCTCAGAGGCTCTAAGAGGATGTCGGATCACCTGGATCTGTAGGTACAGCCAGGTGTAGACCTTCCCATATGGTTGCTAGGAATAACACTTGGGTCTTCTGGAAAAGCTCCAAGCATTCTTAACTGCTGATCAATCTCTCCTGCCCCATTAATTTATTTTTGATTACCACGCATTGATTACACACATAAATGGTAGTCAGTATGATATCTTAATACATGCATACAGTACACACCAATCAATCTCATTTATCTACTTTTCAGACTCTCTTTCTTTCCCACAATAGTGTCCATTCTATATTCAGGCCAACTTTCTTTGCTTACATATGAAAGATTGTGTGTGTGTATATGTGTGTGTGTGTGTGTGTGTGTGTGTGTGTGTTTACATATGCATGTTTTATGTATATATGTGTGTTTGTGTATTGAGGGGTGTGTGTGTGCACGTGTAGTGTAGTGTATCAGTTTATTTCACTTAATACATTATCCTTGTTCCATATATTATGCAAATATTTTCTAACAAGATCTTTTTAATTATTGATATCGGTTATGTAGATCACAAACACATAATAACAGGAAATAATAAGTAAGTGTGGCTCCAACATAGAAATCACATTTAACAATTTTAAGCATTTGCTTTGATTTTAACACTATATCCAAGCCGAGGTAGGGGAAATGTTTACCTCAGAGGGGATTTAATCATTGATCTCTGCTGATCTATATGCAGGATTTGAGGGTAATGATGTGGGAGCTGCCCACATTGCTGATCTTGGGAGAATGTGAGAGGAGAGGGAGAGACTGGAGAGAGAAATGCCCAGCAGGGATTAGGTGGCTACAGTCTTCCAAAGGGATTGGAAGAGGAGCTGCTAAATCAAAAGGGCTCTCAGATCACTATATTTTCTACCTCTTCTTTCTGGGGTAAGGGTGTAGAGGGCAGGTCCCCATCTTCTCCATTGTTATCTACCATGGATACACCTAACCCGGGAAGCACATTCACCAGTCAAGACAGAGGTCACAGTATGACGTATACAGACAGCTGTTAGATGAGGTCACCGCGTGGTAAAGACACAGGAACACGTGTGTGATGCTTCTTTAGGAGCTTGCTTTTACACCACCAAATCTTTAAGTTCTTTTTTTTTTCCCTTTGGAAAATACTACTTAGCATCTCTGTAGGCAAATGAAGTCCTGGAAAGGGCTGTTTCTACCCACAGAGCCTGCTCAGGGATGTGCCATAAATTCCACCTTCAGCTCCCAAATAGGATTCCAAAAATAGTCAACCATTGGCAGCTTCTGGGAGAGGGGACGTGGCTCCCAGCCGTGGCTGCATGGAGTAGACAACTTCATTTGGACAGATTTGCACTGTGCCTGTTAACAACATGGTCTTCTCACTTTGGGGAACTCCTCTAGGATTTCTCAGGACTTCGGGAGATATTTGTAAAACTGGCTTCTCAGGATAAATTCCATGTCATGCAATCAGGACTTGGCATCAAATTGAAAGACAGTGTGAAGGAAATTAATTAAAATTGGCCAGAGCAATCCAACAGAAACAGACATTTCAAGTGGAATCAATACAATACAAACTTTACCAGGGCAAGGAAATTTTATCTCTTTTTCATAGATGAATTCCCTAAGCTAGAAAATTCCTGGTATGTAGAATATGGTTAATAAGTATCTGTGAAATGAGAGGGGTGGTTTTGGTCAATTCTACATTTGATGACTAGCTACTCTGGGCGGAGCTGGGAGCTCGATAGACAAAGTCTTCCCAAGCTGGTAGACATTCAAAAGCCAATGATCATATACGATGCTTTCAATGCTATAAGGTGAACAAGTTTCTGGCTGCAATAGGGCATTTTGGGCTAAGAGTGGACCACAGGCAAAACATTGAAGTGTCAAAGTGCATGATTTGTTTAGGAGGTCGAGTCATTGTTTTAAGGAAGCAGTTATCTAGAGCAGGGACAAAGGAAGGCCTTAACTGAAAACATTATGGCGGATCTGTTGAGTTCTAGGCTTTAGTGACAGAACTAGAACAGCAAGTAGTATAGCTGGGTCCTAGGGCATAGCTAGTTATTGTCTAACAATCAACAGTGGGACATGGGCGACTGTGCTCTTAAGGCCATCTCTGGATCTCCAGTTTCTAAATACATTTCCAAGAGAGTGGATTCCCAATATAAGATTGAACGAATGGAAACACAACTCAGAAGGATGTGTTGAAAATGGAGGGACAACAATAAACTGGTTTGGGTTATCCTTGGATGCTCCTATGCTGAGCAGTAACAGAAATAAATATACTCAGAATATATTATACATGTAATATGAAACAATAATATAAATTTTATATGTATTTATGTAGAATAAATAAATGGAAATTAATTGATAAAATGATCTCAATTTAAAGTTAACCCATCCAGGTTCAAACCAGCTTCATCAAATTAGGTGGCCAAAGATTAAATACACCTGACATTTGGTTTGAAAAGATCTGTTCATGTAGCTCTGAGAGGAGGGATTGTGTTTGCTTGCTGGCTGTTGGCCACTTCTCCATAGGACAGCTCATGACAATGATAATCAACACAACAGTATTTTATTGGTTAAATGCAAATTACCAGGGCAAGGGAGATGGCTCAGTCGGTAATCACTTGCTGCATAAGCCTGATGACCTGAGTTCAGATCCCCAGAACCACACAAAAGCCTGACACAACAGTGGCTCGCTCTCTCTCTCTCTCTCTCTCTCTCTCTCCCCCTTCCATTCCGCCCCCCCCCGTGTGTGTGTGTGTGTGTGTGTGTGTGTGTGTGTGTGTGTAAGTTCCCAGTGCACTTCCACTGGGACATAGGAGGTAGAGATAGGAGAACTGTCAGAAGATCACAGGGCCATCCAGCCTGGCATGCACAGTGGTGAACAGGAAGAGAGATCCTGCCTCAAACAAACTGAAAGGTGAGGACTGACCTTGGATGTTGTCCTCTGACCTTCACTCATGTGCTACATGCACCCCCTCTACACAAAGCAAGTTACCTTTCACACTCAAGCAGACGTAATGGAATAGCACATGAATGTCAACCAATGGCAGTCATGGCCAAAACAGGTCAGCTTAGGATCTCCACAAGCATAGAGCCTTTCTCTTGTGTTTCCACTGAATTCCCCATGCTCAGGATAGTCCCTTGCCCATGGTAGGTCCTCAGTAAATAACTGTGTGGAGTAAAAGAATAAAAAAAAGAACACAATATGGTGCCATATGACTGTGACCTCAGCATTAGGGAGGCTGTGGCGGAAAGACTGAGAGTTCAAGACCAGCCAGAGCTACATAATGAGTTCCAGGTTAGACTGAACTACAGAGAGAGTATAGGAAGGTGAACAGTGTGATTTTGATAAGTCAAATAAGCCGGAATCAAGTCAGTATGCTTTCTTGCGTCATCGTGGAATATGCAGGGCCAAGTTAGGTGTTCTGATCCTGTATCTTTTGTGTTTGGAAGCAGGAAGGAGTGAAAGAGCACCGTGCCCCAAAGGCAGCTAGAAATAGATATGAAGATGTACCCAGGATGTCATCTTGTTCTTGGCAACTCCGAGTGCTGCTGAACAGATATGAACGCAACATTGCCATACCTTCCAACCTTACTCTGGGACCCCTGTCTGAGCTTTTCCCCTGTGTGTACCAAAATAAATGACACTTCAAACTGTTGCTCACAGGTCTCTCAGTGAGCATTCAAACTCTTCTTACTCGAGGACGTTAAGAGCTAATGCTTCCCTACAGGCAACATTTTGATGTGTGTTATTCTGATATATATCGGGTAAATATGTTCATTAATAAATGAAACATACAGAAATTTAAAATAAGCTATACAGAACAATAAAAGAGAAAAACAATAAAAAATACAATGGGATTGGGTTTCCAGACCCTCAGCCTTTCTTTTTTTTTTTTTTCACATTTTTTTTTTTATTAACTTGAGTATTTCTTATATACATTTCGAGTGTTATTCCCTTTCCCGGTTTCCGGGCAAACATCCCCCTCCCCCCTCCCCTTCCTTATGGGTGTTCCCCTCCCAACCCTCCCACCATTGCCGCCCTCCCCCCATAGACTAGTTCACTGGGGGTTCAGTCTTAGCAGGACCCAGGGCTTCCCCTTCCACTGGTGCTCTTACTAGGATATTCATTGCTACCTATGGGGTCAGAGTCCAGGGTCAGTCCATGTATAGTCTTTAGGTAGTGGCTTAGTCCCTGGAAGCTCTGGTTGCTTGGCATTGTTGTACTTTTGGGGTCTCGAGCCCCTTCAAGCTCTTCCAGTTCTTTCTCTGATTCCTTCAATAGGGGACCTATTCTCAGTTCAGTGGTTTGCTGCTGGCATTCGCCTCTGTATTTGCTGTATTCTGGCTGTGTCTCTCAGGAGCGATCTACATCTGGCTCCTGTCGGTCTGCACTTCTTTGCTTCATCCATCTAGTCCAATTGGGTGGCTGTATATGTATGGGCCAAATGTGGGACAGGCTCTGAATGGGTGTTCCTTCAGTCTCTGTTTTAATCTTTGCCTCTCCCTTCCCTGCCAAGGGTATTCTTTTTCCTCATTTAAAGAAGGAGTGAAGCATTCACATTTTGATCATCCGTCTTGAGTTTCGTTTGTTCTAGGGATCTAGGGTAATTCAAGCATTTGGGCTAATAGCCACTTATCAATGAGTGTATACCATGTATGTCTTTCTGTGATTGGGTTAGTTCACTCAGGATGATATTTTCCAGTTCCAACCATTTGCCTACGAATTTCATAAACTCGTTGTTTTTGATAGCTGAGTAGTATTCCATTGTGTAGATGTACCACATTTTCTGTATCCATTCCTCTGTTGAAGGGCATCTGGGTTCTTTCCATTTTCTGGCTATTATAAATAAGGCTGCGATGAACATAGTGGAGCACGTGTCTCTTTTATATGTTGAGGCATCTTTTGGGTATATGCCCAAGAGAGGTATAGCTGGATCCTCAGGCAGTTCAATGTCCAATTTTCTGAGGAACCTCCAGACTGATTTCCAGAATGGTTTTACCAGTCTGCAATCCCACCAACAATGGAGGAGTGTTCCTCTTTCTCCACAACCTCGCCAGCATCTGCTGTCACCTGAGTTTTTGATCTTAGCCAATCGCACTGGTGTGAGGTGAAATCTCAGGGTTGTTTTGATTTGCATTTCCCTTATGACTAAAGATGTTGAACATTTCTTTAGGTGTTTCTCAGCCATTCGGCATTCCTCAGCTGTGAATTCTTTGTTTAGCTCTGAACCCCATTTTTTAATAGGGTTATTTGTTTCCCTGCGGTCTAACTTCTTGAGTTCTTTGTATATTTTGGATATAAGGCCTCTATCTGTTGTAGGGTTGGTAAAGATCTTTTCCCAATCTGTTGGTTGCCGTTTTGTCCTAACCACAGTGTCCTTTGCCTTACAGAAGCTTTGCAGTTTTATGAGATCCCATTTGTCAATTCTTGATCTTAGAGCATAAGCCATTGGTGTTTTGTTCAGGAAATTTTTTCCAGTTCCCATGTGTTCCAGATGCTTCCCTAGTTTTTCTTCTATTAGTTTGAGTGTGTCGACCCTCAGCCTTTCTTATGAAGAAGAACTGAGCCCCAGGGCTGGTCCTTTGGCTGATCGGGAAGAAGTCCGAGTGCCGAGCTCCCATCCCTGCAGGTGTCTAGGTGCCGACTCTGTAATAAACTTCATTTGAGGGCAGAATAGTTTGTTGTCTGAGCTTGTTAGAGGCTTGTATAGACAGGTGGCAGTTAAGCATTTGGAAAATCAACTTTGTCAGGAGATTGATGTAGGACTACTGGTGACAAGGGCTCTGCTTTTCTTCCCAACATCTGGAACCCAATAGGAGAGTGACTTTGCAGCTAAGTGGATTTAGGATGGAGGCAGACCCATGCTACCTCAGCAGTAAATGACGTCTGAAAACCAGTATCAGGGTAAATGTGTCCAAACAATGGCAGGCAGGCCTGACCAGTTCCCATACAACATGTCTGTTCCAAAGACCTTGAGAGAGGGTTTTCATGGGTGGTGGTGGGGGGGGGGGCGCAGCATCGATGCTTGGAGGGAAGAAGCCGATTGAAATCAATGAGAATTGATTTAGAGTGTGGGGGCGACTGTGTTAAAATCTCCTACCTCTTGATAGAGTTTCATGAATATTAACAAGGCCAGGATCAATAACGAGCTGATTTTCAGATGCAGACCTGACTTCTCCGTCTGCAGATTGAAGGGATTTCCTTCTGCACCGTTCCCACTCCTGCTCTGAGAACTTAAAATGGGAAAGGCTCAAAGCAACATGCCCGGGTCAGGTCTCCTTATACATGTTGTTACATGCATCCTTACTTGTTGGGATTGTGCACAGACTGGTCCATGTCAGGCATGTATGCAAGTGTGTGTGTGTGTGTGTGTGTGTGTGTGTGTGTGCATCCCTTCATCTATTGACTTACGTCTTGCATCCATCAGTTTTCTCCATGACCACGCTGAACCTTCTTTCCATCCTGCCTCAGCATTTGCTGTGCTCTCATAATTGGCTCAGTGGCTTTCAGTCTTGTACCTCCAAAGCACTGTGATCATTATTTATCTAGAAATCTGGTTCAAATAAGTGTATCCTCTACTGAATAACCACATACGAATGTATCTAGAAAGTATCTCTGTGGTGAAGATCTTGTGGCCAGTCACAGTCCTCCTCACTACAAAAATAAAAATCTATATTTCTTTTTGGTTTGAGGCTAATGCCCTAACTCTTTAGACCAATGCTGAAGACCTGTTAAATCCTAGGCTTCACATGTAACTGATCTACATACACAATTCCTCAAATATTACACATTTCAGTTGGAGCTTTCAGTGTGGGAATGAATTAATCCCAGGAAAGCTTGTAAGAAGAAGGACTTCTAGCCTGATGTTGCATTAAATGTAAAGGACTGGTACAGAAAGAAAGTTACATGTTTTAGAAGAATATTCTCTCTGTCTCTGTCTCTCTTCATCTCTCTCTGTGTCTGTCTCTGTCTCTCTTCATCTCTCTCTGTGTCTGTCTCTCTGTCTTTCTCTCTGTCTCTCTCTCTCTGTCTCTGTCTCTCTCTCTATGTGTGTGTGTTTGTGTTGCAGATGAAAGAGTGGTCTTGAACTATAGAACACCCTTCCTACTTGAGTTCAGACTGAATGTTTAACACAAAATAGAACAAGGCACCATAGAAGATTCTAGGCATTTCATAGGAAGTAATTATCATTGTGATAATTTAGAGGCCTATCTCAGTTCATTGAAAGTAGAAGTGAGAATCCTAAGTCATTTTCCTCCATAGCGTGGACTATCTCAGACTTCAAGTTCAAACCCTGTATGACCTTGACTTCTGCTGGCCAGCTTGAGAGTCTGGGGTCAGTGCCCCTCCCCCAGAGCTCTGAAGCATTTCATCTCTGGTGCCTTTGAATGAGGTTAAACACTTCTCGGAAATCTACTTGTCGGGAATTCCTCCTGCCCTGGGTGTGGACTGGGTCATGCTCATTTAACTAACTTCCATTATCGAGTGACCCTTCTGATTCCTTACTGAGATTTATTAGACCTTCAGAGATAGAGATGCGGCTCTGGCCTGGATCCTCTAAGATGCACATTTATAGCTCATCAAGAGATTTCCTCCTAACTTTGTCTTCTGGTTCTCTCACAGAGGGAGAACAAGACAGGCTATGTGCTATCAACCTCTCTTTCCAGATGTTGAAATAAACCAGTGACCAGATGCTATAAATGATACCCCGGCCTCAGGGTGAATGAAGATGGGCTTGGTAAGTTAGTCCTCTGCCCAATTAGCCTCCTGCTTCCTGCCTTCATGTCAGTTTCAGGGTTCTCAAATTGAAGCTTATATAACAGAGAAAGCTGTTTTCAATTGAAAATTCTGTTCCTTAACTCAGGATAACACTTAATATTGTCCTGCAACCATGGGCCATACATTCAAAGTGCTCTTTCAATTCTCCCCACTTTGTTCAAACCCTGTGCCCTTACTCTCACTCCTTATCTTTAGCCAGAGACCTTAGCTCTTGAATCACAGTGGAACTGTGAGAACTGGATAAGCTTTCCGCCTGTTCAGTTGGAGAACACATCAACAGAGTCTTGCCAATGTGCTGCTGCCTTCCAGGTTCTGACTCTTTCTATCTTGCCCAGGTCTCTGAAGACTTTCATCCCTTCCTTCTTGTAATTCAGTCTACAACTGTACCTAAGGACCTCCCTATCGAATCTTTAAAATGCTCAAACCGAACACTCGGACAGTGTCCAACTTTCTGAATCTTCTTCTATTCCATCTCCATTGCTTTCTTCTTTGATAATTTTCCTGAGCGCATGCACACACATGACAGCTCCACTCTTCCCACCTCCCACTTCTCAGTCTACAGTAATCTGGCTTTTGTTCCCATCACTGATCAAGAAAAGTCCAATAGACCTTTATCTGTCATTGTCTCCCCTGGCCTCTCTGTGGATGTCAACTCCATTGAATAGCGCCTCTCTCTGGGCAAAACTTGTTCTTTGGCTTCTGCAGTGCACATCCCTTGTTTCTCTGTGTCTATACAAACTCCTCTTAGAATCTGCCATCGGACACAATATTTGTTCAAGGCTTAGCCTAAATCTTTCTTCCTTCTCATATGCAATCTCCCCAAAGGCTTTAACATCTAACCAGTAGAAGATAATCCATTTTTACTGAGAAAATAAGTGCTTTTTCCCTGTGCCTCAAATTGCCCAGTTGACATTCCCTTGTGTCTCAAAGGTATTACATCGTCAGCTCTGGATGGACAAGCTCCTCTGAACCCTGCTCTTCTTTAAGCTGTGATTCTAACTTTAGAGCATCCTTCACAAAGATGCTGGGATGGAAACATTGCTTCTACTTATCTGACTTGGGAACCCGCAAGATGTAGTCACTCACTAGAGTGAGTCGTAGCTTCTGGGTAATGGCCTTGGAGACTTCAAACTTGGTATGCAGAGTCTTCCTGCTGAGAGAGATCTTGGGTTATGTCACTACAAAGAAGTAAAGCCCATAGAACTGAGGGGATGGACAGGTTGGATGGTACTTAGTTGCAGGAGCACTTAGGCCAGTCTCAGCCGAAAGTGAGCTTCAGAGACATCCTGAACAGATCCTATTTGTCTCCCATCCCCTTTACTGGTGATACGTCATACAGAGAGTCTTTTGTTGTAGAGAGACCGTGGTATCACCCATGACACCTGGTGAAGGATTGCGTTAGCCATGAAATAAAGTATGGGTAAGGC
This sequence comes from Rattus norvegicus, assembly GCF_021556685.1. Lineage (NCBI taxonomy): Eukaryota > Metazoa > Chordata > Mammalia > Rodentia > Muridae > Rattus > Rattus norvegicus. The sequence continues at coordinate 147,841,348 of NC_141536.1, forward strand.
ACCGAAAAGTGTACTGTACTCCCCTGTCCAATTGGATCATAGTCTTCTGCCACTCCTCCTTCTCGTTCCGTCTCCTCTTTGTCTGGGCTAATAGTAAAACAAGAAGTCCCTTATAGTGTTTTTCACTTGTGACACTTTTCTCTACCCACAACCTCTTCCCATCCTCACTGTTTTATCTTGCATTGCCATCAAACCCCAGTCATACCTGGATTCACCTGGACTATCCCAAACACCACCAATGGAGTCTATATTTCTTTTTATCTATTTCCTTTTCCCTAAAATTATCTCTCCATCTATCTCTCCATCTATCTATCTATCTATCTATCTATCTATCTATCTATCTATCTATCTATCTACCTACCTACCTACCTATCTCTCCCTCCCATCTATTGATGTTCAAGCCTATGTCAGTCTAATTTGTTACACTATGCATGGTCTCTTCCAAGTCATGCCGTAAGTAATTGCCATTATCCTTTAAAGCTTATGATCATACTTTGAATATAGTTTTTCATGTAAAATTCTTTAAATTAGACAAGCTAACATTTACCACTTGACAGGCCTCCAGTGGCCAAGTATGCTCATATCCTAGATACACAGACATAGACATGTAGCTGTGTACTTTAGCTTTGTATAAGACACTACATATTGCCCTGGTGCTTTAAGTCCTTACTTTACAATTTAGTAACCATGCCATGCTGGAACCAAAAGTCCTGGCTTCCTAGGATCTATTGTGGGAGTCTCTTTCCAAGCCCACATTCAGTCATAAATCTCATCGGTAGCCTGCAATTGACTATTTCTTCCTTATTTACACCACAGGCAGTAAGTGGCAAACACTGCTCGCAGGGCTCTTTCCCCACTGAAGAGCTGCTTGTTCAGTTGATAGCATCTTCTAGTGATGGAATGATTCTATCTTTGAAAGCATCAAACTACCACGAAGAGCACTGGACGATATCCTCATCTCTGTTTGTTCATGTTGATCTTATTTGTCTTAATGTTTGAACAAATTTAACCTGGTGCATGAGTGCTTTCTATTTAGTCACTCCCTAAATAAAAGCATCCAGACAGCATACCTATCTTCAACTTCACCAAGCCTTATGGCAGACACGGTCATGGGTCTTTTTCTCAGAGTTAACTTCACTTTTGGGTTAACTCAAGTGCTGTATTACGATGTCAATGCCTCGTGGAGGCCTTCGAGATACCATCGGGCGCTTTAATACGTGAACGTGGCTGATCCTCAAACTGGAAAGTTCCAGAGGCAGATAAAAGCAAAACTGCTGTTGTGCTGAAGTATTGCGATCGGTGGAAATATGGAGGTAATGATGATAACAATGATGATAACAGTAAAATCGCTTTTACGGCTTCCAATATGGCTGCCAATGGCTGAAGAAGCACTGATAGTATAAGTTTATATCTTTTTATTGTAGGAGTGGGGCTGCCTATAAAAATCATTCAAGGGATTCTCTTGGGGTGTTGAGTCTATCCCAGCTTTCTGATTACACAAATTCGTTTCCTTTGGTATCTAATTTTTAGTGTGAAAAAAAAGTTAACTCTAAGTCTTCACTCAGGACGTTTAATTTAACCACAGTGGCCTAACATCACAGTCTGTGACTGTAATTGTTTCAGAGCACCTTTTCCAGACACGCTGGAGATGAAGTGCTCAGAATAACTCGGGCGGCTCCTCTAATGCCTTCTCTTACAGACCCCAGGTAGAAAATGGGGATTCTGCAGTTTGTTTTTACTGGCTGTATTGATCCGATCTGCAGAATTTCTTTCCTCTACAGCTAAATCAGTAAATTCCACACTTAGCTGGCAGTTTGCTCTAGTATGTTTAAGGACAGTCGAATTTGGAGTCATGAGACAATATATTGTCACTGTTACTGGTCCTGGCACATCGCTATTAAGAGGAGTCTATAAAATTCTTGCCCGTGTGCGGAAAATCACTACTGCTCAACCCTGGGATGAGATAAGCCCTTTGAAAACAAGATATACCTCTTTGGGCTCTCCTGCACATATCTTTGGTAGCCAATGGTGTGACTTGGCGTTTCACGTTTTTACACTTTAAGGACTACCTCTCCTTTGCGAGGGATCCACCTTCCCCTTCCCTGGCAGAGTACAGATCTGCTTCTGTGCAGTGAGCTTTACAGCATAACTTCACTGTATCCTTCACCCATGCACATGCTATTTGACATGCTTTCCGGTGATTCTCCAGTTTTTATCTTTGCAACTACATTGAGGAATGTTAGGTCTCAAGCCCCAGAGCAAATAGCTAACTGAGGTACCTATTAACATATCAAAGCTTACTATGGCCACCAGATTCTCCCAGCATCCTTCAGTCCTTACCTGTTGTGTCCTGTTGACTGGCATAGCCAGCCCCTACCTTAAACTTCTCCAGCCCAGGGTCTAGACTGGCCTTTCCCCTAACCCAGCTTCTCTGATTCCCATATAGCCTAGTCATTTTGGTTATGTTGCCCTTGTTCCCTTTCGGTCCCTTGGCCACTCTCTTAGCCCAGTATTCCCACTGACCCTCAGCCCTTGGTCAGCAGCTCCTCTCTGGCTTGCCCTTCCCCTCTCTCCTCATATGGCCCAACTCAATCTGGCCATGTTCAATCTGGATTCTCCAAGATGTCTCTGCCTCTGCCTGTTTTTTTTTCCTATCTATATTAAAAAAGCTCAACCCTGTAGGAGCAGTCCTGTCCTCTCTCCTCCTTTTTATTTCACTACTTTATTCCTCAAGATCCAGGTGTGGCAAAATACTTCCTCCCTTACGAGTGACTCTTCCGGTCAGAACAAAGCCGATGACCTGACTCTCCGAAGGTATGTGTGGATCATTGGTTTCTGCTGGCTTTTCCATCTACCATATTTGGTTCTAGACTGCAGTTCTTCTGAGAGTCACTCCAGTTCCTAGAACCTTCTACACCTTCCCAAGGCACATGCACAGGCATTTGTCTCTCATGTCTCAGCTCTGGCCTTCAGAGCTAGGCCAGTGTGGGCATGTCTTTCTACCAAAGGCCTTACCCATCTATATTTCAAGTTTCCTCTCCTCCCTCTAGGAGTTACTAGAAATCCCAGAACTTCCATAAACCCATTTGTTCCACTAAGCTATCTCTCCTCCTTACCGTCCTGTGCTTCTGACCTTAGCTCCCTGCTAAATTTTCCCTTCTTACCTAGGAGAGCTTGCTCTGTCTCTTCCGTAAGGACCCATGGCTTCTCCTCCCTTGGGCAAGGTCCCTTTCCTCTGATACCCTTTTCTCTGTCTCTCAGCTCCCTCCTAAAATGCCCTCAATTTCTTTAGGCCTAGCTTGGCCACCTACACTCTCTGCGTTCTCTCTTACAGCTTATAGGAGCCCTCCCCATGGCTGTGTTTCCTGTGATCCATTTTGGGACCCTTTTTCTCTTTCCCCACAGACTTGGATCTTTTATTAAAGCCTCACTATTTGTTACTACAAACAGCTTGGTCTCCGTTCAAATCCACGGCCAAGATTGGCACACTGGATTTTCAAATTGTCTCCCATGGTAACAACATCTACCACTGAACAAACAAGTGGTCCTCAGATCTCTTATATCTAAACTTGCTCTGTTCTACACTTTCAGAGGTCTCTGATCTCTAAGGTTTCTCTACTTCCATTGTCAAAAAAAGTCTCTTAAGACTATACTGTAAACGCTGTCTCAGGATTGGTTGGTTCATTGGATACGGTTTAAAGAAAATCTATAAAATCTCTAACAAAAAGTTAGCTTAAAACTTGCAATAAAAACTGATAATTGAAAAATCTATACATAGGCAATCTTAATTCGCTACAGCATATTATATGTGGTTCAACTCTTGTTTAGGTTATACATACATGCATACATACATACATGTGTGTATTTAACTATTGTTTAAAATGGATATTTTAAACAACAACTACGTGACTTGCCTGTATCTTGGCTGGTGACTTCATTAAGACAGAAGCAGCCACGTGACTAGCAGCCATCTTTACTAAGGTTAAAGAGGACATGCCATGCGACTTTATGAGCATCTTAATATGATTACATGGTGTGAAGCAGCAATATAAGACTTCCTAATTCTAATGAGCTCTCTGTTTATTATCATATCTATTTTTTAGACTAAGGAGACAACACTCTCAAAGGTATTTTAGAGTAATATAAATTTTTATAAAGTGTATAGATTAAGGTTAAACCAAAAACTGACTTTGAGATCAATGTTTAACTATTTATGTTCTCACTAACTGCTCAATGCCAAGCTTCTAAAACAAATTTACATAAGGAACAATGTATGTTTTATGAAAAGGTTTATAAATTTCTAAGGTTTATTCAGGTTCACAGTGATATATGTCTAGTCTCTTTGTCTTCACTTTGTTAACCTTTAGCTATTTGGATAAACTGAGTCATATAAGAAACTAATATTCTATAATGGTACATTGTGAAAGGGATTAAGAAAGTTCATAGTCTCCCTATGGATTATTTTTATGGCTTAAACTTTTATTTTGATGTTAATGGATCTTCAATTAAATATTCAATTCATTTTTTAAAGCTTAAACTTAACAGCGAGAAAGCTGTAAAATCCTAGTTTTATATACACTACTAACTTGTTATAAACTCTTAAAGATAAATAAGACATACAAGTTAATATGTTTTTAAAGTTAAGCCAAAAGCAAGTAACTCAAAACAAGTAAAGCTTACTTAACTCAGGTATACTTAACGGATAGTCCTCACACTCTTCAGAGAGCTGCTGAATATGTCATTTGAACTGCTTCATAAAAGAGCTTCCCATGATAAGCAGAAATGCCAGTTCCTAGAAGCAACCTTAAGGTCTCTAAATGAGACAATGGAACACCAATAAATTGACCTAGATTGTGATAATACCAACCACTGAACAAAAATGCCCCATGCTTTGCCTGGGGCCTGGATTCTGCCCAAACTGTGGACACTACTGAGTTGTTTGTTCTACTCTGCCTAACTCAAGGTAGGTCAGTCTTCCTAAGTTCTTTCTCCATATGAAAATATCTCAGACCATTTGGATCTGGCAGCCAAAGGCCCATGTTGCTCTCTGTGATAGCTGAAGATGTAATGGTGTTCAATATGACAGCCCTAGACCAATCACTGCCCTCAATAAAGCCACCGAGAACCATGCAAGCTAAGGTAGCCATATAAGTACTAGGTAAGTCTCTATCACTTTCATTGGTATGTAGGCCATTTGTATTACACTGCCTGGTAAGAATTTTTCCTTCTCAGATCTCTGATGGTGTTGACTACTAGGCTCACTAGCTTTGTCAGTATAACAGCAACAAGCACACCAGCTCCTTTCTCCAATGTACAGCTGCCTTGTTTTCATATGAAGCCTGGGACCTCACTTTCCTAGCATTCCTAGGTCTCCTGCTGAGAAAGGCAGACACAAAGAGTGTACCTTGCTCTGAGACTCTGAAAAGTGATACACTCCCAGGTGCATTTAACCTCAAATAATTTTGGGGTCTCCAAGCATTTACTGTGCCTCGAATTGCACACAGTGGTAATGCTAACACGTGTAAAACTTTTATCACTTTTTATTAACTTAAAATATTCTTATAAGCTTCAGTAACTCATCTCGGATCCATTCATCCATGTCAAATTGACTCCATCTTTGTACTGCCAATGGGACCTGTTTCCCCATTTATCTTGTCCACCTATTCTTGAAAGTGGGATCTCTCTTCTTTTCTGGTCTTGCGACTCCCCTCCCCTAACTATCAAGATTATGGGCCTAGAAGTTTCAAGTGTATGTCCAAGATAAAAATTTTCCACTAAACTCCTTAACTCGACCTTCTGTTCCTAGTCTAGCTGTTCTAGGAGATTTCAAACCAACTGCAGACTGCTTAAGCATCTCAACAGCACCAGGTATTTCTTTGGTATCTGGATCCCAAAGGGCTCTAAAGCGACTAGCCACTGGTGGTCCAACTTCATGAACTGCTCCAACAGGCTCTACACTTCCCTAGTCCCAGATGGTCTGGGAAATCCTGGGCACAGGGTAAAACAGCCTAAACTCCTCACTCTTCCCAGTCTTAGTCAGAGTTCCAGCTTTCGTGGATCCCCAACAAGATCTCCCGAAAGTAGTCATAGAAAAGTTTATGATGATGGTGGTGGGGGTGGTGATGGTGGTGATGGTGGTGGTGGTGGTGGTGTAGTGGTGGTGGTGGTGGTGGTGGTGATGGTGGTGATGGTGGTGGTATGATAGAACTAGGAAAATGAGTGCCAGAACTTTCTCAAGTGAAATTTCTGGTTTCTTTTACCAGTTGTGTCATGTGACATTTTTCTGGAACCTGTCATGTAAGAGGGTATGTGTTGTTTAGTAAGAGTAGAAATGGAACCTACAAACAGTGAGAGGACACGCTTGCATTGCTACGCTATGCAAATGCTTTGCTTCTTCACTGGTCTCCAATGGTCTTTACCTCATAGAGAGAAACACACCAAAGAACTTCTTGTGCTATTCCAGCTGATTCTGGCCACTTCCTCCGACTTATACCGTTTCTGCAGCGCCTTGACATTTCTGCAGGATTGTGCCCCTGCTAATGATTCTTGTTTGGTGTTTGCTATTGAACCGGACTGCTGGTATCCTAACAAGGAAGGGTGGAATTGCCCAGAGGAACTACCTCTAAACAGGTTCAAAATCCTCTTGTCCTCTTAATCTTTTTTCTCCCACCTCTGGTTGGTGGGCATGAAGGGAGGGTGAATCAGTTAAGAACCCTAAATAAAGTAGATTTTGAAAAAAATCTAAGCTTACAATTTTCTGTTTAGAGACTTGGGCATTTCCTAAGAAGAGCATCCTTCAGTCTCCTCTTTAAGTTTTCTTTGGGTCCTGATTGGTCAACAAATTCTTTGAAGTATAGCCAATTACTCATCAAGAACAAGAGCTAAAGGCGAGAGAGCAAACCCTGGAGTGTTTCCTCTTTTTACCCCCCAATTTAAAGCTATTTTAGGTACAAATTCTGCAAGGCTGGCCTGCTCCTTATCCCTTCTAAGGCTGGCCCAATAACTAACTAGCTCACTGATCATACTGTGTTTTCACCTTAGGTAGGCAAAACACATTCTTTAAAAAGGAAAAAGAAAAGAAACGGAGAGAGAGAGAACACACACACACACTTATCCACCCCTCATAAGCATTAAAAAAAATAGTATTTCGGAGAACAAAGAAAATGCTTGATTCCACAGGCGTTCCTGCTTAAAAGAGGTCTTGCTAAGTGCGAGCTTGTGAAAACACAAAGGGGCCACAGCTTCCCTGGATTGATGTTTATCTCCACAGAGTGATACAACTCACACTAATCAAAGTTTTTACTGGGTTCAGAAATGCCAAACCAGCACATTTTGTATGCCTGTTCCCCCAAACACACTGTCTGTAAGGGAAAAACATCTGCATCTAAAACAAGACAATTAACAAGAAGACAGGCGGGATTGCTAATGCTGCCGCTCTATTTTTGGTCACCAGCTAACAGAGGCGCAGAAGCAGAGAGAGCGTGTACACCTCCCTCTTTTTTCGTAAAAAAAAAGAAAATTAAGTTGTGGTTAAATATATTCAACGCAAAGTTTTTCTTTTAATCATTTTTTAAATGTATAGCTCAGTGGCATTAAACACATTCACACTGTTGTTCAGCCATTACTACTATCTCCAGGACCTTTTCTCATCATCCTGAAGTAAAATTCTGTGCTCAAGAAACACTACCTTATCACTCCTTTGTACCTTAGCAACTGACAATAATGCTCTAATTTATTCCTCCAAGTGTCTGACTTTTAGTGTGTTGGTGGGGGTGGGAGGTGGGAAGGGCTATATACTCTAAGGGATCAAAAAATATGTGTGCTCATTGGCTTATTTCACTTAGCGTACTGTCTACAATGTCCCTTCCTGGTGTAATGTATGTCAGATATGATTTCCTTTCTAAGGCGGAGTAAATACTCCACTGCACCTTTATTCCTCATTTTCCTTATGGATTCATCATATCTCAATGGACTCTAGGGTGTGCTTACCTCTTGGTAATTGTGGATAATGCTTCTTAGATCATGGCTATGCAAGCATCTGGCCAGGCAGAAATTTCATTGCTTGGCCTTGTGTTAGTTCATGATTAGACTCCCAACCCTTCTTGAGGTTTTCCCCTGCTAAGTTAAACTTCCCAACTTAGAACTGTCCCAAGACAAGGAACTGGAGACACGAATTATTTGAAGTCTGGGTCTCTTCTTATTTTAGAATGAATACAATTACTGATACACTGGTGAAGAGGTTTGATTGGCACTGTGAACAAATGGAGAAATAGTAAACATTGCCTAGAAGTGAGCAAGGTGAGTGATGGCTGACTTCCTACAGCTTTGCTGTCTGACACTGAGTCAGCTCCTGCCTGTGCAGTTCTACCCAGGAAGCCACAGGAAATGCAAGTTCTTGGAAATCTCCTTCTCAGTAAGTGTTATTTCTAAGATTCACACACACACACACACACACACACACACACACACACACACACACACACACACACACACACACACAGAGTTGGCTTTTGTTAGAAGGGCTCTTTATCAGGATAATACCCAGCTCATCATCTGTTTTTCTGAATACCATGGCAATGATGTCATAATAATGATGTTTTCCAAGGGGGAAAAGAGAACCCATCTCCCCCTTTAATCACAAATATTTCTTTAGTGCTTGCAAATTCAACCTCATCCTGTCCCAGTAGATAGATCCTATGTAGTAGTCATGATGCCCTGCATGAAATTTTGCCTTCTGATTTTACATTATACTTCTTATTTAAATTTCATTCCTGTTTTCTTTAATCACTATCTTAAATGATGTTTTAACAATATCTTCATAGACAATCCTATGACCAATGAGTGGACAACAGAATACTTCACTTGTCTCCTTTTTCTGGGAAAAGGAGTCTTAATTCTGTTGGGTCACAAAGACTAGCAAGCAAGTCCACATAGCAAGGTATTCCTGATGATCAAATTCTGTGGAAATTGGGTCGGAGAGCTGACATCCAGGGAAGAAACTGAACTATCATGCAGCCATAATAATACCTTAGATGATCCAAGGAAGAACACAGGAGCTGGGGTGGCCTTTGAGGATTGTCTCAATTTGAGGAAAGATTTACTTCTTACTTCTACCATACTCACAAGTCATTGTATATAGGCAAAAAACCCAAGTCAGGCAACTTTCTCTAGACCAGGGAGCTCCCAAATAGAACAGAGTTCTGAGGCCATCTTAAAGCTGCCTCAGAAACAGTGCTGGTAGTCTGTCATAGCAACCAGACCAAGACTGGCTTCCAGTTTCTGTAATTTAGAAATCACTTTAGGGAACATACCTTGTCACGGGGCAGGGCATGTTTCCCTCGATTATGGAGAATCTGGGACACAGGTCAAAGTTTAAGATCATGAACTTTCATCCTCACAAAGAGTTTGCTTCAGAAGAGTTTGCTTCTGAAGTGTTTTCAGACATCAGCCAAGTTTCTCTAATTCTCTCTTCCCAGATTTCTGAGTTGCTAAAATCAACTCTGGCTAATCAGAAATACAGTGTGAAGAGAAGTTTAGATGTGCACAATACATTTTAAATACTGTAAAGTTTTTCTTTATAAAATATAGATGCTTAGATTTGCTCTTTAAACATTTTCATTTATCAGGACCGAGATAGACTCTGTGTAACAATTATGACCCAGTAAAGTACCCACAGACTTGAGAAGAAAGGCAACCCACCCAAATTAGGGCCAAATTAAAGCAAACTTTCTTCATGAATACATCGCAGCTGAATTGGTGACTGTCTCCCACTAGTGTGGGGTTCATGAGACCAGCTTGGAGTCAATTTCTCAAGCTCTTTTCATAGGTCAAAACCATAGGGTGTGTGGGGAGGTATGTGGAAGTATGGTTACAGAAGTGAGACCAGGCTGTTAAGTAAAATGGGTCATAGAACAATGGATAGAGAACATTTCCAAAAACAGGCGGCTCTGGGGACTAGTCGATGGTATATTATATGGTTACTGGGATAGGGCACAACCCAGTTCTGAGAAATAGAAACTCATATTTTATAGTCATCAGAAACTTAAAATGGATCCCAGGAATAAAAGGGAGAGAGTCTGACTTCTCATCATCTGTGGGATGGCTGAGAAAGATAGCTTAAAAGTATAAAGATTGGGGATAGAGAGATGGCTCAGAGGGTGAGAACCTTACTGTACAGACAGGAAAACCTGAGTTCAAATCTTTAGCCTCCATGTAAAAGCCAGTCATATCCCTGCATGCTGGTAACCTCAGCATTAGGAAACAGAAACAGAAAGGTTCCTAGAGCTATTAAGAAGTCAGCCTAGCTGAAGCAGTGATGTTTAGAGTCAGAGAGACCCTGTTTCAAAGCATTAATACATGTAGTAGGCAGGACACCTAACACCTCCCTTGGGCCTCTGCACGTAGTCTGCCTCCCATACCTATGCAGAACCCGAAGATCTAGTGTACCCTGAATTTATTCTTCTGCTTTTTGGAGGGAAAACACTATTCATTCTGTCTTTTTGAAAACTTGTATCCTTCATGAAGTCATCACCCCAACCCTCTGCCACACTGCAGCATGCTCTTTTGTAATTATACCACTTCCGGTGCTCCTTGAAATGACTACAAATCAAACTATAAATCCATTCTCATATGAGCTCTTACATAAACACTCCACATGCCTAGGTCCTAGCCGTCCATTGGCTGAGAGCCCAAAATGAATAGCCACTATGTCGATTATATTTGTACTTTATACTTTTTAATTCTTACAGTATCTCCTATGTTAGATTTTATACTCCCAGTTTCCCCTAAGGACTGGAGAGTCCCAGACTTAATAATGGCAACTACTCTTTAAATTCCTATCCAAGGCTACACTCTCTTAAGCATTCCTAACTCTAAGTTGTAAGTCATGGAAAACTCCGTCCAAACTGACATAGGCAAAAAGGGAATTTGTTGGCTCGTATAGCTGCCAAGTCTACTAGAAATCTGCTTTCAGATGTGGCTCTTCCCAGGGGGAAATGATATCATCAAGGGGTTTTTGGTCTCAGGTCTTAAATAACTTGTTCTCTAAGCCTCTCGGTTCTCAGGTGGACTGAGCTTCTCCTATAAAGTCAACGCTATCCTTTCCTTCCAGATTTCCTTCACCTGGAAGAGAGTTGAAGGTCCTCATAGCTACACAGTCTGAAACTATTTCCTGTTTGGACAGAATTAAGACATGTGCCTCTTCTTAACCACAGCTGGGAAAGTAGACATTTGGGGGCATCTATTCTAGCACACATTTGTCCACAAACCCTTGGAGCTTGGGAGCTGGGGAGGAACAACAGATCCCCAGATGAAAATGGGAACCATTCATGCAAAATAGACACAAGATGCTGAGAACCCAATAACTGTCTGCCTTTCCATTGTTGAACTTGCCTCTTCTCCATTGGCCTTTAGTACCAAATCATGTAAAATACCCTTCCATAGCTTGGCTAAAGAATCCAAGGACTATGTAAAATGTCAACATATAGATCCAATCCATCCTTACAGTAACTGCACGAGGCAGGTACTATCACTCTGATCATCCTTCAAACAAGAAAGTTGATCAGTGGAAGGCTAAGGAGCTTGTTAGAGTCTGTGCTGAAGGTGAGATCCCAATGACTCCCGAGTCCCTTTCTTCTCCTATTACACTGTGTGTTCTGTGCTGTGGCACTTTGTTATCCATAGAATACAGAGTCATTACCATGTCACATGCTAATCTTAGACTGTCCCTCTCCTATCTCCCATCATCCCAAAGAATCACTCATGTGTTATCTCTTCACACAGCCTTCACAGGGTCTATTCATGAGTGTTACGTCAAAGTACTTGCAATTGTGAATAGAGAATACACAGTCAAGAAAGTAGATTTTGTACTTGCCCATGCAGGGAGCCCTTGGACAATTAAATGGGTGATTTGGAAAAAAATTAAGCTATCTTAACTTGATAATTTGAGCATCCCCCTTTTCAGCATTAAATCCTATGATGAACATACCTAGGGGCAATTTCTTATAAATACTAGTTCTTAGTTTCAAAGTTCTGGCTTGGGTCTCCTTGCATGTTCTTTGATTATGTGGAATTTAAAATACAGTGGTTGTCTTACTTAGGGTTTCCATTGCTGAAAAAGGTACCATGAGCAAGGTAACTTTTATAAGGACAACATTTAGTTGAGGCTGGCCTATAGGTTCAGAGGTTCTGTCCATTATCACCGTGGCAGGAAGCATGGCAGCATCCAGGCAGGCATGGTGCTGGTGGAGCCAAGACTTCTGCATCTTGATCTGACTGCAGCCAGGAGAGACTGACATTCTCCCAGACAGTTAGGAAGGACTCAAATCTCACACCAACAGTGTTACACTTCCTTCAACAAGGCCAGACCTACTCCAATGACACCACAACTCCTAATAGTGCTACTCCCTGGGCCAGTCATATCCAAACTACCTCAGCTTTTTTTTCTTTTTCATATAGTCCTAGATGTACCAAGACATCTCTATGGAATACAATTAGAGGGCTTTCCATTCTAGTCACTCCAGTCGGAATATGTGTGACATACCCTAAACACTGATGCTGGCTTGCACAGATGGCATTGTCCCTCGGAGCTGGTCATAGAAAGAGAAGGCATATACTTCACAAAGGAAAGAGACTTGGATAAGACATCAAAAGGTCAGCAATAGAGCTCTCCAAATGCCATAACTCTGAGTGCAAAGTCCCTTGGCTTCTCTGTATCTCAAACTTCTCTATTGGTAAATAGATTGAAATATATAAACCAGATGGACCATTATTCAAGTTGTCAAGACTGAGGAACAAAGCCACAATCAAAGGTTACAACACAAGCCTGTGACTTCAGGCCAGATCCTACAGCCCACACCTTGGGGATGCCTTCTAACATCTCTTTCTGAGACAGATTTAAGAAGCAGCATGTGCTATGACTTGATAGCTCTCAATTGATGGTACACAGCTCCTCTGTGCTCTTTGTTACCAATGATATGTTGAACTAAATCATGGGTTGCCAAACTTCCTACCACCTTGAAAAAGTTATTAAGAAAAATGCCCAGACCTTCCTTTTGTCTGGGGATTCAATCTAGAGAAACACCTCATGGGGGAGTTTGCGAGGATGGGTATTTCGATGTCTGTTATCTGAAGGGGATCCTCTGCCCCACCTTTCCTCACCCTCTCATGATTGGTATTTATTTTGCCCCTCTATATGATATGCTCACTCTTTATAAAGCTCTGATCTAGCCTTTAAAAGGATTCACCCGTGAATGCCACATAATGTTCATATTTCAGTGTCATTATCTATATTAATATTGTCTAATCTTCTTCTCAGCTCAGTGCCCAACAGTAGCCCTAAAACTCCTTCATTCTTGTAACACACATTGAAGGAAACTGTCAACTTCCTTTCCATACTGATTCCTGCTGCCCATCCCTTCCTATATGAAGAGAGTTTCTATGTCCTCAAAGAAGCCAGATCAAGGCAGAGATTGTTAAGGAATTATGTTAAAGATGCACAGAAAACATTCAGGACAAGATCCAGCTTTGGGAGGCAAGGGTTCGAGCTTCAGAATGGGCTATGTCCATGCCCCAGGACTAATAGGAGAATATAGGATATCATTGATACAGATCACAGCACTGAACAGCAGTGTTCTCCAGAGCCACACAGATTTCATGAGATTATGTCTCAAAGTTAATCACTCCAAGTTCTACCAAAGATTTGATTCTTTCTGAGGACCCCCCTCCTCTGCCCCTTTGCTCTTTCTTGGAATAGCCTCAAGACTTGACTGCCTTGAAGAATAGGCTTCACTTTCTTCAGAGCTTTGCCATAGGCAGGAAATCTCAGCTCCTGTCCACATTAGAAAGACAGAGAATTTTTCTCAGATGCCACAAATATGTGAACACACTTCTGTTCTCACTCCTACACTCTGAGGAAAACATCACTAACCAATTACAGCTTTTTTTCCCAACTGAGCTTGGACATCACTTCAGGGTCCTCAACACAGACTTCTACCTAGTAAGGACCACACCCATTAAAATGGCAATGAGGACAAAAATGATTCCCCAAATGAGCTTCTGGATTACCTCATCCATAGAACACTTCAGAATATAGCCCTAGCTATAGGTAGAAACTGGTGTCAGGCTTGATTCTTAAGACAGAGTAAAATGGGAGGAGCTGAAAATACAGACAGAAGCAGCCATAAAAATTCCACGCCCACACAAGCTTTCATAAGTGTCTGGGGGCAGTACTGTCCTTTGAGACATGGGCTGTGAGAGCACAGAGCCCATCAGACATGACCAGGGAGGCTCCCACGTGGATCTGTCTGCCCTCTGCAGATGGGCTATTGCATGTCTTCTAACGTGTCTGGGTATCATTTCAGCTTCTTGGCTTTCATCCAGATTGAGTCTTAGGTATAGATGTATAGACAGGATCCTGTCTACCCTCCATTTTCATCATGCAGGTATCCTTACGATCTGCCAGTCTATTAAAAATTAATATGTAATGGGCTAGGTGCATCCTTACCCCTTTCCAGCCATGCTTTAGTGGTGGGAATTTCCAAGGAAAGAATCCCAAGTGAGTGAACAGTCCACCTGCTCTTCATATTTAATCAGAGTCTAAGAGGACCTTGGGCAGGTTCTCAGTAAGCCACGAAACCAAGGAGTCCTGGCTTGTAGAGTGCCAGGTTTCATTCTTTGTCAAAAGCACAGTTATACCAACAATGGTTCGAAAAGAAAATAGCCTTATTACTTTTTAGTGGAAATCTGCCTATAGTGCAGGCAGCACAGATCCCCTTGTGAATTTTACTACAAATCCAAGTCTCTAATTTCATAGATATTCAAAGCTACATGGAAAATGTGAATCTCAGCACACAGCACTGGATTGTCACTGTAGTTCTGTGTTGTGAGTGGGCCATCAACTGTCTTCATTAGAAAGACAGTATGATACAGTGGGAAGAGATTTGGATTCTGATACACTTAGATCCGAGTTTTAGAATGTGATATGCTTAGATTTAAAATTCAGACTCATCACTTACAATCCATGTGAACTTGGAACATTAACTATTTTTGTTGTTGTTTAACATGCAGACCTTTTCTCCAGTAAGTGATTAAAATTGTTTTTGTTTTAACTGTTTAAATAGCATTTCTCTAGTAGAATGAGAGAACTATGGTATTATACCATCTGGGATAGGAGTTTAGGAAAAAGTACTTACTGCTAATGTCTTAGTCACTTTCCTATTGCGGTAAAACACTATGACCATAGCAACTTATAGAAGAGTTTATTTGGGCTTATGGTTCAAGGGGTTAGAATCCAACATGGCGGAAAGGGGTCCTGGCAGCTGGAATAGTACCCGAGAACTTACATTTTGAACCTTGCACACAGGTGAGAGGGCACAGAGAGGGTGAGAGGGTGACAATTGTAGAAACCTTTTAACTACCAAACCCAACATCCAGTAACACATTCCCTACAGCAAAGCCTTACCTCCTAAACCTCCCGAACAATGTTACGGACTGAATATTTAAATGACCGAGACTATGGAAGACATTACACAAATCATCATAGCTAGGAAGCGTCATGCCGGGGTAACTAAGGCCTGCTTTGAGATCTATGGAACAAATAGGAGAACTGATTAGTTTTTAGCACAACACTCAGGTCGTTTCTACTGTAGGACCAATGATTCTTGGTTTTCTTATCTGAGCAGCATGAATATAGGACTACAGCACTAGGGTTTGTCACATAGATGAACACAATCACTCTCCAACCTATACGAGCTTCCTTTTCAGACAGTAATAATAATTTTATGTTATTGAGTTCAGTGACCTAAGGTGTCAAGGATAAACACATGAGAAATCATGTATTTTATGTTTAAAGTGTAATCATTTCGAAGGGCTACCTAATGGAGCAAATGGACAGAGATATAACTCTTTAAGCCTGGATGCTGCTTATGTCTGCAGCTGGTACCTTGTTTGAAGATGTTTTGCCCACATGGGAACTGGCTTGAGACTGCTCAGATCTCTAGATATGAAAATATCTAGTCTAGATGAGCTCAGGCACCTCTTTCTTTTATTCCTCATCTCAGTTATTAGAAATCTCCACAGACAATTATGAGCCCAGTTCTTTTGCTTTGGTTTGACTTGATTTCTTTTGAAAACATTTCTTTATTATTATTATTATTATTATTATATTAATCATCATTATTAATTTTTAATCAGGTTCACTGATTTTATAATTTTGTGTGTACATTGCTATTCATTCATTTATTTGTTCACACATACGCTCTAGTACTTAAAAAACAAAGGGTTTTAAATCAGAATAGGTTAGATGTGACTTGTATCCTGTGGTAATATGTGAAGTAGAAGGAATGACTCAATAACTCTGTCTTTACCCATAAGCTTGGCCTGTAACAGACGCTAATTTGCAGTCAATGCACAGATTCAATGAGATGACATAATAGAGTGCTTAGTGTCTGGCTTACAACAGGCTCTCAAATCATCTCATCGCTGATCCACTTATAGTTAGGATATTGGTAGAGGATAAGGGAGCAAATATCTATCCACATCTATGGAATGGTAATCACAGGTCATGCTGGACTTTTAAGATGAAGGTTAGGGATTTTGTAAGGAAGGGATGAAAATAACATTTCCTTCCTTGTTTGTTCTATCCGGGTTACCAGAATCTAGGTCCTGTATGTCTGAAATGTCCAACCCGAGACAAAACTTTGAATCCATAGAGACGTATCCATGGTTCCTGGGCACATCTAGGTTACCGGTTTTGTTGTTGTTGTTGTTGTTGTTTTAAGACTCCATCATGCAGAATCACAAACTAACAGCTAACAGACAGCCATCCCACTTGGGAGTCTTGTTAATTAGCCTCGTGACCAATAGCAGGTTATATTGGCAGTGCAGTCTTTTCTCTGTAGCCAGCTCTCCAGTCTCACCAGGCATTCTCCTAAGGCCAGCAGTGAGTGTGGCTTAAATGGCAAATGTTGTTTGCACACTCAGCATCAATGAAGATGTCATTAACACAGCTCCAGGAAGACAGATGCTGCCAACCTGGTGCAACAGCCACATACAGGGCTGGTCTCATGGCTGGGAGGCCCTTAAAAGGCACCGGATGCAACCTGTGTCTAAGATGGATGATCTCCGTCCTATGGCTGACCAGCATAGGCTTCAAGAGTTTGAGAGGAAGGAAGCATCAACAGTTTTTATTCCTGCTGTGATTTCTCTTTCTCTGTGTAAAATTTTGACATGATATTTTAGAATATTTACTCAGTGCTGCTCATTCAAAGCCTGGTGATTACAGAGTTCAAGTAAAAAATCTCACTGTGCATTGATAACTCTGTAGGTTTCAACAGGACAATTGTGGGTTTATGGAGAGCTTTACTTGGAGGCAAAACAGCCCCAGTTCCCGCAGGTATTCCTAGCTAATGTGATGGGCTCTTTTGTTAGATTAGACACGAGTCCCAGTTCCACCATGGACCAGCTCTTCAGCCCTTTTTAATGAGCTAAGTAGGTTTCCCACAGTTTCCTCATTTGTAAACTAGAAAGCCTGAATATTTGTGTATTTATCTCAAATAGTCTATCGGGATGGCAAGATGGCTCAGGGGGTTAAAAGAATATGCTTCTTTAGTCTGGTTCAATCCTTAGAACCTACAGAGTAGAAAAAAAAAAGAAATAGCTTTTGTCTTTCTGTTTCTGTTCTGTTTCTTTCCTGCTTCACCTCTCTCTCTCTCTCTCTCTCTCTCTCTCTCTCTCTCTCTCTCTCACACACACACACACACACACACACACACTCATAAAGAAACAAAATTTAAATACCATATGGTTTGGGGAAACATGAAGTTTGAATTAAGTCAATTTTTAGACAGTTGACACAAGTGTTTGGCAGCTACTAAGTAGATACAAACATCAGTGATCATCATTGTAACTTCTGTGTCATTGGCTACTAGAGTAACCAATCTTCTGCATACCTTGTGATTAACTCAAATATGACTAACACTTTTCTTATCTGGGTCCTGCTTATCAGTTTTCAGGTTTCAAAGAAGGGCTATTTTTATCTCATAGTTGTGGACATTCCGGCTGTTTAACCCTATTGCTTCTACCTCTGCTGGTACATCATGGTGGGAATGCCTTAAGGAGTAAACCCACTTACAGCATAACCAGGAAGACAAAGACCGGAACAGGAAATGGGTTGGAGTCACACTACACCCTCCAAAGCTCTATCCTCAGAGATAGGAAAAAGCCTGCTAAAGCCAACTTCTTTTCTTCCTCTCATCTTTTTTTTTAATGCTCTTAAAAGTGTTTGAAAAAAATTATTCTTGTAAGGGTGGAACTGGGAAGAGAGGAGGGAGGGGCTGTGATTGGGATATAAAGTGAATAAAAATTAAGTGTTCAGGGGAGGGGGAGATCTGAAGAAAAAAAAGAGCATTCTTTGGCAATTTTGTGCATACATACAATGGTCACCTTATATTACCCTTGATCATGGTCACCTTATATTACCCTTGATCATGGTCACCTTATATTACCCTTGATCGTGGTCACCTTATATTACCCTTGATCGTGGTCACCTTATATTACCCTTCCTTATCCCCCTTCCACTGCCTTCTTCTGCCCAGCAAGGTCCTGTTATGGCCCACTGAGTGTAATTACGCTTGCTTAGATGAATATGGGGTGGGGTATGATTATTTACTAGAGCTGGGGCACCTGATCAGTGGCACTGAAGGAAGGAGATGCTGAGGGAGGGGTAAGGCCTTGAGAGCCCCTTTCCCATTTATGATGTAATGCTCATGAATCCTGATTTCTTATTTTTCTACTATTTTGTAATAGCTCCAAACTGGGGACCAGTCATTTAACACAGGGACCATTAGGGACTCATCAGATCCAAGTTACATAAAAGCTGTCTGAAGAAATGGCTCAGGGCTTAAGAGCAATGACTGCTTTGCCAAGGGCCCAGGTTCAATTCCCAGTACCCACACTTGTGGTAACTCCCAACAGTATGTAACTCCAGTCCCAGAAGATTTGATGCTCTCTTCTTGCCTCCTTGGGTACCTGACACACATGTGGTATACATACATACATGTGGGCAAAACACCCACGGACATAAAATAAAGACCATTTTAAAAGAAACCCTAAATTATAGAAAGATCTGTGAATGACTGGAAGGGCCAGGGCCTGCCTGCTTCTCTAGCTTCATTTCATGCTGGTTTTCTCTTGTACGAGAGTACCCCAACCACACTGGCTAGATTCCAGTTTTCTGTGTATGGCAAGCTCTGTTGGAATTTTACATAGGGGATCTTCTCTTTGTGGCATGATCTGCTTTTCTATATGGAGGGATGGCATTCTTCATGGTTTCCTTCTTTTTACCTTCATAACTCACTTTGCAGAACATCACTTCCCCAAACTCCTATTGGGATAGAAAACATCGTTATTCCTTCCCTGACCCACACACCATAGTTTCCCTATGCCACACGTTTGTCTATATCCAACTGTTCCCATGGAAATTACCCCCATAGAAATTCATGTAAAGGGAATCGGAGAACATGCATGCTTTCTAAGAAACCTATTTTACTCAGTATTATGTCTCATTCTTGTAAGTTGTGGCTTGGATCAACAGTTGAGTACATTTTTGCTATGTAGTATGTTCTCTAATTTCTTCATGTCCAGGTTAGTGTGTGTGTGTGTGTGTGTGTGTGTGTGTGTGTGTGTGTGTGTGTGTGTGTGTTATAAAGAGTATTGTATGATATTTTTCCTTAAGTTCATTTATCTTGTTCTTTACTTATTGTTAATAAACATACCATTATGACTAGAGTGAACAATCTGTCACATTTTACTGTATTGCTTTTTCTTAGGCAGATTCATAGGAATACAGCTAGAGTTACAAAATAAGTATAAGCCTAAATTTAAAAAATGTTGCACCTTTTATCAAAGTAGTTGTAGGAAGAGTTTGTTTGGCTAGTAAGTGCATACAATTTACATATGTAGTAATGACTATTGCATTTATAAATACAGAAAAGCAATATCAATATAAGGAATATTTTAATCCTTTCTTGTCACCCTAGTGACGTATATCACTTAAGTTTCATGAGCTTAGAATTTTGTTTTGTGTAGGAACAGTGAAATGTGTCTTTGACAGTAACAGAAAGTAAAGACAAAGGGTAGGTGAGACTTTCAGATACAAGTGATGTCTCTCATTTAAAGTGAATGATCTCTGCTCTTTTATCTCTTTCTGTCTTCTTCCTCTTACTGTAAAATGCTGGCCCACATGGAGGGGTCCAGTGAAACTTAGGCACAGGAAGGATTTGTGAAGAGGAAAGAGTAAGAAGCACTTGGGTTGACCATTTGTCTCATTCAAAAGCAGATTAATGCTTCTGCGTAAGGCTGGCATTTATATAATTGACTTCTCCGTTTTCTCCCCTTCAAGTAGACCATCTAGATTTGTCTGATTTTTAAACTGGGTTATTTGAATGTCAAACTTTCGATAACACTTTAATAGAGGTGTCCATTAACCCGTGTTAAATTAGAGCATAGCGTCTCTGGAAATACACGTGCCATCCGCATGAATATCAAACGCCTTCATTAGGTGCCGCACTTCCACACTGAATACCAAGTGCATAGCCCGACTCAGGGAAACAGACTTCTCTCCCTCTGGTTGCCAACACATGTTTGTCTTTCTTCCGCAGTACCAGTCGGTCCTATTTGCTGTTTACGTTCAGGAGATGCGATGTGACAATTGTACCTTTGGCTGAAATAAACAAATGGCATTGTAATCCCCAACTTGAGAGACAGGGTTGCAAGACAGCTGTGGAAGATCACCCACAATGTCAGCAAGAGGACCCCACTTAGTATGCAAGATGAATTCTGTGCACTTCATAAAAGACGGTAACTTTCTTTGACCAATAAATATATTATTTATAAGTGATTCCAATGCCTTCTTCTCCCTCTCCTTCTCTGCCAGTCTCCCCAGCCCTTCATTTTCATGGTATGTTCTAGCACTTGTTCAATGATGAAGCCCCTCGTGATAAATAATTTATAAAGCAATTTACAAGTACATTATTTTTATCCATAAGACTCAAAAGAACACACACACACACACACACACACACACACACACACACACACACACACGCACGCACATGCACTAGGGCTTATAAGTATCAAGATATTAGAAGGAGTTGGGATGAAGTCATAGTATGAGGGTCCTTACACGTGGGCCCATGAAGCTTGTGAAGAGCATAATAATTAAGAGAAAACTCACTAGGAAGCTATATTTTTTCTCCTTGGTTCACAAGGCTTTTAGTTGGAACTGAAGGCAAGATATTTCCTTTGGTTAATTTTATTTGAGCATGCCCGTTGAGCCGGACCCAGTGTTAAGAGTGTTCCATAAATTATCTCGATTTACCCTTCTTGTCTCTATGGGATCTGTGTTTTTATGGCTGTAATTACATGGTGGGAGACACTGAGGTGTTTCCTGACCTTCACTATTCCCTCTTTCAACTCCCAAGCTAGTTAAAGTCACACGTTCAAGTATCCTTTCAGCTGCTGATATTCACAAGTATCGGTCGACTGCTGTCATGTGTCAAGCTTGTCACTGAGAGCTGGGGTGCATGGGCAGATCACACATGTGTGGCAGGGCTGTCCAATAGAAATGGGACACAAGTGACAGATACAAACCACACATCTAGCTTCAAATGCTCTAGTAGTCATCACATCCTTTTATGGAAGAGAAAGAGATGAAATTAATTGCAAGGGAGTATTTTACTTAATCTCACATATCATAACTATCTTTTCAACCTATATTTAGTATAAATATTATTATTGAGATATCTTACACTGCTTTTTTACTGTTCAAAGGGTGCTGTTCTTTTTATACACAGGACCTGTTTAAGCTCAGACTAGGCACCCACCAGGAGGCTGGTCACTGAATGTGGCTACAGGCCAAGGAGGCATATGACTATAAGTAAACCGTGGAGGCAAAGGTCCCAGATGAAACTGTGTGACATTTGCATGAGAGAGTTGATCACCAGATAGGTATTAAACCCCATGTCCAGGGACATTCGAAACTTAGGAAAGAAGGTTTTCACACCAGGGGATGTGGAGGGAGAGAAGTTAGACCAGGATCTCACCTGAGCAGGCTGGTGTGCTCCCCAATCCGGTCCCTCCTTCTCTCAGAATCACTCATTCTCCTCCCTTGCTGTTTTATTTCAATTGAGTTGTGCTACGCGTGTGTGCGTGCCTATGTGCATTTGTGTGTGCATGCCGTGTGAATGCGTACACGAGGAGGGCAGATGTGACGTCAGATGTCTTATTCAATCTCTACCTCCTTCATCTAGTTTTTGAGACAGTGTCTTGTACTGAGCCCCGGGGCTCACTACGTTGGCTGGGCTGGCTGGCCAACTGGTCCTAGGCATCCTCCTCCTTTTGCCTCCCCAGTACTGAGAAGATGGACATAGAACTCTGCATGTGGCTGCTCAAGCAGGCGCCCAGGATTAAACTTAGAATCTCATGGTTGCAAAGCAAGCACTTGACAGAACGAGCCATGTCTCTAGCTCCCAACTTGATTACCATTTTATTCCTTAACTAATTAGCTTATCCTTGGAACTTTCTGATACTCTCATTAATAGAAGAGTAGGATTGATTGTCATAAACACATTAACTCTAAATAAATATACAAATATGGACAGTGAAATTGGTAAGCTCTAGCTGTGTGTGCTTGCCTAGCCATAGAGCTGGATTCTACTTTGTTTTGTTTTAAAAAGAGATGGAAGGAGGAGGCATTTCTGCTTTGAGCTGAGATGGAGTGGAAGTGATTGACTGTGTTTACCCCCAAAACAAAAACAGCTAGAAAAGATGCCCAGCAATTATAACATAATAGTCTCTAAAACATGGACAAGAAAGAGGCAACAGAAGATATCTCTAAGAGGCTCTAACGAATGAGGTGATCTCTAAGGTTGCCCCAGTTTCAGCCTCCGGGGGTCATGAGCCCACAGTGAGTACAACTCTGATCACACCTAACAAATTGAGAAGCAAGATAAAACAGGACTAAACTACTTCCACTTCATCTGATTTCATTCCAGAACAAAGGTAAAAAATATTTAATAGTTCAAACAAACACACAAACAAACAAACAAACACATTGTACTTCAGTGTAGGAAAGAGGAATCCAAGTGGGTTCTGAGAACTCTCCAAGCTGAAAGCACACAGATGAGTATTTAGGAAGATAAAGGTCCCTAAAATTTACAGAGCGAGATAGTGGAAAGTAAGAGTTAGGGCAGGAGTGAGAGTGAAAGTTATAGAGGAGAAAGAGGGAGAGGGAGAGGAGTAAGGAGCAGGAGAAAGGGGGCAGAGGGAAAGGAAAGGGGGAGGGAGAGAGAACAGGGAGGAGGGGGAGGAGGAGGAGAGGTAGATTGAGATCCCTAAATAGTCTATAGAGGGCTAGTCTCAAGCATTCAACAAGTAGAGAACAGCCAGTAATGTGACCAGAGAACTAATTACAGGTGTCCTAAGCTGAGACAGGCATGATACAAGGTCTCCTTCCACCAAGCAGACTAGATGACTTCCGGATTCAGGGGTCATTAGGCAAAGTACACAAATGGGAACTTAACAATTAGCAAGACTGAGACTGCTGCATTGATCATGCCTTAACACATCTCAGAGCGAAATCTCAAGGGACTACGTAAGTTTCCAACAACTTATCTGGATCCCAGATTGGAACTAAAGAATATTTGTAAGAATACATAAAAATCTGGGACGTGTGAGAAGACTTGATACATAAAGACTACGGCTGCCAAGATACACAACCTGAGTTTAATTCCTGGGACATGCATGATAGAAGGAGAGAACTGACTCTTACGAGGTGTTTCCTGACCTCCACATGAGCACAGTGACACAAGGTGCTCTTCCCGCAGACGTACAAATTATATAAGCAACAATTTAATGCTTTCTTAAAAAAGAATAAAATCTACAACATCTAAATACAATCAGCAAGTGACTTAAATCATATCAGTGATAACCAGGCTTGTAAATTAGCCAAATATGGATATGATGGACAGAGCAATCAATTTAAATCAACCCAGCTCTGATGTTATCACTGCAACGGCACGAACATTAGTTATGAGTTGTATTCCTTTACTCACAAGGCTAGATGAGTCATAGGAAATCAAATTCACCAGGCACATGGAGGACTCTAGAGCTAGAAAGCACCATTGAATCGAAAGTACTTAGAATGGGAGGAACTGCAGAAGAAATGGCACTTAGACACTGCGACGGAGACCATCCAGAGGGAACAGATCATCCACGAGATAAGGAAACGTACTCCCAACCACTGCAGAGAAAAGAATGCATCTCCACAGTCCCATGCGACCAGAGAGCCCAGGCTGCATCAGGCTGCAGGCAAACCCAGGCAAAGACACCTTCACAAAAGGAGATACGCACAGAAGCTTTGCTCAGGAGTGGAGACGAAACCCTCAATATTTTAGTAAGTTAAATCCAAACCTTCCTCACTTCTTCCTTCCCTTGTTCCTCCCCAAGCATATTGCAAGGGCTACTGACTGATGAGGTGATCACTGTGTTTAAGTGTCAAAATCACAATGAAAGGAGCAGCCCCCCTCCCCACTCACTCCCCCACCTTCAGCAGAATAAACAGAGGGAAGCTGTAAACATCTTGAAAACTCAGACAAATTCCGAGTGAGGAAAACAAACTTGAGAGGTAGGTTGCTGGGATGTGGGATAGAGATCGCAGAGTGGACAGAGAAGGGATCGTGAAGAATAATGAGAGAACGTTGGGGAGTGATGGGTTTATTCATGCCCTTGGAGTTGAGGAAGCTCTGAAGCATCAGAAAGATATTCATGTCTCAAAATATATTAGATAACATGACTTAAATCTTTTAAGCTTAATATATGCAAATATTAAGCTTAATAGACCGTTTAAGCTCAATTACACCTTAAGCAATTTTTAAAGGTTTATTTATTTAATGTATGTGTGTGGACGTTTCGCGAACATGTATGTCTGTGCACCGTGTGCATTCCTAGTGGCAAGGGAGGCCAGAAGAGGGCACTGGATCCCCTGGAACTGGAGTAACACGCAGCTGTGAGCCACCATATGGGTGCTGAAAGTTGAACCTGGCTCCCGTGCAAGGACAGCCAGCTTTCTAAATGCACAGCCATCTCCATAGCCCCCGATTTTTTTTTTAAAAAGGAACTTAGCAAGTGTTCAGTGGTTCAGTAGTACTTGTCTAGAACCAAGCTACATCTTCCATATATTTAGAAACAGAGGGAAAGATGTGTGCATGCAGTGGGAGGTGTCTCTTTCTTATGATAAGAGTTGGTGTTTTTCCAGGTTGTGTCCATGCACCATATGAACACATTTCCTAGATCTATTTAAAACACTTCGGTTTCTACACAGTTGGAAACCCCTTGGGTAGTGTGCCCAGAACTGTGACAGACATGCTGGGCCTCCTTCACAAACTGAAAGAGATATTTGTTTGGAATGGCACCCATGGGAGGCTCTTGGGGGAGAATCCTCTCCTGGGTTCTCAAGGCCAAGCTGAGGTGTTGTTACTTTAGTTTGGTGTGTCTGGTAGCATGTTGCCTTAAGTACACGTATAGGTTCATGTTTATGCTCTTGGCATCTGAGAACTATTAGAAGTCAGGTAAATTAAACCCCAGAGTACCCTTTCCCTCATCCATACTACAGAACATTGGCAATGTTCTGAACAATCTGCTTAATCTATTGGTTTGAGATGTATTTATCTCAGGTCAGTCCTGTCCCTCTTTTCTTTTTTCTCTTCATCTTTCTCTTCATGTATACCAAGATCCGAAATGATTGTGTTTTAGCTTTAGTTTGATGCTGCCCATATTTCCAATATTTTCTTTCTAGCCACATAAAGCAAGTGTCTTGCCAGTGCCTTTCCCAGTACTAAGGACAGCAGCGGGCACAGAGAAGGCTCCCACTGAAAGAAAGATCGGCAGGCTTTCAGGATGTCACATATGCCCGCGGTACTTAGAAACCCATCATTTCAAATGCTCTTATTTAAGTTCTTAGAACAGGGGCCTGGCATTGATAGGAAGTGACTGTCCCATCAAGTTCTTGCCAACTTGTAAGATGATGACGAAAGTGATGGTGGCTGATAGGCTAAGCCCGGAATTCTCTTCAACTTCACTGTTTTAATCAAAGCCAAGCTAACTTTTTCTGTCTATTGCCAGGTGGAGTCATGCTAGTTTTAAGTTTAAAGAAAGAAAGAAAGAAAGAAAGAAGGAAAGAAAGAAAGAAAGGAAGGAAGAAAGAAGGAAAGAAAGAAAGAAAGGAAGGAAGAAAGAAAGAAAAGAAAAGAAAATGCTCTGTGTGGTCTGCCTCTATGAATCATGGTCTTGGCCCCAGGAACTGACCCTCTGGAAGGGTACAGAGGACTATGGTTTAGAAGGTCCAGTTAATAATAAATTACAAACGTGTTTGTTGCAACTGTGGATAGACCCTGCATTCCTCTCCTCCGACCACATACTCACTTATTGGCCTTCTCTACCCTATGGGCTTAATCGGCATCAAAGTGAAACAAATCCGATAACACATTTCCCTGAGCTAGGGGAGAGTTCAGAGATTCATTCTATCCCTTCTCCTTCCCCTCTTCCTGCCAAGCAGCTTAGCCCAGCTGACAGAGGAACAAAGGCCGAAGCATTTCAGAGATTCAATCCTTGTCCAACGAGAACAGAGACCCCCAAACTCAATGAGGCTTGATGACAAATGTCATTTGAACAATGAGACCTCGTTGACAGTAGTGGCTGCCTTTGTGGTGACCATGCAATCCTGGAATTGCTTTCCAGGTACCCTGAGAACGGTACACAGCAGGGTACACTAATTCATACATACGGGGACTACTCATTGCATACAGCAGGCTGAGGAGTCCTCAATAAAAGGCTTTGGCCTGGCTGTGACTTTCTCAGGACTATGCTATTGTCTAAACTTCTGTTTTACGCCTTCCCTGCCTTCTCTAGCATCCCCTTCTCTCTCTCTCTCTCCGCAGACACTCTTTCCCTTTGAAACAGATTGTTGTAAATCTGATTCCCCCTTCTCAGAGAACCCAAATGAAACAAAGTGGTACCATGATTTCTGATGGGGGCTTGAGGATTATCTCGTTCATTTTCCACATGTCCCAGAGGATATCATCCAGAATGGCATGAGAGACAGGGATAATAAGCCTGATGTATCTTCTTAAGAGATACATGCCTTTCTGTTGAACACCATAGTGCCCTGGCAGGGAGGAAAAATACTTGCAGTTTATAAGTCACATTTGAAAAGCATCAGTGGCATGATACCGAAAACTTAAAAATAGACAAGAAATAAGATGAAGTACAAATAGAAACTGTGCCTTGAGCCTGAAGCATTTGGCTAATTTCCTAGGCAAGTGATAACAAGATGCCGCACACCGGGTGCCTTAAACAGCAGAAATTTCAGAGACCACACGTCTCAGGCGGAACATGGCCTCTCCCTTGGACTTGCTTCCTTGCTGTTGTCCCCTCACAGCTTTCCTTCTGTTTACATGTTCCAGAGTGTCTCTACGCTCAGCATTCCTCTTACAAAGCCACACTTACATTGGAATCTGCCCTAATGGACGTATCTTAATTTACTCTTTGAAAACCTTATCTCCAATATGATTCTGTTCTGAGAAGCTGGGAGTTAGAACATAGGCATTTGGAGAGACCACAGGTTAGGCCATAGCAGTTATTCAGTAATGTATTTGATAGTATGAGAGGTGTCTCAAGGAGAAAAGAAAAACCTAGTTCTGAAGTTCAAAACCAAGGCCATGGCCATAGACCAGGACCTGAAAGGAAAGAAACGGAAACTCATACAAGGAAGTCTGGGGTAAAAGCAGAAGGGTGGATTTTTAAAACCATTCTCCAGTCCTTCCCCCCAGAAAGTACAAACCATGGAGTATGTATGCACTGTATAACTATGCAGACTTCACTACCCAGCTAGGTGACACTAGGCAGCTTCCATGGCGGGCCACCACACACGTGACGACACACGCGACGTGATGAACCCTAGCATGAGTGACAATCCTGCAGCTTTAGAAGCTACCGTGGGCAACACAGCCTGGGCTCCAACTTACCCAGGCCAGACTGGATGCTACCATCCCAGCCATCAACAGTGACTGATGAGTCCCCAAGTATTACATTATTTTCTGAGGAGACCGCTAGGCAATTAGCCTTGCTTAGGGGTGACATGCTATGAGATTTCCTCTTCGGTTGCAGGCTCTCTCCCATCATGCTGAGTGGGTTTATGGATTGCCTGGTCCATAGATGTAGAACCCCAGACATGATCACACCCACAGTTTGTCATGTAAACTCACTGACCTTCCAAGGAATGGTGTTGGAATGAACTCTCATCTTTATAGCTTCCCAGAATGAACAACATGGTCTTTAAGCTGCTAAGTCTAAACTATTTTCTTCTTTTAAAATTTACATTTCAAATGCTATCCCCTTTCTTGGTTCCCTGTCCATAACCCCCCTATCCCATCCCCTTTCTTCTATAAGGGTGTTTCCCTACTCATCCACCCACCCCTTCCCGCCTCCCTGCCCTGACATTCCCCTAAACTGGGGGGTCCAGCCTTGGCAGGACCAAGGGTTTCTCTTCCCATTGCTTCTTAACCTCCCCTTTTTGCCCTCTGGCCCTTTGCAGTGGCCATCTCTGTGGCACAGTTAGAAAGCACTCTGCACCTTCTCAAGCCTCTGTCTCTCAACTCTTTCATTAGGAATCTCGTGTTAGCACATGCTTCTTGGAGAACTAGAGTGGATACAAACCCTGTTCCCATTGTATGTCCAGGGGCTGCTGGATTTTAACCTCTGCCCTTTTATTACCCGGAATGACCCTTCTTACAAGGTTAGCTGTGACTTTGCCAAATGTATCAACAGAGCTGAATGCCCCCTTTCTTTCAAGAGCAGGCAATAAGATAACAACAGGGTTCAGATCACTTGATGGCTTACTAAGTTTCCAGATTCCTTCTGACATGCCTGCGACGGTTAAACTTTTGGCCCAGGGGAGATTAAAACATGTACTAATGGATACATTCAACTTATTTCTAAAAACTGGATTTTGTGATAGTAGCAGTTAGAGTCTTAGACATTAATCCTCCGTGACATCATATTTCAGGCTTCGGTAATGCGTTCCAAATGTTACGGGTCTTGAGTTTCAATGAGGCCTGAGCAGATAGTTTCCTTTCTAGGAAAAGCAGAATACTAACGTGTCTCCTTGTTACATTTTCTGTATTTTAAAGATGTTTCCCTTAAGGAAAATAAACACCCAGTGGTATTAAGCATCAATCAACGGAGTCATGAAACACGTGTAGTTGCTTTATTTGCTGGGACGACGAGCTGTCAATTAATTTGAGTCGAGCTAACCTCAAACGTTCGAGGGTTTCCAAAGAACAGTGTTTTGCCCGATTCACTATAAGAAATGACTTTCATCTCCCTTATGTTACTTTCTAAACATAGAGCTGTCTACAGACAGTAGCAAAACAAACAGTAAACCCTTCTCTTTACATAATCCTGAAAGCACACTCTATCAAATTTACAATTCATGTGCAACTCTCCTTTTTCTTTCTTCTTTGCCTTGTACATTCTAGATGCTTGCTCTAAGTCTTTTGGCCACTGAGGTGTGTCCCCTGTCCTTTTGTGGCTCTTGAGGCCTACAAAGAATTGATTCTTGAGAGCAGGGGGTACCTGCTTTTCTTGTGATTCTGGTGTTACAAACAAGACAGGGCAGGGACAAAGCAGTTTGTTCTGGTGTGTGTGTGTGTGTGTGTGTGTGTGTGTGTGTGTGTGTGCATATGTGTATGTGTATATGTGTGTATGTGCATGTGTGTGTCTATATGTGTATGTGTTGTGTGTATGTATGGGTATGTGTGTGTGTTGGAAGTATGTGTGAGTATGTGTTGTGTATGTGAGTGTGTGTGTTGTGTATAGGTGTGTTCTTTCATATGCATTTGTATAGGGATATCTACCAATTATAAACTGTGGTTTATTTTACAAGAAAGGGATACAGAGGATGAAAGAAATCTTTATGCTCTCCTTATATATCCACAAAGTGGACCATTTTAAAATACCTTTTGCATTCTTGGTGTC
Organism: Rattus norvegicus; assembly: GCF_021556685.1. Classification (NCBI taxonomy): domain Eukaryota; kingdom Metazoa; phylum Chordata; class Mammalia; order Rodentia; family Muridae; genus Rattus; species Rattus norvegicus. The sequence continues at coordinate 147,871,438 of NC_141536.1, forward strand.
TTTGTCTTTGCCCTCTATATTACTGAGGTTTCTGCATATAGGGAAGCCTGGCAGGTGAATGATTTGGGGACTGATTTTTGTTTGAAACTGAAGAATATACCTCTTTCTTCATGCTTGAAGCAAATAATTAGAATGCAGTTCTACTGAGGCAGTTGGCCTCAGTGACGGGGCTCTGGCTGTGTCTTACATGCTCCTACCTCTTACAGAAAGATATGTTGTGGTATGTATGGACAGTAAAGATTGGCCATTGTTATCTGTGGGAATCTTGCACAGAGAGGGAATGAAATGTATTTAGAGGTTCTCATAAGACAGGCTCCAAGCTTTTGACTCTTCGAACAGTTCTATATTGCTCTTAAGCTAAGGCCTAATGTTCAGAAAAGCACGGTGGCAGCTTCCCCATATTTCTCTGTCATGTTGTCTTTTGATCAAAATAATGCTAGAAGGTCACTCCCTTGATCTGGTTAGCATCAAGATAAGGTCAGGCATTAATTAATGTTGAACTACCAAAGAATTCCTATGGAAATGCATATGACATCTACATTATAGCCATAATTAGCTAATTAACCAATCAATTATAATGATTAATGTGATCGTAATGAATGTATGGCAAATGGTTATTAATTCCTAGCATTTCCAAAGTGAATACATTAATCACAGTTGAATCTACAGTATAATGTAGGTGCCTGATTGTCATTCTGAACTCTAGGTGTGATATAATAACTTACATCTGCTCACAACTTTCACAATCTATCAAGTGCTTGGTCACAAATTATCTTAGTTTTTTTCTTTACAACAAACTTGAAGGAAAGTGTGTGAATAATGCCCCATTGTTAATGGCGTTGCTTTTCCCAATTGAGTTAGCTGTACTCAACCATGGTCTTCAAATATAGAATGGAAATTTCTAGAACCAAGTAATAATTTTTAAATTGCACATATTTCTGAAGTCTCTCCCATTCCACAATGCCCTTCCCAGGACGGAAATTGCCCCTTTGTCCAGTCTGTCCATGATGCATGTGTCATCTGCTGCTAGTTATGCAGTGACTGTCTCAGTTAGCAGATCAGCTACCACAGTTCACAGTACTTGTGTTCAAGGCTTCCTCGTGGGACTTAATTTTAATGACATCAGATCACAAGCATAAGAGACATTGGCCATATTATTATAGTACACATATTGTTATAATTATTTATATTATTGTTATTATTTGTCTCTTATTGTGTCCTAATTTATAAATTTAACTTTAACACAATAATTGTGTGTGTGTGTGTGTGTGTGTGTGTGTGTGTGTGTGTGTGAAAATTAGTTATATGGAGTCAGTACAGCCAAAGCTTGAGGCATTCAGTGGAGCTTAGTCCCTATTCTCTGAGGACAAGGTTAGGGGAGAAGGCTACTGTGCTAGATTTCTACCTTTGAATAGCTCTTCCTACAATCATAGTTGAGCTTTGCAGTTGTAGACATGAGTACTTGGATTAGGGCTTCCCCATCCCTCCCAAGGCTGTTTGCTGCAGAACACTTTTGGTGTTTACTGGAGGTGATGGGAAAGGGATATCACCTCATAGCTGAGGGAGAGAAACACCAAGTCACTTGGAAAGAAGGGACTTTGGGAGGTGACATTCCCACTGTCCTCACTGTGTAGCAATACGAAGAAGCAGGGAAATAACCACTGTATCATTATTCCTCTCTCACTATTGACTACAGTTTCAAGGGCAGGGTAGCCAGCAACCAGCACGTTTGTTAAAATAAATACTTATATGGAAGAACATATATTCCCAATCCAAACCAAGAAATCAACCCAAATAAACTGAAGATCTTTGGAAATTCTGCACCAGAACTTGTCCATCACATCCTTCCCTGCTTCTATTATCATAAGCAAATTTCTGTTCAGTGAGTCTCAGAAATGTCTAGTTTGGGTGTGCTGTAGAAACATTGTTCAGGGTACAATGCTCCCCCCACTCAGCTGGCCTTGGGAACATCTGTTATAGGATCACAATTGCTTCATGGCCCCAGCGTGGGTATCTTGCTTTTGTCTAATGCCTTGTTTTGATGAAAGGCATATGTTATGTTCAAAGACCCCTGCTCCGCTCAGCCTCTGCATGCCCTTATGTAATTAGTTTGTTTAAACTGTGTCTGATTATGTCAGGTCTTGACTGTGGCCCTAGATACAAGGTTGTAATAGGATATACCTATTAAACAGATGTCAGGCTTTAATGGATATGTTTTGAAAAATCAATTGGAATTAAACTTTCAATAACTACTGTAGAGCAAAAAAAAATGTATTCACTACACCAAACAAAGCAACATGGTCTTGTACCAGTTTTCTATTTTTAAGAAATATTTTGTCTTATTATTTGACTATTTTACATATGTATATAATGTATTTTGATCATATTACCCCCCCCCACACACTGACAATTAGTCTTTCTTATCTTCTCTCTGGAACCCCTCCCTCTTCTTCCCAATGCATTCAGCTCCTACTTTTTAAAAAAAAATTTTATTAGATATATTTCTTTACATACGTTTCAAATGTTATCCCCCTTCCCAGTTTCCTGTTCATAAGCCTCGATCCCCTCCACTTGCCCTCCCCCGTATGGGTATTCTCCCCATATGTCCCCCTTACTGTCCCCCCCCCATATTTCCCTGCACCAGGGATCCAACCTTGGCAGGACCAAGGACTTCCCCTTCCACTGGTGCCCCAACAAGGCTATTCTCTGCTACATATGCAGTTGGAGCCCTGGGTCAGTCCATGTATAGTCTTTTGGTAGTGGTTTAGTCCCTGGAAGCTCTCGTTGATTGGCATTATAGTTTTTATGGGGTTGCAAGCTCCTTCAACTCTTTCAATACTTCCTCTAATTCCCCCCAAGGGGTTCCTGTTCTCAGTTCAGTGGTTTGCTGGTAGCATTGACCTCTGTATTGGACATGCTGTGGATGTGTCTCTCAGGAGAGATCTATATCCGGTCCCTTTCAGCATGCATTTTTTAGCTTCATCAATCTTATCTAGTTTTGATGGCTGTATAAATATGGGCCACATGTGGGGCAGGCTCTGAATGGCTGTTCCTTCAGTCGCTGCTCTAGACTTTGCTTCCATATCCCCTCCTTTGGATATTTTTCCCCCTTTTAAGGAGTAGGAGCATCTGCATTTTGGTCATCCTTCTTCAGCTTCCTGTGGTCTGTGGATTGTATCTTGGGCAATTCGAGCTTTTTGGCTAATATCCACATATCAATAAGTGCATACCAAGTGTGTTTTTCTGTGATTGAGTTACCTCACTCAGGATGATATTTTCTAGTTCATTCCATTTGCCTATGAATTTCATGAAGTCATTGTTTTTGATAGCTGAGTAGTACTCCATTGTGTAGATGTACATTTTTTGAGTCCATTCTTCTGTTGAAGGGCTTCTGGGTTCTTTCCAGCTTCTGGCTATTATAAATAAGGCTGCTATGAACATAGTGGAGCATGTATCTTTGTTGTATGTTGGAGCATCTTTTGGGTATATGCCCAGGAGAGGTATAGCTGGGTCCTCAGGTAGTTGGATGTCCAATTTTCTGAGGAACCTCCAGACTGATTTCCAGAGTGGTTGTACCAGTTTGCAATCCAACCAACAATGGAGGAGTGTTCCTCTTTCTCCACCAACATCTGCTGTCACTTGAGTTTTTTTCTTAGCCATTCTACTGGTGTGAGGTGGAATCTCAGGGTTGTTTTGATTTGCGTTCCCCTGATGACTAAGGATGTTGAACATTTCTTTAGGTGCTTTTTGGCCATTCGATAATCCTCAGCTGAGAATGTTTTGTTTAGCTCTGTACCCCATTTTTAATAGGGTTATTTGGCTCTGTGGAGTCTAACTTCTTAAGTTCTTTGTATATTTTGGATATTAGCCCTCTATCAGATGTAGGATTGGTAAAGATCTTTTCCCAATCTGTTGGTTGCCATTTTGTCCTAATGACAGTGTCTTTTGCCTTACAGAAGCTTTGCAGTTTAATGAGGTCCCATTTGTCAATTCTTGATCTTAGCGCATAAGCCATTGGTGTTCTGTTCAGGAAATTTTCCCCAGTGCCCATGTGTTTGAGACTCTTCCCCACTTTTTCTTCAATTATTTTGAGTGTATCTGGTTTGATGTGGAGGTCATTGATCTACTTGGACTTAAGCTTTGTACAGGGTGATAAGAATGGATCGATCTGCATTCTACATTCAGCTCCTACTTTTATGTCATAAGAATAGTCACTGGATTTAATTAGGATTGCTCACATGTGCATGCATATGGTGCTATTTACTTGCTCGTGGGCAGCTAACCAATGGTTATATAGCTTAAGAAGGTAACTCCTCATCTCCTAGCAACTATCAATGATCAATAACTCCTCAGCGAGGGGTTAAGCCTCATCAGTCTCTCCCTTGCTCATGCTGAAACATTGAGGGGCTCGATCTTCTGCAAGTCTTATAAAGGTCAGCATCACTGCCAAGTACAGGAGTGCAATGGTGACGTCATATCCGGCGATGTCATATCCGGTGATGTCATATCCAGATGACAGCATCTCATGGCACTCCTCCCATCTTCTGGATCTTGGCTCTTACATACTTTCTACCTCTCTTCTAGGATGTTCCCTGAGCCTTGGGCAGACAGTGTTTACTTGAGATGTGTGTCACAGTTTATTAGAAAATTTTTAACAACTACAGTTTCCAATCTCCCAATTGCTGGGTAGTTTGACTTGGTGTAGAATTTAGGCAACTGCACTTTTAAATGGCCCCTTGAATCTGATGATGTCTGATTAATTCTGGCAGTTGTAAGTGTGGAACGAATCAGAGATGCTCAGTTAGAGACTATTGAAGGAGGCTATTTATTGAAATTCAATTGATTACTATCATGGGCTCTATGTTAATATACTTACTTATTGCCCAGCCAATGGCTGATCAGTTTCATGATCTATTCTTTCTTTCATTTTTGTTAGGCTTTTTCCTCTCTTGAGTACCTGGTAGGTATAGGTTACCAGCTCATACTCCATTAGTTTATAAAAGTGTCTTCCTAAGACACACTTCTGCTATTCAACATGTTTTTCATTTATTTGAGAATGAAGAGACCAAATGTTTGCTTAATGTCTGCTCTATACTGAGCATGCATGGTCTGTTTGCTTTTTTTCATTCAGCATCTAATAGGAACCTTGTAGTCATAAAATTTCTTTGCAACCTACTTTTCATAAGGATTCAACCTCTTCTTTATCACACCACCCAGCATAGGCGGTGGAAGAGAAAAATTATTAGGATATGGGGGACGTAGACCTGTTCAGCAATAGTTCTTTGGGGATGAGTTCAGTCTTCTTTCTCCACATTCAGTTCTGTAGACCAAAAAAGACTTAGCAGCTGCAGACCAGTCCTCTAGGCAGGCAGATACCACATATGAACCAGCAGGTACAGTCTAGTCAGGCAGATACCAGGCATAAACCAGCAGCTGTAGCTCAATCCTGAAGGAACCACAAGGCTTGCCAACATGCCTAAGGTGAGGCCTCTTGGAAGCAGCAAGCTTCCACAGAAAACTCACAAGCAGTTCTTGGTTGAATTTCTCTCAATGGTGATGTTATCACAAGTTGAGCTCTACAACGCTATGAAAGGCAAACCAATACATGTCTGTCCTTAGCAAAGAGTAGTGAAGCAGAGCAAACCAAACCAATGGTCAGTGCTCATCTCCCACTGTGGGGTCCTATTTATACATTTTCATCATGGGTCCTTTCATGTGTTTGCTATATTAACATATCCTCCTTTCACTTGTGTCTGCTCCAGCGAAACCTTCTTTCCCCTGTGTCTGCTTCAGGAAAACATTCTTTCACGTGTCTGCTTTAGCAAGATATCTTTTCATCTGTGCACCCCAGGAAATCATCATTCGATATAACTAACTTTCCAAGGAAACTGGAAGTTGGTAGGGTTACTTTCATTTTATAGGCAGCAACACTGAGGTCATACAGCCTAAAACATCTGTTCACTGTTGTTCAATTGGCAAATTCCAGAGGTGAGAATATAAAGTACATGTAAAAATAAAGTGTAAATAAATAAGTAGGTAAATAGAGATGAGAAATCAGTAAATCTAGTAAGCCAATTCTGATGAGGGACTAGAGGCTTAATAAGTTAAGCTAATATTTCTAGCCATAATGGGAAGTGATGAGTAAAACTGTAGCTTTACCTTAGGAAAATGAGGTGAAGGACATTTTTGTCCATTTAGACAAGTAATCCAGGAATCCAGGGATCTCACACAATTCTGACCCAGCAGTTCTCAGGTAGAGGATCAGAGTATGCATGTAGAAGGATCTGAGATAATTCTGAGCTACTAGCAAGGCTTAGAATTAAGTTGCATACAAAGTCAATAGGGCAGCAGAAGGCTTTCAGAACCATTGGAACCTGATTCTGAGATAGAGCTCAGTCAGTCCAGAGTAGTCTGCAACCTTAACCCTGCTTAATAACAAGATCAATTCTCCTCTTGTGCACAGATTAACTCTCCAGTTCTGTTCTCCCGTTTCCAGATCCACCACTACATCTTGACATCGGTTATCTTGGATTGACTTAACTTTTTCTAATCTCTGCCAAATAGAGTCAGACTACATGCTGGACAGCTCTACTCTCTTCTACAGTTTGACTGATGCTGGTGTCTGATCACAGCTGTGGTCCATAATCCCCAAGGTTACATTTTTTATGATGGACTGCAAGGCCTCAGTGTCATCGTGTTCACGTGTCAGCTGTTCTCTGTGAATGACATTTAAAGGAAGAAATGCTGCACAGCTATTTAGAATGAACACAAACACAATTTGGAGAACCAAGTTGGGGAGGAGAACAATTCTCAGACCCAAATGTAAATGGATAGATTACAAGAGCGGTCACACTTCACAGTTTAAATGCAAAGGTTCATATGCTGGCCTACCATCCAACTGAACCCTAAGGACTAGAAGGATGAAGCCTAACATCGGCCGCACATCTGGAAAATATTCATGCTTCAACTGACGTCAGTGAAATGCAGTAGCACCTGCATTGGCTCGCTTTGTCGAAAGATTGTCCAGAATTCCCATTCATGGTTAGCTCTCACAGTTCAAATGGTACAATGACCAAAACGCCCAGAGATAGGCTATTGGAGAGGAGAAAATGTTTTATGGTCATACTTGAGAACATCTTGTAGGAGTTGCGTACTACATGGATCTTTCTCAGTCGTTTATTCCTAGAGAAGTCGATGGAAATATGGGAAGTCGGACCGGAGGAGAACTCCAAGGGCTGAAGTCATAAGTGAGCAAACTGCTAATGAGTTTAAGGGAGAGCTTGTTTAAGACAGGAAGGGTCTTCTTGAGGTGTAGTAGAACCTTACATTGAGTAACAAATGACCTTCTGATTGTTGTATCTATCAACCATGGTTCTTGGATAAACAAAGATAGTTCAGAGTGAAGGAAGGCTTGTCTGATATTTAGAGTGGCCACCAAAAAAGAAGTACATTAGAAACAGAACCAAGGGGGCATTTTAAACAATGCCAGCTTTTTCTTTGAAGGACCAGATGAAGAATAGCATCATCAGGAGCCAGCTAGTCCCTGTCCCAGACATGTAAGACTGTCCTCTGTGCCCATGGTTATGTATGAAAGGAGCAGAGACAGCATATACACAAGTATGTCTGGTTCTAATAAAACCCTGTGTTTACAGAGCAGAAACAGGAAGAAATTTGTCCATAAGACCAAGTAAGTCAACCCCTGCTTCAACAGATTTTGAGGATGTTGAAGATTTGCACTAAAATGATCTTCAAAAGAGAACATCTAGATTATCTCCACAGATGCTAGAGTTCAGTGGTGTTCTCAGAAAGGTTTTGAATAATTCTTGCTGTACAGACAAGGGAGCTGAGCTCCCTCCAAACTATAGGGCTCACCCTAAAACGGCAGCATTTATTAGTAATTTTTGTGTGCAGAATGTTGTCAAAACTGCTGATTATTTTACGTCTCTCTGCATTTTGAAAATATACATATGACTTCTGATAAAAGGTTCTCAACCTTTGTGCTTTTGATTAAAGCATATTTCTAACTAACTCTGGAGCTTCCCTTTGAGGTGTGGAAGCCTGCTCCTCTCTTAGACTTTAACACGTGCATTATGAATTCACTGTCAGTGTCAGCAGGCTAGTTTTTCCAATTTCACAAATGACTTTTCTTTCAGGAGCTGAAAACGTTCTCAAAACTGTCCTGAAAGCAAGTAATGCTTTTGGTCGTTGTCACCTCCACGAGGAACACGTTGCAACTTTGCTTTCTGACTTCATTCTCCTGGTGACATTTTTCACACAGGCTCTGACAGAGACAGCAATTATAAAGACATCCAGGTTGGCATTCAAGGATTCTTGAAGTTAACAAATTGTCCGGGGATAAACGACAATGAAGTTGGCAGCTTCTGCATTCCTCATGAAAATGTGTGTGAATGAAGCTACACTCATCTTGGTGGGGGTCAGTTGGAGTCACCCCAGGACTGCTTTCTTTGAGGGGCATAATCTGGCCCAGAGGAAGATACAGATCTCTCGACCTATCTGAAGGGTCAGAGGAAAACACTGACAGTACATACTCAAGCACAATACAGCTTCTTGATTGGCTGTCAGCCCTCAAGTGCAAGGAAGACAGTTGATCAAATCTACTTCTTGCCCAACCTCTGGGAATTCAGGGATGGGACTAAGCCTAAAATGACAGGCGAAGTGTTGGCTTATTTAAGGAAGAAATTCTTAAGATAGGAATTGGCTTAAGATAGAAATTGGCAATGAAGGAGAGCCACATAGTGGGTAATGATACACAGAAGCACTCTTGCACCTACCAGATTGATTCTCAGGTTGAAGAAGGGATGTTTTAATGAAGGGCGGGGTTGGGTTGCCAACATTTGATCTTCCACCTGTCTGAGGTTTAAAGTCCATGCTGTGGGTGTTGCTAGGTAAATCCACCTGACAGTGAACTGAATAAGGAAATACAGAGTCTTAGAACTTTCTGGGGTCTTACCACTAAAAGATACCACGAATAAGCCATAAATACTGAAGACCACAGACAGCCAGTGTTGGTTTTTGCTTGGATTAGATCAAGGGGTTTGGGTTGAAAAGACTGAAAAACCTCGAAGTCATAGATCTCACCTCAACAACCCATTTCCCCTGATGATATAACACTTTTTAGGGTAATGACCAAGGGAGCCTTTGAAGATCTCCTAAAGATGGTGACACTTGTAGGGGTTCTCTTGAGGTTTCTGACTCAGTTCTTTAGCCATACTCCTGAACACAGGTTTGTGGCAGTCATTCCTCGGTTCAGGTCCCTGGTCCTGGGTCAATTGGAAATATGAGAGAAATGTGCTAATCAGTAGGAAAGGGGGACTGGGTTAGGGCAGACTGAGAAGGGAGAAGCCTGAGGATGTCAGACAGTGAAGCCAGTGGGAGATCATAGGGGTCACACAGAGACATGGTATGTGACTGGACTTCTAGTCAGGAAAGAATGACAGCATTTGTGACGTGCTCAGTGGTCTTGGGATTGTGTATCTTACTGGGGTATATCATTCTTGTGCTTACTTTGGAGATCTAGGTCAGAGTTATGGAGCCCAGAGCAGCTAATCAGAGACAGGGCGAGGATTCAAACCAAGTTCCTCAGCCTCAGAGTCACTAGCCAAGATACTGTATGGCTGGGCCTTCATGTTTAGGCAGAGATGATCCCAGAGGTATTTATCACTTTCCTAGAAATCAGTACTGACTAGTGACCCTGAGGGTACCATCATGAAGTTCCATTGCATGGAAGAGAGAGTTGATTGCAAGTTATCTCTGTCATGGTCAGAGAACTGGAATGATCAGGCTGTTGGAAAACAATACAAGAGTATATTTGCTTTTGTCAAATGTCTAACTCCTGATCCAGGGCCTGGCCATAAAAAGTGCACAGCATGTGACACTGAACACGCATTGACAATCACGTCCTCAGTACAATGGCTTTGTCTTCTCGTCCACCATCCCCCTAGTTTCAGATAGCATATACCTGATTTTTGAGATTCCCCCAACACCATATTTTGACTGTGATTTCCCCAGGCTGTCTACCTCCTCCTCTGGTGACAATCTATAAGCAGCCATTCAAACATTACGCACCTACTTTCTGTCAGGTTCCAAGGCCTGCCAGCTCTACCTGTTTGTTCTGCCATCTCCAGCTGTGAGTGAGCCCTGCCATTTTTCTCTCTGTTCCTACTGCTGGGTTTCTAAACGCTCCGGAAAAATATCACACAACTGTAGACACGGAAGATTTTATGAATGTATAATTCCAGTCCGCCTATACTCCTGAATTTTGAGATAATCTAACTGGATTTCCTTCCATTCTTTTCTGTTAACTACTGGAGGCAGGTGTGAGGAGGATGTGGGAGAAGATAAAGAATGCTTTATTGGCTTGTATTTTGTATTAATAGATGACCTCACCACGTGGAAGGATTAGTAATGCTGGATTGGCGGACCTTTTCCCTAGTTTCTGACTCCTGACTCCATGCATGGACCAAATGTCGGCATGTCTAACAGGCTCCCTGCTGATGCTGCTTCCAGCTTCCCTTGATGGTGCAATGTTCATCCTCACCTTCTTGTCCACTGTCTTAGATAATCAGGGTTTCCTCTCCTTTCCACGATGAACCTTTCCAGTCAGAGACACTGGGCACTTCTCCCCAAAGGACAGATAGAAGGTTCTCTAAGTCCAGGCCGTGAACTCAGTCTTACTGAACAAACAGCTGACTTGGACCTCAGCCTTGTAAAATTTTCACTGCATGTAAGAATGAGTACAATTGTGATTAATTCTGAATTCGATGAAAATGTCGCTAACTAACTAAGAAAAGGAAGAGCACTATAGGTATTATGTATATGATGCTAGACTATAAAAGACGATGCTCAAGCAACCAGATAAACAATCAAACACTCTCTCCAGTATTGGGACAAGTAGAAAGAATTTGCCGTCTTCACACTCCAACGACGTCTCCTTCCTTTTGTGAACCAGTCTGTAGTGCTTTATGGATGTCAGCTTGTTATCCATCTAATAGAGTTGTCTGCATCTCAATTTCACATTCTCTGTGAAATATTTCAAGGAGACTCAACCAAAACATAAGAATAAAAAAAAAATACAGGAAAGGTCGGCTGGGAGATATCGTCATCGCTCTTGTCAACTCTTAAATCACTTGATCTTTTGGAAACTGTTGTTCAGATAGGAAACTCTGGACTCTGCAGACTCGTCCCCTAAAGAGACCAGTGCAGGTGGGGGTAGCACAAAACCAGCATGAGGGGTTTCCCTGCAGCAGCCCAGAAAGCACTTGTGAATGTGGCAGGAAATGAGATCTTAAGTCAGTGCATAAAACAATCAAATCCATCACAGCCTGGGAATGGCCCCTCATAACTCAGGGACTGTCATAGCCCTTTGTGTGCACAGAGGCAGTTGGATTGAAGAAGGAGTGACGAACTGAGTTGAGAGTCTGCTAAATCCATTCTGGCAGCCAGGAGGAATATGTTTCCAAAGCCAAGTCACATCATTTTCCTTGAGCTCATTTGACTGCAGGCAAAAAAGCTATTGCAGAAAACAAAGAGGTGGGGGCAGGGGTGCTGGCCTAATGAATATTAATGAACTTAATCCTCTGGTTTGGGGTTGGGCTGGTATTGGTATAAAGAGAAGGTAGATAAAGTACAAATTTAAACCGATTATTCCAAGATGGGAAGTCTTAGCCCCCTATGCTTCATATGTGTTAATTGTATACTTATTCTGTACATGTCCACTACTGGTCTGAGAAAGTTTGTTACTCACCCTCTTTCCCCGGTGACATTAAAGCACATTGCAGGGTTTATATGCTGTTGGGATGACTCCAGAATTTGCTTTCCTTTATAAATGAATGGATCAGGCAAAGCATCCCAGAAGATATAGCCACCTGACTACATCTCCCTCTGGCAGACATCAACTGACCTTCCTTGATGTATGTATGGGGCTTAGGGTTTGTTTAAAAATGACACCATAGAGATATGGCTTCCCAAGTACCCAGAATGTCTTGACTTTGCCCATTTCCTGATGCCCCTTGCATAAGTTTAATTGCAGTCTTCCCAAGCAAAGTGCAAGTCCTAACTCATGGGTCCTATAAAGATGACCCTATTTGGATACAATTATTTCAGTTATAATTAAAGACGTAGTTATATGGAATTACGGTAAGTGCCAGACGTAATAACTGGTATGTTGAGGTCCATTCTCTTGCTAATTATCGCAATGCTAAGTTCAGGCCCCAAGACCTGGAGAGAGTCAGCCCATAGACCCAAGTGATGCTGTATGACCTTGCCCCCAAGTTATTTCTGATTGGTAAATAAAGATGCCGACAGCCAATAGCTGGGCAGAAGAGACGTACATAGGAATTAGGGTTTCTGGGCTAGGGATCAGAAAAGAACCACTGGAGTTGGAGGATCAGAAGATGAATGGAGGAGAAACTGCTATAGACTAGATGAGTCATGAAAAATATCAAGGTTATGCATACCTTTTATCCAGGAACTAAATGGTTAAAGGTAGAGTCGAAACCCCAGATTGGGATTAAAATTTTCTGCAACACTGCCATTTTTATAAGTTCAGGAAAAAAAATAACAAATACAGATAGAGAGTAAAGATAATCATGTGAGCATGAAGCTAGACGTTATCATAATGGAGCTGCAAGCTAAGGAATACCAAAGACTGTTGGCAACCACCCAAAGACAGAGGAAGTGGGAGGATCCTGTTCCCTTGAGCTGTCAGATTCCCCCTCTTGACACTTTTGACTTGAGACATATTCATCTCCTGGACTATAAGGGGATTGCATTTCTGTTGTTTTAATTGCTCAGTGTGTTCCTGAAGCTCCAGGATGGGATGGTGCTACAACCCCTAAGCTTGAAACTCAATTCAGGGTACCCAGTGGAATCTAGAATAAGACTACAGGGATGGCCTCTCGTTTCTCTGTCTTCCCCCTTTTCTGTTCAACTCTTCTGGATTCAGTTTTGAGTGAAGAGGCTCATTCTGAAGTCTTCACTGTGAGTCCCTAGAATCGAGCATAACTTTAAAATTTCCTTCTGAGGCTGTGGGGATGCATCAGAGAGGTGGGGCTTTCCCTAATCAGTCAGTGCTTGGCCAAGATTAATTTACCATTCCCCCAGAAACAATTTACTGATGATGTCTTCAGTTGGGGTGATGCCAAGACCTCAAAGGTAGGATATGGGGTTCAAGAGATGGTTCAGTGGTTAAGAGATGTCCTTGCAGATGTGAGAAATTACTGTCTTATATCAAAATAGTTATTAGTCTGACAAGGCTCTAAATTACCTGAATACCGTCTTCCTATTTGTGCCAATCAGTAAGGTTATAAAGTCCAGCTCATATCAATGGACTCATATCATAGGTACTGTTGCTAGCTATGTTAGGATTAAAGACAGTGGCCATCTTGGACAAGTATACTTGGTAGCTCAGTTGGGACTTTGTCACACTCTGTTTTTGCAAAAAGAAATTGCCTCGCCAAATGACCTTTTTGCTTTGCTCAAGTGTTGGACAACACTGTGATTATTTTTGGCCCACACAGAGGGTATTGGCTCATTTCTCAGCAGTCAGATCAGGGGGCTTACAGTTGCCTGTAGCTCCAGGTCCAGAGTATTTTACACCTCTGTCCTCCATTAGACCCCGCACCCATGTGCATATACCCTCTACTACATGTACACATAAAGTCAACTTCAAAAGGACATTAATGTTCAAAACCAAGAAGTACCATTTTTGTAATGCTAGATGACCAACGTGGGATAACTCTGACACTTCTCTCATTTGCAGGTGACATTAACACAAATTTTCAGGATCTACAACACATCTTTATACTTTCACCTACTAACTGCATCTTCAAACAAGTCCAAATGAAGACAAGACTATCCCGGCAACGATGCCAACGAAAGTAAAAAGCAAGAGAGGAGCCCACTAGCAGAGAAATGGCTTAGTGAAATTTTGGGGGAGGTATATTTGTAATAGTAACATGCAAATGTTTCAAAGGATGACATTAACCATGATGGAGTGACATTAAAATGCCTTAATAGGATGTGAAGTAAATGGATATGTTTTAAAAATTGCATACTATGATAGCAATTACATCGATGGTGCTGACTAGAAAAAACAATACCGCTATGGATGTATTGCATTTGAGTTTATGAAAGTCCTTCTTATTTTTGCTTGTGAATCCTTCTGTAATGAATTTCTGAAATGTAAAATATGTAGGGGCAGATCTTTGGGAACATTTATTTATGTGTTTAAAAATGAAATGACCAGTCATGTAAACATTCCCACCAATCTAAAGCCAGTTGCTAGTTTATGCATTTATGTCAAGAACTTTGCCTCTTTCAAGACATGATTAAGAAAATCACCGCCATCTTAGGGGAGGAGAACAATCTCTAATAAAGTAACTCAGCAAGTCACATTCCTTTTGCAGAAAAGGTGTTCAGGAACCCAACTGGGCTGGTGACCCAGGCAGCCTCTGTCTTTTATGCTAATGTAGGTGATCTCTGTGTCTCAGTCCACTGATAGGAACTGAATTCACAATCCTATGTGTCTGCTGTTGTAAAGGGAAGACCAAGGTTCAGGGAATATAGGCTCTTGTCGTGAGAACTAACTTTGATTTTAAAAAAAGTTTCTCACATTTTAAACTATAATCGCTGGCTTCTGCTCACATGTTCTGTTGACTCCTTGCAAATAAAGGTTTATCGGAACACGGCCATGTCCATTCACTTTAGGCTGCATCACAGTGGCAGGGTAGAGCAGATCACAGAGCCCCAAAATTCAAACTACGTTACGTCTGGCTCTGTTTTAAAACATTTTCCCACTCTAGTGTAAAATTACCCCTTCAGGATTTCCAAGGTGCTCCCAATAGGAGAGACCTGCCTGAGATTTTGGAATGGGCAGCTGATAATCGCTGAATCCATAGATACAGACCTTGATTTTTTCACACTGGACTATGTGACATGACTCAGTATGGATTTGATTACATGAGGCTGGAAAGTTATGGCTCTGTATTTTGAAGAAGATTTGGATCTGGATGTTCAGGCCTGGGTTCACTTCCTTCCACCTCATTCAAATATGTTCTGGATAACTGCCCTGCCCCACCCTCCCAAGTTACCCCCATCTTCCTCATTCAGACAAAGGTTGCGGTAGTGGAGCCATTGTTAGCATCCACTCCAAGAGATACAATTGAATTTGATTAGCAATGCAGCAGAAAGCTGGCTGGTTCAGAGACAGCTTTCTGTCTTACCCAAAAGCAATTCAAGTTCATTAAAATCACAATTATCTGACTCTTAATTAGGTGAGATGATAATTTAATTAACAATGCCCACTTAATTGTCGGTGGCAGGGAACTGAAACAGACAGGCTCCATGGTGACTAAAGGAGCTTGCCCTGAAATACAGTAGAAGATGGCTTTCTGAAATAGCCAACTCAATACGTTCTGCGTGCATGCTTGGCAGTGGCAGGACTTCCGAAAAAGGAAACTTGACTGTGCTTAGAAAATCAGAACCTGATCTGGACCAGTGATACTGAAGGCCATGGCATGGGATGGTGGAATGAGGAAAATGAAAAGCCCAGATCAGCTTCTAGAGACCTTTGGTTCACTCATTTATTCAACCTCCCTTTCTCCCCTTAATAATCTAACTATTTCCTCTCTTCCAACATGCACTAAAACCTTGTTTGTTCTATTAGTATAATGTAGAGGAGACAAGGATAATGTTTTCTGGGTTATCGAGATGAGTATGCAGACATCAGTGACACCAGCTTAGTGGGAGATGCTGGAGGTGGGGGTTAGAGGATCCCTGGAGCTTCTGATTGCCAGACTAGCTCCAGGATCAGAGAGAGAGACACTGTCAAAGGAAAGTGATAGGGCAAGACATCCAGTGTCCTCTTCTGGTCTCCATACATTCACACTTAAGCATGTGCGCCCTGCATACATACTGTACACACACACACACACACACACACACACACACACACACACACACACACACACACGCGCACACACACACGCACACACACACACACGCACACACGCACACACAAGAATGAAGCTTTTGTCAAATTCTTGAGTGGCTAGCAAATGTATTGTTGTTATCGTTGTTTCATATGTCACAGTTTCTAGACATAGGACTTCAGCCTTTTGACCCTTCCTTATTGGCACACACCAGCCCTTTCCAGGGAGCTTCTAGGTTCGATTGACAGGAGCCACACTACTGTTCCTTCCTTTACTGAGGCTCCTGGGTTCTGTGTTGAGGAGCTACAGATTCCCCTTCCTCTCTTGTCTGAAGGTGAGAACTATGGGGCTCTCCATTCTATGAGCATGTGAGCCAACCTTCTAAGTCTTTATTAAATATAACCTATTGGTTTTGTTCCTATAGAGAGCGGTGACCACTACAATCATTCAGGAGCCCTCTCTTTCGTTGAAGAGCTCAAAAAAGCAGTCTGAATGACAAGAAAAGTCTGATAACCACCCTGTTGATAACCCAAATGTGTTTTTTCCTTATCCGGACCTGACGCTACACTAAGTGCGTTCTCCCCATTATTGTATATAGGTTCACACACTTCTCCGTGTTAGCGATCATCAATTACATTTTACTGATGAGAGGCAATGGGGGCTTAAGGCAATCAAATAACACATTGCCTGTCAGGATGAACAGCTAATAAAGGGTGGACCTTCCATGCAGTACCATGTGTCTAATGCCTTTGCTCCTAAGAACTGATAGGTTGTCCCTTTGTGTAGTTCTTAACCCACATAATGATGTGTGTTCCTCTTAATGTTAGTTAAATGTTGATTCTTTCTGCTATTCCTCCCTTAGGTGCATACATATGCATGCTTAAAATTCATTAGCTTCAGCCCCTTGGAGCTAGATTCTCTCTTTTTTTTCCCTTTCCTTTCCTTTCCTTTCCTTTCCTTTCCTTTCCTTTCCTTTCCTTTCCTTTCCTTTCCTTTCCCTTCCCTTCCTTTTCTTTTCTTTTCTTTTCTTTTCTTTTCTTTTCTTTCCTTTCCTTTTCTTTCCCTTCCCTTTCTTCTTTCTTTCTCTCTCTCTCTCTTTCTTTCTTTCTTTCTTTCTTTCTTTCTTTCTTTCTTTCTTTCTTTGTTTCTTCTCTCATACATTGCATTCCAATTCCAGTTTCCCTCTTTTCCCCTCCCCCATTCTCTCCCTCCACCTCCACTTTCCCCTGGAACTACTCCATCCCCTTCACCCCACCTAGGAAAAGAGCAAGCCTTCCAGTGACATCTTCCACGTATGGCATCACAAGCTACAATAAGACCAGGTGCATACTCTCACTCACATCGAGGCTGGACAAGGAAAACGACTAGGAGGAAAAGGGTCCCAAAGGCAGACAGTGGGAGACAGCCCAACTCCCACTGTCAGAAATCCCACAAGAATACCAAGCAAGAGGACCATAGCATATTTGCAGAGGACCTAGTTCAGACCCATACAGGCTCCCTGATATCTGTGAGCCTCTATGAGTCCTGGTCAGTTGATTCTGTAGGCCATGTTCTTATAGTATCTTTGATCCTGCTGGCTCCTCCAATCTTTTCTCCCACTCCTCTGCAGGATTCCTCAAGCTCTGCCTAATATTTGGCCGTGGGACTCTGCATCTGATCCCATCGGTTGCTGGATGAAATCTCTCTTGTCTCTCTGGTGATGATTACGCTAGGCTCCAGTCCCAGTACATCTTGCAAGCATGACAAACTGTAGGTCAGAGGTCTTGTGTCCCAATCCCTCCACATGAGGCTTTGTCTGGTTACTGGGGATGGTCAGTGCAAGAGGAGCTCTCCATGAGAAGTGTTACATTACTACGTATTCTTAAGACTTGATCAAGATGGTAGGGAAGGCCTCATCAGGGGCGAGGGGGACACACCATCATGGGAGGGATTGGATTCAGCCTTGTGTAACAAGAACGAATCAGGTTTTGTAGCTAAGGAATGGGTAGGGTTGGTAAATGAAATAAATGGAGCCACAAGAAGAGTTTTGCCTAAGACAAGAGTGCTAAGGATGGGTGATGAGGACCATGGTCTGGAGGATTATCAAAGTGGAAGGATTTTTACTGTTTTGATCACCAGGGCTTTTTGCTAGAACTGGACAAAATAGGGCCATGCCCTGAGATGCCTAAAGCCTTAACCTGGTCAGAAGTGGGGCTCAGGGGAGCCAAGCTCAGTTTTCCTCAGATGAGAGATTTTTCTAGAAGCTGAAGACCCAGTGTGAGAGGTTTTTAAAGAGTGGGGTTCCTGGCAGTACGGTTCTGACCCAGTGGCCACTCCCAGCAACCAACTCTTGATTTTCTCTTACCTCAGTAACTCTGGCATAGGGGGTACAAGCTTCAGGCTTTGACACATTCATCTGTCAGTTCTGAAATTGGTAGAATATCATAAAATATGCATATGTGTACATCTCCATAGGGTACTCCCATGGCACTGAATAGACCTGCCAAGGAGACTATTGCAAATTAACAAAAACTAATCTAGACCTCAGAGTGGCCATCCGTAGACCCATGGCAACTTTTCCTCCATTGCTGTAGCTTTCCTCCATTATTGGAAATCTCAACATTCTGGCCTCTCTCTTAGAATCAGTTTCAGCTCTGCCAATTCCTGACATACCCAAGGTTCTGGGTATTTAAGTGAATAGTCCTTAACAAGAGATTTCCTCCTGACTGCCTGTGGCAGAATTGAAACAGCTGTGGTGGTAGGAGGTGCTGGATTGAAGTCTTCCTATTATTTAAGAGGGACACAAGCTTGGGACACATCCAGTGTCCTGCTGGGACTTCAGGGACTTGGAGGGAAGGAGCCATTTGCAGCTGCAGACATGGATGGATTTCTCCCAAGGCTTTCTCCCCCAGACTTTATTCTTTCCAGCAAACCAGCCAGCATTTTCATTGTTTTGAACAGCAGTGGCCACTGCCCCTGTGTGGGAAATGTGGACTCCGAAGCTTGTTTGAATCACTGTGACCTGCTTTTATTCTGAGCAGCCCCTGGGGTTCTGTTTACAAGTCAGACCAGAGGCATTGGGGCCAGGTTCACCATTTCCTCTGTTTGGAAGCAGAAGGAGCACAAGTTGACCTTTCCCCTGCTTTGCTGTAGCCTTGTTAATGTTGCAGTTTGTGTGCTTTGCTCTCTCTCTTTACAATCCCCCAGAGCTGCTGGTGGGTTTCAGTGCAAGAAACTCTTCACTGTTAAGTGGCTCTGAGGACAAGGGGCAGGAAACACAAACTAGCCCTCCTCTTGGCAGTGCCAAGTTCAAAGCTGGTCTAGAGATTTTGTCACTGGTAATCTATGCTTATACTGCTGTGGGCAGTGACCTACTTGTCTAGGTCACATTTAAGCTAATGACATAGCTAGATCCCATCTTTGACATCCTACTGAGCCGGCCAGTTCTGGGCCTCAAAGTTTCCCTGGGAGAATGGGGTACCCCAGCCACAACCTTCCTTACACTTTCTGTTGCTGGATCTGTTAGATCCAAGGAAGTCCTTTTCTTTCCAGCCAGCCCTTCCCTCTCCCAAACCAGTGGACCAGAAAATGGCACCGAGCTAAGAAATATCCGGGATTACTTGGATAGTAATCACAGTTGGATATCTGAAAATTCCTCCTTGTGTTTCTTACATTTAAAAGTGATTTAATGATGGCTCATTCTTTGGGACCTCCAAATAAAATGGCATCATCCTTCTCCACCCTATTCAACCTTGGTAGTTTCTCTTTGTCCTTATCTTTTGGCCCCACACCCTTCCCATGTATAGACACTCACCATCCTGACACAAGCTTTTATTTTGAAGCCTGACTGATGGACGTGGCTTGCCATTTTTGCTCATCTTCACTCCTGCCCACCCCAGGTCTGTCCTCCACAAAGTGGCCAGCTTTCTCACCTAAACTTGACTTTATCATTTCCAGTTAGAGTCCCTTCAGAATCTTTAGTGAATCTAGCATGACAAGAGTCTCCTTGTGGTGGAGCACCTACGGGGGATAGGAGCCTCTTTCCCTCTCTCCACTGTGCTTCTATGGTCCAGTGGGACATCTTTATATTCCCTTCCCTTCCTTGGTCAGTGTCCAGCTAGTCCAGTAGATCTCATCTGATAACTTCCCTTTCAATAATTTTACTGTTTTCCCTATTGGTCAGGCATAATGATTGACCATCCAGAGCCATCACAATCCCCCCCAAATGTTTTTTATACAACTGTTTAAGTAGTGTCTGATTCCCCTAGTCTGTGATCCCCAAGAGGGATCACTTCTTCATCACCCTCTGCCCCCCTCCTATCACTGTGTCAAGCCTAGAAAGCATGAATGTAGGTGATGGGTAAAAGAGAAGCTTCCAACATTAAAGGAGCTGATTGTTGAATAGAACAAAGTGAAATTTCCTTTCCTGTTTTTGCTAAGGGAGTCTTACTGTGTGTGTGTGTGTGTGTGTGTGTGTGTGTGTGTGTGTGTGTGTGTGTGTGAGAGAGAGAGAGAGAGAGAGAGAGAGAGAGAGAGAGAGAGAGAGAACAGAAAACAAACCATGAATAGTTCAAACTTGCCTTGGGGACCTGCAGGGGCCACCAGGTCACCAAGAGCATTGTGGCTTGTGCTCCGAAGCGATTAGCCTGACTTGCGTTGCATTGGATTCTGTTAAAATGTGTGCCGATTGCTGCGGAAACTGTTTGCATGTAATCAATCTTTAGCCACAGAGAGATGTCAGGACAGGAGAGCATGTCAGTCTGGCTGTTATAAACACTGGTTAGGGACAGGCTTGTCCCACATTCCAGACATTGGACTGCCTGATTGCCCTTTACCCAAGCAGGCTGCTCCTCCTGGTGCCCAAGGTGCAAGTTCAAACTCTTTGATTCCTGTTCAGAGCCTCGGGGAGGGAAGTCTTCAGGACAGACAGCCTCCCACTGTGGTCTTGTCAATATTCAGGAAGGTGCCATACGTTGGTCCAGTGAATTTGTCCTGGCAGTCTTAGAGTACACACATGTGTCTGCTTCTCTGTCCTCTTCACCTATAAAATGGGATGGAACTTGTTCCAAATCGTCAGATGATTTGAAGGTGCACTGGGGACAGTTCATACAAAGCAATGAAAACATCCCAGGGGCAGAGCAATCACACAGTAAGCGATACTCTTAGACAGACTCCAATGAGGATACTAGAGCCGATGGCTGGTTAGTAGCTGTCAGCTTCAGCTGACACCAAAGTCACTTCGGGGAGTTGTTAAAACTATAAAATTCTAGTCAGCGCCAATCCCTATCACTATTAATGCTACTCTGTTATGCTCTCAGACAGGAGGAGAATGTTGTCCTCTGAGAGGCTTCACCCAGCAGCTGACTCAGGCAGATACAGACACCACAGCCAAACAGTGGATGGAGCTTGAGGACTCATGGAAGAATAGGAGGGAGGATTACAGGCCCCGAAGGGGACAGGAACTCCATAGAAAGATCAACGGAATTGACTAACCTGGACCCTTTGGGCTCTCAGAGTCTGAACTACCAGCCAAAGAACATACATGGGCTAGATCTAGGTCTCCCCACACATGTAGCAGATGTGTAGTTTGGTCTTCATGTTGGTCCTGAACACCTGGAAAGGAGGCTATCCCAAAAGCTGTTACCCGTATATGAGATAATGTTCTAGCTCGGCTGCCTGGTCTGGCCTCAGTGGGAAGAGGAAACGCCTAGCCTCTAGCCTCTCAGAAACTTGAAGTGCTGCTAGTGTGGGGTGGATGGGGTGGGGTGGGGGTGGCGGTGGTACCCAGGGGAGCCCACACCCACTCAGAGGAGAAGGGGGAGGGAGATGGAGGACAGATAGTGGGATAGGGTGACCAGAAAGGGGGAAGTGAGAAGAGTGTAACATGAATAAGTTACTGTGTGTGTGTGTGTGTGTGTGTGTGTGTGTGTGTGTGTGTGTGTGTGTGTGTGTGTGTTCCCTGGCTTACTGCATCAAAGTTACCCTGGGGCTTGACTTCAGAATTTTTAACCTTTGGTATGGTTCTACCCAGCCGTCCTATGGAGAGGCTTGAACAAATGTTCTGACTGAGTGCAGCCCCTTCTCTCCACTGCTTGTTGCCCTGGGCTCCATTGATCTATTTAAGATCAGATGGAGGAAGAAACTGGCTAACTTCAATGTTTACCTTCAAGTAATTAGCCATTAGCCAATCAAAGCAGCATCCCTCTTCCCTGCTTAATCACTATGTGCCCTTATACGCGTGCCCTTAGACGTATGTGACTGTGCACTTAAAATAGAAAATCAGGAACTGCTGTCGACCCACTTCTTAAGTTTCTTATTTTATAAATGTGTTTCCATGTTCCCGTTTTCAGCTGGAAAATTTCAATTGTTAATGCATAAAACCTCATGTGAGTGCACGCACACATATATTTTAATATAAATATTAACTGTAGCTCTATTTTTGAGATGTGTAAGTTGCTAACTAGTATTTTCCCAATTATAAATAATATTGGGATGTGTATTTTTAAACATATAGATCTCCTATATTTAGGAATTTGACTTTGACTACATTCCCAGAATTGTTATTAGTAAGCTAAATGTATGAGCTTTTTATTGTTCCGGAGATCTGGTGCCAAGTTATTTCCTGAATAAATGTTGCCAAAATATACCCCGCCAAGACATAATTAATGACAGTTTCATGGCCTCCTTGCCAGCACAGAGTATTAACATTTTATTTTATATTATTACTAATTTAATAGTTACATGTGGCATTCATAGCTAATTTATTTGCATTGGAAGTGTAGGTTATGCATGAGCGCTCCTCAAATGCTATAGAAACAACCAACATGGTGGTGCTGCCCTGAATTTGATGGATATAGATTTCTGTTCTTTGGAATAGCATTATTGGGTTTATGTCAGGAATTGCATCAGGTAAGGAGACTGTCCATCCATCGCTTTTTCTCTTCAGGTACCTGTTTTATCTTAAGGGTCCTGAAGAAAGGCAGTGCTGAGATGACCCCAGAAGGAAGGTGAGGAGACCACTCTGCATTCCTGAGTTGAGCCTTGGGGTGTTAGCTTCTCACTTGCCTTTTCTCATCTTCTGGTACAGCTTTCTCATACCACACACCCACTTCAACTCTCCCCTTGGTACAGGGAGCTTACATCTCATTCTTTTTCTCTTTTGTTAATTATTAAAATTATAATTATTGAATTAATTGTATTACACACACATATATATATATATGTATACTTATTAAAGCAAAATTATTTATCAAAATTATATGTAGGTAGAATGCTACAAGGGACCTTGTATCCAGCCAGAGAAAGACTGTCACATAACACCATGCTTTCATCACTGTCTCCTAATTCCTCGGAGGGTTTTCCCACAAGGGCTTCTTTTTGTTCTAGAGTGCTGGGCTAATAAATACTGTTTTCCACTATCTGGTCTCTTCTCAGGCATCCCGCCATCCATCAGAGCCCAGGTATCACCTTTTCAGAAGGACCGCTGAGAACCATGGTCCTGCTGAGTTCCCTTCTCAAATGCGCCCACTGCTTCTCCTGGTTCTTCTTCTCCATGGCTCTACCACTATTCCATGGGATACTAGTGTCCCTCTCTGCTTATTGTCTCCACAGGAAGTAAGCTGTGTGAGGCAGGTGCTCTGTCTAGTTTGCTGGCTGGTACAGCAGGCTCCTGCCTTCTGGTGTATTTATAGTGACTCGAACAACTGAATGCATGGAGAGGATTTTGTTTTGATTTCGGTGTGAGGAAGAGGCTCCTGGGGAAATTGTAGATGTCTGTTAGGTATATTCAGGGGACACCAGGGAACAGAGAGTAGGAAACCAAGGAACCAGAGTTACAATGCAGAGCCTACGTAGAGTGCTTCCTGAGAGTCTTTTACTAAGTCTTCGGCCACTCTGTCCCTTGCTGGTCACTGCCACCTAATCAGTCTTCTCTGGGGCCCCAGAACATACTGACTCCTTGCAGTAGGATTGGCAGTAGCATCCTAGCACTGAGTTTTGTAGTCTCCATGGTGGGAGACTCCAAATTCGCTTGATAAAGTGATAAATGGGTCTGCCCCTTTACTTATGGACTCTGCTGTGACTTTTGGAAAGATTTGGTGGAGGCTTTGGTGGGAGGAGAAACTGAGTCAGCCAGTTTTGTTGTTATTGTTTGTTTGTTTTGTTTTTTGTTTTTGTTTTTAAATCTGTACAACTGGTATCATTATAAAGTGGTAATCTTCCTCAGTAGTTCATTTCATCAAGATTTGATTGAAGGCTTTTTTTAATCTGTCTCTGTGGTCTTCTTCTACCTGAGGGTTAGGAAGATTAGGAAGCAAGATATGTGTCTGATTTGGTTTGCTCCTAAGGAGGCCAGCCCATAAATAAAACATCTAGGGTTTTCTGGGGGAAGGGACAGAGGAACAGGCTCTGAGTGGAAACCAACTTATGGATGGAGACAGGAGAGTGCTTTCTTAAGTGAAGCAGGAAACATTTTCTTCTGATGGGCAGGGCTAGAGACTTGACTTTTCCTGTTGGCCCAGCCTGGTACTGGTGAGGGATGAAGTCAGAGCGACAAGGGAATAGATGTGACCCCAGTCCCCAGACTCACCCTCCTGTCTTGTCTGCTCCCTAAAACAGAATTCCCTTGGAAGAGAGATGATTTATGCATCCACAGGCCTTTCACAAATCAGATTCTAACATATATTTGTGTTTTAAGGCTATCAACCAACAATTCTGTGAATTTTCAGCAGTGTACAAAGGAAGCTGGTCCATGCTTACCACAGTCTTTGACTTGATTGGCTTTCAGCTCTTTGAGTATATTACGGAGTTCCAACAGAATATCAGATGCCAATTTCTCTCTCCATTGGTGGTCATTGCTAAGGAATAATAGCTCTATACTCAAAAGAAAACTCTGGGCGTTATAATTCCAGGAAAGCCAATTTTCACAGGTGGCACAGGAGGAGTGCACTTTAGTTCTAATCACAGAACACATGATTCTTTCAACTTGACAGGAAGAAGGAGAAGGAGGAGGAGGAGGAGGAGGAGGAGGAGGAGGAGGAGGATCCAAAATGCACATCAAAATGAACTGCTACTCCTTCAGCGATAAGACAATGTTTAGGAAACGTCTCTCTGATTTGACCATAGCTGAAATACTGAGGTCAAGTCCTTATCAGAACAGTACTCCCTTCCTACTATGTGTAGGTGGTTTGGAGTTGGGGAAGTATATAATGATAGATCAGAGTAAGTCTCTGAAGATACCCTCAAGCTTACGGCTCATCAGAACCATTTAAGGTGGCAAGTGCCCATCATTAGTAAAGCAGAGAGATTTCATTGTTTCCATAGTTGCATTCTAGTTACATAATGAGACACAACTCACAGCAAGAATGGGGAGGACCCTGAAAATGGAGCAGTGCTGGATGAGACACTAAGAGGTCTTTCTGAGAAATTCTACTAACATAAAGGGCAATGAGCAACATCTCTCTGTGAGAGTAGACATCAGGAAGACAGGTGCCATAGATGAGCTGGTACTTGAGAGAGGATTCCAGGAGGCTTCTGGAAGGTACTCATTTTGTTTTTGCTTTTGTTTTTAATGATGTCCCATGAAGCTCCACACTTATGATAAAAGTACTTTGGTACACTGTCTTAAAAAGCTACAGAGAAGTTCTATCACACTGGCTTCCCATTTCTCTCTATTTTAGCGTGGTCCTTGGCATCCTTGGTTTATTACATATCTTTGTGAAATGCAATAGTCATGTTTCATTCTGAGAAATTACCTTTGAATTGTTTAGCCACAACACAAGTGGGGGATGTGGACATGGGCAGGCCTCGTCATATCTTCAATTTCTTCAGCTGATTCTGGAGTGTGGGACCTATCCTCTCTTCCCCGGGATGCTGGGTGCCTTCCATTTTTCTGTCTTTATCTGGGTCAGACACATTGCACTACAGGGCACAGATCAAGAAACTGTGAGCATGTGGTTTCAGGATGCTCTATGGAGAACACAGAGCTTTGAACCATGCATGGTTCTTGGTTTCTCTGCTCTCTAAGGTGAGCATGATGCTAAACTCATTGCAAGGCCTATCATTCCTTATCAAAGTCACCAAACAGATGAGAAAAGTCACCTGAAGCCACCACTGAAACCAGTTAACCTCTCACACCTTGTGACCTGGAGGAACATCTTGAAATTAAGACGCTGGCATCCTCTAAGTTTATGACTTGTATGTGGTGTGACGGGTGCATGTGTGTTTGTGTATGTGCGTGCATGTATATGTATGTGCTGGTGTTCCTGAAAGCCAGAGGTTGACATTTGGTATCTTCCTCAATTACTTGACACTTTGTTTTGTTTTTATTTTATTCCCTCATTGAACCTAGAGTTCCCTGAGTTGACTGAACTGGGTAGCCACAAGTCTTCAGAGACCTTCCTCTCTGTGTCCTCAGACCTGGGAATACAGCTGTAAATCAGTGCTTCTCTCCTCCATTTTATGGTGCATTTTGGGAATCCAAACGCAAGTCTTCATGTTTGTAGGATAAGCACTTTACCAACTGTCAACTCCTCAGCTCAAGAAACCCTAAAACTTTTGGAAATATGTATTCAATAAAAAGCTAACTGGTACCTCCCAGATTATAAATCCATTTAAAACACACTTGAAGAAAGCATTAAAAAACACTAATAAAGCAGGCTCTGAGGTCAGGCAGAAATCAAATCTCTTAGACCCCAAAACCCAAAGGGTTAATTCTCCCTTATGGCTGAAGAAAATGCCAACAAGCCTTTGGCAGCCTCCCTCCTTCTTTATATAACACTTTCAAAAGCTGAAGCTAGGATCGGCCAGTAATGCTTTTAATTTGCGTGTGGTTGGGAGGAGGCCAGGATTTAATCGAAATCATTAGAATGGCTTTGCTTGGAGTAGTTGTGCAGTAGAGCTGGGCCGCCAGGTAGCAGTGGAATAATTAAAAGAAATATCTAAGGTCATCGTCATTGCTTGAGTTGGTCCAGACACCAGGTTTAGGAGTAAAAAGGGTGGAATTAAACAATGTTTCCTTTGCTGAAATAAAATTTGTGCGCAGTTACTATTCTATTACACCCCAATTTTCTCTCTTCCCATTCACCTAATAAAAGCAGCCAGGGCTCCTTTATTTGCTTAACAGGGTGGGGGCAGAGCTCTGGGAACCCGCAGTTCCTTAACCAGCCCAGGTGTTCGAGGTTCCTACTCTTATTCTGTCCTGGACTGTGGGTGGTCTGAGCTGTCCCACCTTCCCGAATTACACATCTGCACACAGCTGGGCAGAGAACATTCCACCTGCCCTACCTTCCCAGAATAGCAGAGCAGCAGGGGGTGTAAGTCCTCTGAGCCCTGTCCTTGAGCAAAAATATGGAAAACCATGCATAGACTTTAGCGTTTCTGTACTTGCCCTCATCTTTCTTGGGAGAAGCATGTGTTCCAAGGCCTTACACAACAGATGGTCAAGATTAGAAATCATGTCCCCCAAAGACTGAATAATTCAGGTAAAGAAGAGTCCATCTGTGAAGCAGGGATATCCACCTGACTTATTTATATGTTCTAAACACTTACATGTATCATGGGACCAAGCATATGCCAGACCAGTTTATTCACTCAATCAACAAGGTTCATTACAACTACAAAGCACCCATTGCTTCCTTTCCTGCAACTACCCTGGGCTGGGGTCTGTAGTAAAGAAGAAAGGAAGAGGTGAGGCTCTTTTGTGGAAACTCAGTTGGTGAGACCTGGGCTAAAAGGTAAGGACTCCTGTATACAGAGGTTTGATGCAGAAGATCAAACCTTTTTGTTGAACCAATAAGTTATCTTGCATTCCTCTGGTGTCAACGTGAAAACTTTAGCAGCTACCCCAGGTTTCTGTGTTTCACCCCTATTTTATGTGCCAGAAAGTAGAATTCAGAGAATTCAGATTCACAGTTAATTCATGCAAACTCAGATAGGATGTGATACAACATAATTCTGCATGAGGACAGAGCCCACACTGGAGACCCACATGGTCAGAAGACATGATTTAGTCCATGGGACAGACGAGATGGGATGAAGCATGGGGGGGATGAGGATCACCAAGGAGAGGATGGTTGAAGGTGAAGATCCTAGCACAGTGTTTCTCAACCTTCCTAATGCTGCGATCCTTTAAACAGTTCTTCCTGTTGCCGTGACCCCCAACCATGAAGAATTGTAATGCACATATCTGATGTGTGTCACTCCCGAAGGGGTTGCAGCTCACAGCTTGAGAAGCACTGTTAGAAGAAGGGATAGGTGACTGAATCAAAGGTATCTGTTTCCCTTGGAAAAAAAGGACATCTGTATGGGATGGGGCAAATCCTGGGATACTTTTATGTGTGACAAGAAAAGTTATAGTGGAAGACACTTTTACCATTACCAACTTTTAGTTCTGCACCTGGGGGAATAACAGATTTATTCATATATAACCGTACAATCTACAAAACTGTGGTTCACATCAGCAACTTTTGACAACCCCGCCATGTTTGCACTCAGTGGGTGCACTCTCTGGGATAGCTATGAAGGCCAGGTCTTTTATTGTTGTTTCTCGGCATGGTTCCTTCACAATAAGAGGGTTAACAGGTTCTAATAGGGCAGGGAAAGGTGGACAACCTCTCTGGGGCTTGAGACCTTGAGGAGGCATCCTGAGTTCCACTTAGATTCAAGGAGGTTAAGGATTAAGCTCAACTTCTTATGGGGAAGAACTCCAAAGACTATGAATGAGGCATGAGGGTAGGGAAGTTAGATTCTCTGAGACTTTCATAGCCATCTGTCATGGGAAGGAGGCCAAGAGGAAGAAGCAGGCCTAAAGAACAAGGTTAGGGGAGGTAGAGCAGAGGACTCAGCTTCTTGTTTGAGTAAGCAACTGATTATATATATAATAATATGTGTGTATGTGTGTATGTGTGTGTGTGTCTGTGTGTGTGTCTGTATATGTGTGTGTTGTGTGTGTATGTGTGTTTGTGTGTGTGTATGTGTGTGTCTGTGTGTGTGTCTGTATATGTGTGTGTTGTGTGTGTATGTGTGTTTGTGTGTGTGTATGTTTGTGTGTGTGTGTTTGTGTGCTGTGTGTGTTTTGAATGTGTGTGTGTGTGTTTGTGTGCTGTGTGTGTGTGTCTGCGGGGTGTGCATCTGTGTGGTATGTTTATGTGTGTGTGTGTGTGTGTGTGTGTGTACGTATCCTGTTTACAAAGGCTCAAGTCTGGACGTTCAGACTCTATAACAAGGCAATGGGCTGAAGGAGGCCATAGGTCATGACCTATACTTGACCAGACCAGCATTTACACATAGGTACTTAGGAGTGCCAAGGTCATACCCCACATCCCTACCTCCTGCTTGTGTCATTAACTCAAAAAGACTACCTAAAATGTGACTCCTATTCAGACCCCTGTGGGAAAGACATGGGCACAAGTCTCTTTCTTGATAGCTATCTGTCTCAGTCTTCACAGACAATCATCCCTGGGTTGGGTGTGTCTGCTGTGACAGGACAGGCATGCCAGGGCTATGGTTGAATGGATGGCCTTGACAATAAAGACCAAGTTTGGTTGTCAGGAGGACAGATTCTTTTACTTACTGAGAGCTAGTAAGGGCCCTCACCTTTAGACAGTATTTCTTTTTACATTTTTTAAAGAATTCTCCTATTTAATGTGTATGAGTACATTGCCTGCATGTAAGTCTGTATACTGTATGCATATCTGGCACCTACCAGGCCAGAAAGGGCATCAGATCTCCTGGAACACGAGTTCAGGACGTTTGTGACCTACCATGTGAATGCTGGGAATCAAACTTTGATCCCTTAGGAGAACCAAGGGTGCTTTTAACTCCTGAGCCTTAAACATTAACTTTCAACTAATCAGGATAGAAATGTGGACGGAAAGCATGCCTCTCAAAAGGCAAGGAATAGGGCAAAGAGTAACATATCTAGGGGATCTTTGTGGGAGGCTCTGAATTTAACTGAGGAAAGCAAATGCCCAAATCCCAGTGCAGCAGCCATCCCTCAGGTGGTGACAAGCCTGACCAGGGGTTTCTATCTGTGGCTAGACGTTTCCATCTATAGAGGAAACTGAGATGTGTTTTTCTTATGCATTGTATGTCTGGCCCCTATGCTAACCTATGTTACAGTAGCATTTTAGTATGCATTGATGTCAAATAGTACAAAGGCCAACATTATATATTAATGTTACTAATATTTAATTTACATATATATATATATAGTGTGTGTGTACTTATATGTAACATGTGTGTCCTAATTGGATGTACATGCTAATGCTCCTTTAAGACTAAAAATCATTGCTGTTTTTTGGTCTATGTGTGCATGTGCCTATGTCTATTCATGGATGTGCAGGTGCATGAGTATAGGAGCCAGCAGATAACCTTGGGTGTCATTCCTCAGGAGATGGCCACCTTGTTTTGTGAGACAGACTCTTATTGGCATAGTAACCACTTATTTCACTAGGCTGACTGTCTAGCTAGCACCAAGGATTTGCCTAACTGTGTCTCCCAAGTCCATGGATTACATGAACAAACCATCACAGTTGGCATAGATAATCTCTCTCTCTCTCTCTCTCTCTCTCTCTCTCTCTGTCTCTCTCTCTTCTATATATATATATATATATATATATATATATATATATATATATATATTACTTCTTCCTCCCTCCCTCCTTCTTTGCTTGCTTTTTATCTATCTGTCTGTCTATCTATCTATCTATCTATCTATCTATCTATCTATCTATCTATCTATCTATCTATCTATCATCTATCATCTACCAGCTTTCTAAATCTAACTTATTTCATCATTCATTTTTGTTTGTATATGTATGTGTATTGATGCATGTTTGTCATGGTAAGCATGGGCGATCAGAAGACAACCACCTGAAGGAATCAACTCTCTCCTTCTACCATATGGATCCCTCGGATTGAACTTATGTGCTTAAGCTTGGCGGCAATGTCTTTTCCCTTTGAGGCATCTTGCCACCCTGAAACCAGCCACTTTAATGTGGATTCTGGAGATGAGACTCAGGTCATTGTGCTTGTAAGGCACACACTTTAATGACTGAACCATCTCTCCAGCCTCAAGTCTAAACTCTTAACACAATTGGTTTTGTTGTTGTTGTTGTTGTTGTTGTTGTTGTTGTTTTGTTTCTTCTTTACAAGTCAGATTCTGTGTGACTGGCCTAGAGTGTTAAAGATAACTTGGGTAGTACATGCCTAAAAATTCCTGATTCCCTCAGCTCCCTGCTGTAAGATTTTCATCCTTGCCTTTTGTAGCAGATGTTGTCATGGGCCATTCATGCTTTCTGAATGTTTCCATGCATTGCCCTTTGGTCTCAGAGCCACCTGCTAGCACATGCTCATCTTTTCCTGAGACTTGCTCCAGTAGTTGTACTCTGCATGCACATTCTGTGTGCAGGCTGCAAAAGCTGAAGGATTAGCATCATTCCTACCTAACACAGCACTCAGTTAACCTTGAAGTATGTAGCTCCTGGTTCCTGGGTGGGTCTTCTCACTTCCCCTGAGCCTCCAGCTATCCCAGGTTTCAGCTCTCTGTAGTGGATGGTATGTATATTTAGCACCCTTTATTGGTTGCTTTCCTTCCTCTGTCTTACTGATCTCCTTCCCTTCTGGTGTTTCCTGCTTTTGAGAGGACCCCAAGAAGACATCTTAAAAATCAGATTCATCTGTCTAAGTTCTGGCTTCCCTCTTGGCTCACCATTGTTTTGTATTGATTGCTTGGTCTCCATTTTGTCTTCAAGATGTAAGTGAAAAAATTGGTGTGGTCTAAGGTAACTTTTGTGAGCTTGCCAAGAGATGGTCTGTGAATTCATGAATCCCTCTAGAATTTTCCAGCTCTGTGAATGGACACTGGGTGATTGTGGGATATGAACATTTAAGCATGGGCAAGCACTCCAACTGGGAGACTCTGGAGAGGGATGACAATGTTGTCTTGGCCCGGGCAGGAGAAGGTGAGTATCAGAGAAGCAATGAGGAGGGCACATTGTGCTCTTCTGGACAGTTCATTGCCATCCTGGAGGAAGAATCTCACTACAGAGTGAACTGGCCTCACTTGGCCTAGCCCAGGGGATGGGTGCATATGTACAGCGGTCAGACACAGCTTCTTGTGCTTCTGTGGTTTCTACTGCTCCTACCTCCCAGCTCTTGCACTGGCCATTCCTCTCCCTTTTCTCAGAACAGCTAGAGTTAGTCTTTGCCTCCTGCAAACTTTAAATCTCTGTGTTGCTGTCTGTGAGTTACACTCTGACTAGCCTACCTTTGTTTCTCTCAGGGAATTCTGGCAAACTCATTTTCTTAAATGCCTGATCTCTGGGGCTGGGTGCAAGTGTCAGGAAAGAAATGGGCTAGGCACAATGTGCTCTTCTGGACAGATGTAATTTTCAGTCACCCCCTTACCAGGTCTCCTGTGATTCTTTCCTGCTCAAGGGACCCTGCTGAAGACTTTTCCATGTATTTGAGGATGTGTCCCATTCTGCTGTCCCATTCATCTGCCTCCAATCAAGTCACGTGTGACACAAAGGTAGATGCCCTTTATTCCTTTGTGTCTGCTTCTGCTAAGCTTTCTTTGTTGTGCTGAACTTGCTTTTATTCTCCTCAGTCCGTATCTGATATATGTGTCAAGTTCTGGGATAGCTCACACAGTTCCCATAGTAGGGGAGAGTATGAGCATTCACAAATCATTCCAGAGAAAAATCTTAAGGTAATTATGACAGATGAAGAAAAAAAAACAATAACATGTTAGCACAGCATTAAAAATTTGTAAAGGAAACTTATTTTGGACTTTCTTTTCTTTCAAAGAGTCTGCCTATTTTTATATTTTTGTTTATGCATATGTGTGGGTGTGCATGAATGTGTGTGCCAGTGCAGGCTAGTTGGAGGCCAGTAGAAAGATCTCTAGGAACTGGAGTTACAGGCTGGTACTAGAGCAGCGGAGCTGTTAACTGCTGAGTTATGGCTAGCCCCTGATTTTGGAATTTCTAAAACAATGGAAGTCGTGTGGAAATGAGTTAATTGGTAGAGTAGTTAAAGATAAGCGAAGTCAGACGCATAACTACAAACTAAGGAACAACTTATAATCAATATGATGTGTCTTCTTTTATTATATATACCTATTTCTTCATAATAAAATATTAAAGTACAATTAAAAGCTAAGGAGAAAAGATTGATAAATATTTTACTAAGGAAGAAACATAGTTAGATTAGGGAAAATAAAAATATTTTGAAATACTGTAAATTGAAGTGACTATATCTTTTTTTGTAGAGACCAGATTAGTAAGATTATACCTGACTGGTAATAATAATGTAAGGTGGGGGACACACACTGGAGTGGAAATGTCACATCTTCAGAATCGACTTCCTTCTGTTTGTCAAGAAGCCTGAAAGTCACCAACCAGTCCACCTACAGAGAGGTGTCCTAAAGCACCTTAACTCAGAGATTCCTCAAAACATTCGTGCTCTCACAAGAGTCACAAAGACTAGATGAATGTCACCAAAGCATGAGATTTGGCTGAGTAATTAAAATGCCAGAGTAGCAAGGAAATGGGTCTTGATTTACCACAGGTTAAAAAAACAAAACATAACAAAACAAAACATAACAAAACAAAAACCAGGTGAGCTGTCTCTACATAAATTGTTATACCAAATACCCGGAAATGAGCAACATACACACACACACACACACACACACACACACACACACACACACACACACACACACACACGGTGGAAAGTACATCGTGGAGGGAACCTACCCAAAGTGAGGAACAACCTCCTCTATGTAGAGACGTATACAGTATTTTCATGTTATTGATGTGAGTTTCTGTCTTTCAAAATTTTCATCAAAAGCCCGTATTATTTGAAAATCAGAAGTTCATGAATAAGCCTGGAATGCTGATGGACACACAAATATTACCCTGGCAGCAGGAGGGTTAGGAATTGAGGGAAGCCTGGGCTAATAGAGAGTCTCTCTCTCTCTCTCTCTCTCTCTCTCTCTCTCTCTCTCTCTCTCTCTCACACACACACACATTCACACACACACACAACTCACACACATTGATACACTCAAACAAACACATTTACCTAAACATTACACTCTTACAATTATTATGTATTCATTAGAAATAAAATAAAACCATTGAAAGCAAATAATTGAAAAAAATCATCATAGTGCAATAACAATTCCTGACTTGTTTTAGTCAAAACGATAGTAATGTCAGTATTCTTTTTGGGGCTGTCTCTTCTTTCCTCCCACATCTAATACTGGGCGTTCTCTCTCTCTCTCTCTCTCTCTCTCTCTCTCTCTCTCTCTCTCTCTCCCTGTGTGTGTGTGTGTGTGTGTGTGTGTGTGTGTGTGTGTGTGTGCACATATATGTGTATATAGCATCATGGAGGCCATGGCAGCGATAGAAGACTCCCTAGGCTGTCAGTGTTCCTATTCCATTGTGTGTTAGACAAGCTTCCTTGCTATTTGCTCAGGGTGCATGTGTGTGTGCAGGTGTGCATGCTAGGTGGCAGTCAAGCTTCCTGGGGCTCTCCTGTCCCCTTCTCTCATCTCCCCAAAGGAGTGCCGCCATTACAGATGCTCATACCACACCGTCAACTTTTATGTGGGTTCTGGGGGTTTGAAGTCAGACCATCATGTGCTCCAAGTGTTTTTTTAAGGTAAGCCATTCCACAGCCCCAGGCTCCTACTATCTATGAAGGGGTTTCGAGGCTGTCACACCTTCAACAGCATTCAGCCTCGCCTCTCCAGTTGGACAGTAGTTTATTAGATAGGAGAGACCACATCATGCCCAGACCACTAATGTTTCCAAGCCTCAGCTCTTTCCAGGGACCACTGGTACAGAACTGATAGCCATGTTTAAGCATTAAGTGTCTCAATTAATATAAAGAACTGTTCATGCACCTGGCACATTACAGGCACTTGGTTAAGGACAACGACGTTAGGGTCAGGCTGACGTGGATTCGAGTGCTGACTCAGAGATTTATAGTGACAGGGTTCTGGAAACTGTCCACAGCCCCGTTGAGCCTTACTTTCGCCTCTTGTTAACCGAGAATCATAACGGCAATTGTTAGCATGCTGCTGCGGTGTGGCCTGTCAAAAGCACTTAGCTTGGCTCCTGGGCCCTGGGAGTGTTTGGTAAGTGGTTGGTATGATGTTCCTGCTCATAACAGTAGCAGCCGTGGTAGCAGTAGCAGCCGTGGTAGCAGTAGCAGCCGTGGAAACAGTAGCAGCCGTGGTAGCAGTAGCAACCGTGGAAACAGTAGCAGCCGTGGAAACAGTAGCAGCCGTGGAAACAGTAGCAGCCGTGGAAACAGTAGCAGCGGTATTATTCCTGGTGGCTTTCTTTTCCTGCTTTCCCACATCATCTTGCATGGTGGGAATTGTTTCAAGTGCCGAAGTTTTGTTTACTGGAGCCCCTAAATCTTTCCCAGATCATTCGCAACTGGAACTCAGTCTGAAATCTTAAATGAAACGTGACATTTGGTTTCTGGGTATCAGAGAAGTCAAATTGGCTTCTTTGTTTATTTTTTTTTCTCATTTAGGGGCTTCTCCAACAACAGCTAGCTTGTAGCAGTCCTCTGAATTAGACGAGAGCCACCATTGTGTGGCAGCAATGAGCCAAGACACCTGTGCATTTAATGTTGAGACCCTGGGTTTCGTTGGATAAACTCTGAGATATAACAGCACCTGGTAATTATTTTTTTTCTACTCAAGTATCACAGGAGATTCTCCTGAAATGTTTGGGTTCCAGGAGAGACCATGAGCTCGGGGGGGGGGGGTGCGGGGGAGCAATGGTATTTCCATTTCATTTATTTAACCTGTTACAGTGAAATAGCTTTATGTAGCCAAGGATGACTTCAAACTTGAGATCGTTTTGCCTCTACCTCCCAAGTGCTGAGATTATAGGTCTGAGCCACTGTGTCCAGTTTTATGCAGGGCTGGGAATCAAGTTGAGGAATTTTTGCGTGCTGCAAACACTACCTAGCTGACCTACATCGCCAACCCCAATTTTTATTTATTTGTAATTAGAATAATTATATATATATATTTATAGGGGAGTGTGGTCATTAGTGTCAATTGTCAAACTGATAGAATCTGTAATTTTCTTGGAGATGGACATGCCTGAGTGGCGTTTTCTTGCTTGTGTTAATTCAGGTGAGAAAGATGATCTCCCATGAGCACATGGGATCCTGGACTATGTGAGTGGAGAGAGGGGGTTGAGCGGCAGTGTGTGTTTGTCTTTCTCTGCTTCCTGACTGTGGCTACAACAGGATCGTCTCCCTCAAGTTTCCACCTCTTTGACTGCCCATCAAGCTAGACTGTCCCCTGGAACTCGGAGACAGAGTAAACCCTTTCTCGCTTTGGCTGCTTGATCAAGGTATTTTACCACAGCAACAGGAGTGAGTGATAACTAAGACAGATCCAAGGTGATATTTTCATATCTATATCCACATTGTGGAAATATTTAATCAAGCTAGTTAACATAATCATCAACTCATCAACTTAGTGTTTTTGTGGTATTAGTCTTAAAATATACGAAAACGATTTTGAAATATGTAATACATTACTGTGATCATTCCTGTGCACAGCATCAATCCATGTCTTGAGAGTCTCGTTGATATATACAGCACAAGAGGGTTCAGGAACGCCCGCTCTTTCTATCGCTCTCTCCCTCTCTCCCTTTTCACATACTCAACTGGAATTGTCCTGTAGCTCTGCATCTCCCAATCCCTCATCCTGGGGTTTCTTCCTTTTACCTTAACCCCGTGGCCAGCAATGGCAACGATGAGATATGGTATTTCCCGGCAGCTCTGGCAGGCACAGTCTCCTGATTGCTCTTGCAGCTCTCTTCCCTACCTGTCAGCCAATAGGACCCTCCAGAACTCTATTTAGGGATTGCCTGTGGACATTGCCTTTTCACAGACAGGGTGGGCCTGGATTAGGGCTTCTCAATACTTTGTTTTTTACCCACATCTTGTCTTGCTACCCACATGCCCCTTAGTCTCCATGTCCCCTTTGTCATTCCACATGATAGTGGTTGGGGAGCCCAGACAAAGAGTGGTGCCATCCACTCAGGTCACAAAGGCAAATGGGAACAGCCTCATGTTGTGTTTCCACCCACAGTGATTGGCACTTTTAGCCTCTGTCACCGAGACCCTCTACCCCTTTACTATGGGTCCTACATCTCTTACCTAGAATGGAATGATTACAGTGCTCCCCACACTTGTAGCCAATTCTTTTGTCAGCAGCAGCAGCAGCAGCAGCAGCAGCAGCAGCAGCAGCAGCAGCAGTAGCAGCAGCAGCAGCAGCAGCAGCAGCAGCAGCAGCTGGTTTATTATTCTCTCCCATGAGGGAGGACTGGAGCTGGTTCAAACAGTCTACTACCAATGGCCAGCAGGAGAAAAAAAAATCATTAGAAAATCAATTCTTACTTAATTGAAGAGTCTTCCTCTGAGCGGAAACGAAGAGGGATTTATTACCTCAGCTGCCACACAGCCTGGGTGGTGACTGCATTTTCACTTGTCTTTGGTTCCACAGAGAGAGATGTCCCCCACAGCCAGGCTTAGTAGCATAGGTGACACTTGAGGGTCTGAGAGAGACAAGGAAAGCAATCACCGGGTGGCTGAACACACTTGGAACTTGAGCGAAAGTCGTCTTGACAAAGGATGGTGAGAAACAAGGTCCTAAACTAAGACACACAGTGTATCCTCTCCTTACAGGCAATTTAGAGGATTTCCCTCCACCACACAATTCACTCATAGAGCACCTGCCATTGTCTATGGCATTGGGATGCCGTGGCCCTTAGTTTGCTGGGAGGAATCTGGAGTTTCTTCAAGTTATGGGCACCAAGCTAAGGCCCTGATACCCATGTAAGGGTGAACAAAATTGTGATTCATACAGAAGCCATGCACCAGGAACTTTAGCAGGCAAGGGTCACGTAGACTACTGTGGAGGCTGTCCTCTACTCTCTGCAGCCACATGGTGTGCCCTAGACTATGAAGTGAGGTATTTACTGGTTAAAAATGAGACTACCAGAAACCTGAAAGGTAGCATACTTAATCTATTTCAGGTCTTCAAACTCAAGTTCAGAGATTCCAAGGGCCAGTGACTTTTTTAAGAAAGACAGATGGGCTCATACTAGGCAAAGAATGGCAACAATCAAGTGTCATGAATGCAGAAGTGTGAGATAATCAGAACTGTATGTTATGTATTTGCCTATGGTCACTGAGACAGTGGTTCTCCATCTGTAGTAGGCTGGGCCTTGGGGTAATACTTTGCTCCATTATTCAGCCTTTGATCTCAGCTTTTGAAGCAGAGCTTCTAAATCCTGCGTGACTTCCTGGATGATAAGAGCATCTTCGGTTGTCCACTCTTCATGTGCTCCTGGAAAGCCTCAGGCAGGAGACAGGTTGCCAGGGAAACAATCAAGTCATCGAAGGTAGGAATAGTCAGCCTTCCACCTAACTCATGGGAGACAGAGTGGTTGAAAGTTTATAGTCACCCACCAATGACCCAATATGTAACCAACCATGTCTACAGGATGAGATCAGCACAAAATCCCAGAAGGGCGGAGCTTGAAGAACTGCTGACTGTGTTTGAACATGTAGAAGTATCTGGAGGACAGCATATCAGAGAGAGCTTGGAAGATCTTGTGATCTCATGTACCTTGTCCTAGGTGTGCTTTCCTTCCGGCTTATCCCCTTCAAGATATCTGCTGTAACAACACCACAAAGGAATTGTTTCCCTGAGTTCTGTGAGTTGACCTAGTGAATTCATAAAAGTCAAGGAGTGGGTTTAGGGAATTTGATCTATAACTACTTAGTCAGGAGTATAGATTACTATCCACTACTACTCTGTACTGTCAGAGGACATCTTTTTATTTTTCTGAGAAAGGGTTTCTCTGTGTGGCCTTGGCTGTCCTGAACTTTTTCTGTAGACCAGGTTGGCCTCAAACTCACAGAAATCCACCAGCCTCTGCCTCTTGAGTATTCCACCATCACCAGCTCCACCTGGCATTTTAAGGGCAGAAAGTTAGGAAGTTTTGTGAGTCTTAATCTCAGGAAGAAAGGGAGCTGACATTGTAGCCAGGTGGTGTTGGAAAACTAAATGAATACAGGACACCCCTTTAATATCTGAAGGAGAATTACTTTATGTGTGGGGAAGCATCGACGCATATTAAGATACCTAGTACCTAATCTACACGGATTAGGAAAATGACTTATTTTTTCTAATGCTTTCTGTTCCTCCTTCTCAAATAAAGAAGGAAGACAGACAGAACACCACTTTGCGTATTTATTTTGGCAACTGTGACCTTCTGCTTCATTTCTTAGGTTCTAAGATTGTGATGTGTGCCACCAAAGCTGTTTTTTTTTTCTGAGCCCTAGAAAACAAACAGAAAGTTCTTATGTAGGGAAATGTGACTTATGATCATCCCTTGCTTTGCTCTTTTTTCTGTGTTGGCTTCTTCATTTCCATATGTCTGCAAGATGCTTGGAGTCACCTTCTCAAAGGTTGTGACCAGAGCCCTGAGCCCTTATCTCTACCGAGGCCTGAAAAGTAGAACTGCGCTTTCGTGGCTCTAACCAACAGTCTGTACGCCCTCTGTTGAGAATGTGTAGAAGGATACCTGTGTCCTTGTGGCACACCTCCATGTGTAACAGCACACCTCCATGCCCGTGTCCTCCACAGACGACAGTCTGGGATGCCCTGCCATTGCTTGGGAAATGGCTGCTCAATTTCCAAACTGGTCTGAAAGAGTTTGAAATAAAAGAGGGAATGGATCGCTGGGATAAATCAGATATGGGTGAACTTATCAAAGTTCAATAAACATAAAAGTGATGAATTTTGGAGTCACATAATTAACTCAGGATTACATGAGCAATAACTGAGTAATTACGCCTTTAATAATGCATTAAACTTGTCAGGAATACTTACTCATTCTGTTCAAATTTTTTAACAAGATCGCCTATAGCAAGTGACTGTAATTAGATATTGCCTCAGAAAACATCGACAGCTCCTAATTGATACCTTTTATTATAAAGCTAGATGCCAAACACTGCTGTTGAGTGGATTAAGGAATAATATGAAATGCGTTAGGATCTTAGTACCTGCTTGCAGGGATTTCATGCAAAGGGGGGGGGGAACCCTCCAGTCCTGCCTGTCAATCACAATGTAAAGTTGGTTCAAGTTTGCACTGGTTTGCTTTAAATTGCAGCCTGACAGCAATTGCTATTGCCAGGGCTGTCAGGAAAAGGAAACAGGGGCAGAGGGGGGTGGGGATGGAGACAGGATCTCCTCCAGCCTCCTGTTTTCCTGTGGATGGTCAGGAGAGGTGTGTTTGCGACAACATAGATATAGAAATGAGGTCTGCCTGGGGTATGGAAAAGAAAACTGTTTCTACCTTCTGATGAGAGAGAGAGAAAGAGAGAGAGAGAGAGAGAGAGAGAGAGGGAGGAAGAAGAAGGAGGAGGAGGAGAGGAGAGGAGAGAGAAAGAGAGAGAGAAAGAGAGAGAGAGA
The DNA here is from genome assembly GCF_021556685.1 of Rattus norvegicus. NCBI lineage: Eukaryota > Metazoa > Chordata > Mammalia > Rodentia > Muridae > Rattus > Rattus norvegicus. Next base: position 147,911,899 of record NC_141536.1, read on the forward strand.
GAGAGAGAGAGAGAGAGAGAACACACACACACACACACACAGAGGAGGGGAAAGGGGGAGGGGGAGAGATGTTTCTCCCCACTTCAAGGCTGCTCTTCAGGGATTTTGTTGTAGTTTTTGTTTTATATTTTCTCTGAGGCTATTAGGGACAGAACTCTAACTTTCACTTGAGGGTATCACAAAAGCTCCCCACCATCTGCCCATCCTCTAGGGTATCATCTCTGTATGTTTATATCTGAACCTAGAACTCCTGTTAGGGGAGAAATTGAGAGTCTCCTTAAGTCTCTGCCCCTGAAGAAATAAACAGAAGAGCGCAAAAACAAACAAACAAAACAAAACAAAACAAAAAAACAAACAACAACAACAACAAAAACAGAAATGCACAAAAGAGCATTTTTAAAAGGCCAGTGGGAGGCACTTCTGAGGAGAGGAGCCTTTGTGTGGCTCTAGCTTTGCTAAGGCTACTGGCCTCAGTGCCCTTGTCTGCAAAACGGTCCTTTTATGGGCACAAGGTAAGGTTCACAGGGCAGGGGAATAAGGAATGTGGAGCTGTCGCATTGATGGCCCACTTGGGTGCTGAACAAGACTGCAAGCTCTTGAGTTAAATACTTTCTGTCCCCATACTTTGGCAAAAATATCTTCAAAATGAAAATGTGTGATATTCACAGGATGGGAAGACATCAAAACATAAGCGATAGCTTAATTTAATTATCATTGCAGGTGCTGGATGTGGAATAAATATGTCGGGTGAGTATTAACAAAGACATGTGATTCAGAAGCTGATACTTTTTTTTTTAACAGAAGATTGATCTATTCTTTTCACTTCTCAGCAAAAATCGCTAAAGATATTGATGCCCTCAAAATTTCCCCACGATTTCTGTCCTATTGGAAACAAAAGCCTAGATGGCTGCAGTGTAAGTGGAATTTATTCAGAACGTGTATGTATTTTCATACACGCACATTTCATGCCAGCTGAACGTCCCACTGAAGTTAATGTTGCAAATATAAAAAAAAATGTACAAATGTAAAAACCAAGACTATTGCATGTTTTCAGAAAAAAACCCTATATCTTCTGAAATGTTAAAAACTATTAAAAGCAAGAGACAAATATTTATAAAAGGTCTAACACTTATTTTAATATTGTCTTTATTGTTTTTGAGAATTTCATACCTGGGTATTATTACTCTGTCGGTTTCAATCCAGTTTGTCTTCTTCAGCATCTTCTGTCCCAAATTTCTTATCAACTTCATGATCTCTCGTTTAATTAATACTACTGCATATACATATACATAAACATATGCATATGCATATGCATATACATATACATATACATATATATGTATTGATGAGCAGGTTCTGCTGAGTCCACTTAGTCTCGCTCCTATGTATATATGTTTAGAAATCACCCTCACAACAGGCAAAATTAAAAGCTTACCTATAAAGACAAAACACAAACAAAAATTAAAACGAGATGTTACCCATGACTTAAATTCACAGATGTTTAAATTTTAAACATTTAAATTTAATGTCAGCCGAAATTTTTAATAAAAAATTTAAAGAAAAATCAGGCTTAAATTCACAGCTCCAGGACTCCATCCAGTTGGCAGCGTGAAAAGGTAGTACCGTGCATGCTCTGTCTAGACTTGTGTCTATTCAAATTTCAGAGTTATCCGAACTGCTTAACTGCAGAATGTCCTGTAGCTGCTGTGTGGGACTGTTGTGAATGCCAAGCTGATTTGTGAATAACTTGAGAGCTCTAAATTGGACCAGGAAAAGAAGCGGGGAAATGGATGCTTGTCACCAGAAGAAAATGATTCTCTCCGTCTAAAGACTCTATCACACTCCTGCGCACAGGGGAGATTTGACAAGCTAATTAATCCATCTCTCTCTCTCTCTCTCTCTCTCTCTCTCTCTCTCTCTCTCTCTCTCTCTCTCTTTCTCTCTCTCCCTCCCTCTCCCTCCCTCTCTCTCTCCCTCTCCCTCCCTCTCTCTCTTTCTCTGCCCCCCCCTTTGAAATCCTCTCCAGCTCCAGAGCAGTGACCATATTTGACCACTTCCTTGGCAAAACTCTCAGACCTGGTACTGGTGCTGATAGCTGCCTGCTGAGAAAATTTCCCCAGCTCCTTCAGAATGCTGTCTATCAGAATTGGGAGCCGGTGTCTGAGTTCTACAGTATGGTGTAGAGCCATGCAGAGATTACATGCAGCTACAGAGCACCCCTGGGGTTCACTTGGAAGCAAACCTTTTAAGCTTTGGCCCACCCAGATGGCCCTTGTAAGCAAAGATGAGTTCGTTGTCATCTCTCCTGGGATGGCTTGAGCAGTGACGGTTATTTTAACTATTGCATTTGGTGTCTGTGTGTGTAGCGTCAAACTCTTCATGCAACTCCATTGGGGCAGTGTGATATGCAGTTTTAAAGACAAGGAAAAAAAAAGACAAGGAAAGCTGAGAACCAATGATACTTAAACATTGGTATGTGGTTACCAACCTTCCTAATGCCGTGACCCTTTAATACAGTTCCTCATCTTATAACGACCCCCCAAACTTAAAATTATTTTTGTTGCTACTTCATAACTGTAATTTTGCTAGTAATGATTAGTAATGCAAATATTTTTGGAGTTAGAGGTTTGGCAAAAGGGTAGCGATCGATCCCCAGGTTGAGAGCTGCTGGTGCAGATGAACTGTGGGTTTGTGAAATCCAGGATCCCATTTTGACAATTAGAAGGACGAGTAGACAGAAAGCGGGATACTCTGAGCTGAGATTTGATGGGTTGGGACACAAAGATAATCCCTACATAGTGGTGCTTTATGAGCAATGTCTGCTGTTGGTACAATCCCTGTCTGTCACCTCCTCTGTGACCTTGGGCATCTGACTCAGGCCGCTTGTGTCTCAAGTCTCCGTGTCCGTAAAACAGAGATAAAAACGTGTACCTGAAAAGGGCACAACATGTCGCAGTGTGTTCATTTAGAGAATATTGTTTATCCTTGCATGTACAGAAACCGTTTCGCATATGTATCTTTATATACGTAAATCACATTTATCTTCTTCAGTTTCAATAGTGTTGTTATTTTTAGCACCTGCCATCCATTTAATAGGTCCTTAGAGGCCAAAGAAATCCTGACACCTTAAATGTAAATGTTAAGTGTAAAATGACTCCTCATTACGGAAGTGATCGAATAGGAAATGAAAGTCCTTCTTAGAATCTCATGAGGCGGCGTCTCTCCTGCCCCTCCTCCACCTCTCCTGCTAAACTCTCCTTCTAAACTACAGAGCTGTTCCTGGGGACCTAACCCACAGCCTGGGGCTTGCCCAAATGCTGCCTGGGGTGCCCCCAGACCAGGCCTGCAGGAAGGCACCAAGAGAAGTAGTACTTCCCTGGCCTGTTGCTAAAGGGAGGCTTCGCTGCCCTTAGGCTTGTACAAATTCCTCTCCTTTGAAGAACTTCAGAATCAGACACTGTTTAATCATTAAACAGGACACCTAAGGGGAGCTAACATGCAGAAAAGCAAAGATAATTTGAGCTCGCAGGTGACTGATTTGGAATTGTCCACTTAAACTCTGACCCTTTAATTTCTATGTAAATGTATTCACAAGAAGATTCCCCCCCACACACACCCCTTTCGCACTTTGTCTATCTCTAATCCCCAGAATAGAGGGGAACCTTAGTTCAGTGGAGGGGATCTCACTGTGGGAAGCCCTGCAGTGTGCAGTGTGGATAAGCAAACAGACAAGTTTACTTGGTGAGAGTACGGATTAGCAGCTAGTGTCTTAGCTTACTTCCTCACCAGCTGTTGGCTTCAGTGGGTGTTAATTCTGGCAGAACATCCTGAGACAGGATTCTCTCACCAATACCTCACCTGAGGGCTAAAGACAGAAACAGCTTTGATGCCTTCAAGAAGGGATGGAGAGGTGGCTCAGTGGTTAAGAGCACTGGCTGCTCTTCCAGAGGTCATGAGTTCAATTCCCAGCAACTACAGGGTGGCTCACAACCATCTCTAGAGGGATCTGATGCCCTCTTCAGGCAGGTGGATGCATGTGCAGCAGAGCACTCATAAATTAAATAAATAAATAAATAAATAAATAAATAAATAAATAATAAAAAAGGGATGACCCGGGAATCTAATAGATAGAAGCAAGGAGTACATAGGACATCCCTCATCCGGGTATGAGCTGACCCCAAACATTAGAAGTACTAATGACATCAACTGACACTGGCTTTTTATCAGCCATTTTGAAAGTCGAGACACTGACTAATCCTACCAACTTCTGCTTCTTACCCCTGGTATCACATGGGGGAATAGAATCTTGATTCTGCAGGTGACATCTCCTGACTTGAAACCCGGCCACTTTGCATTTGTAAGCCCCCAGTTCTGTTTGTTTCTATGAAAGGAAGACAAGAATTATCACCATCGACTCTGTAGCATTTCACTGATGTGTGATGAAAGCAAACTTTTTAGCTTCAAAAAATGATCTATATTTTTTTTTGAAGAATAATGAATGTCCCTCCACTCTGGGGTCTTTTATCTGTCCCCAAGCCTTCAACTTTCCTTGGGCCCCATTTTTTTCCACCAAGACTGGTACAATGGGCTAGGTGGCTGGCTTGCTCACTTTAATCTGAGCCCCTGCTGCTGATAACTGTTGAAAGTGATGATTTGGAGAAGTTACTGTCATGCTGCGTCTTGCTGGATCACGGTACCTGAAGAGTAGAATTCACACTTACTGTCATACTCCCCAAAGCCAATACTTTTACTATTTTTACTGCCCTATCTGAACTATATCCACTTTATTTCTTTCTGCTAACATACAGGTCTATAACACCCATGGAAGTCCTTGTTTAAGGCAACATAGGATCTCCAGTGGCCATGCTTTTGAATTTTATGTTATCATGACATATTTATTTTTCATAATTCTGGCCACATGTCACTCAGTTGGCAAACTATCCCTGAAGCCTAGGGATCTATCCTTCACTATTTCCCATAGCACAAAGAGCATGGCTGTCATCCAGCATGTTCCTGAAGAGTGCTGGGAGGCCCTCATGGTTGCCGGACCTCTTCAGTTTCCAGCTTCATTGTCCTAGCCCCACTCTACCTTCCGTGATCTTGAGCCAGCTGACTAAGGTCTCTGAATCTTGGCCTCTTTATTTGTGAAACCACAATGACAATAGCAGTTGCATAGGTTTCTTCGTTCAGATTAAATGACACAATTTACCTGAAGAATTCAGCTGAGGGCCTGGGGCTGATGCTCCCCGACAGCGGGTTTTCATGATGTAGTCTCCAGTCTTGAAGGAAAGAAGAGAAACCTGATCAGAACCAAGATTGCAGATTGTTCACACAGAAGGTAAGGGACATTGGTGATCTGTTGGCAGAGTCTAAACTCATGTCTTTTCTATGAGGGCTGGAGGGCTTTCAAGGGTTAAGGGGCACATACATAAGGGTGAAAATACACCTGAGTTGAGGGATTAAGGTAAACAGTTGTTTCCAGTTAAGAAACAAGATCTACCCTCCTGCTTCTGTTCAGGATAGAGGTTTGTCTCCAAGCTGAGCAAGTGACAAGGCTTGCCCTGGGATCACACCAAGCAGTAAGCAAGATAACAAGACCCTGGAGGGCCTGTGAACAAAAGAACAATCACACCTTTTTTGTTATAAGACTGAAGAAAACAAAGAAAAGGATAACACAACTATTCCTAGCCACAAAAAGTTTACCACAGGGGATGACAGGGGACAGGAAGGTTCTCTGAGACCAAGTCCACTTTCGAAGAGTTAACCTAACCTACTACCTCAGACCATCAGGGCTCTAATATTCTGGGACTTGATGGATGTTGACAGAATGAGGCAGCCTTGTGACCTCAGTCCTGGAGCTCAGCCTAGGCTCAGTCTGGCATTCTTAGGGAGAATCCCAGAGACTGTCAAGCCACCACATCTTTGCAGTGAGGCCTGGCTCTCAATCTCTGCACAGGAGTATGGGTATCTTCAGCTTGCCCCACAGGGCCTGGGGCAGGACCCTTATCATCCTGGCCTCATCAACGTCATTTGCAGAAGGGTCTTTTTCAGAGCTGTGGGTCCCGTACAGTCTGTTCTTGTTGCTGCTTCTGTGCTGGTTTGTGTCGTGAGGGTGTCTATTTAGTATGCTGCTCAGTTCTACACATGTTGGGGTTAGATATGCAGAATTCCACTTGGGCATCTGAACAGTTTGTTTAACTCCTATGAAATTCAGTGTCTTCAAATATCCAGTGAAGACAGCGGCAGCCTTTCCTTTGAAAGATAGAAGTCACAAAAAGGTGAAGATGATCCTGGAGACATCGCTCTGTGTCTGGCTAAATTTGGCTTCCTGGAAATAAGTTCTCAAATAAATGTGCCTGGGGTTTACCTTTTATAAAACAACTGTAAGTGTGGACTGGATACCAGTTTACTCCTGGGGAAGCGGAACAAGCTGCAGGTGGCCTTGGGTGACAAGAAGGTCAGGGCATGGTTCTTTCATCTATGCCTGGGGAAGGACTTCTTCCACATTTGTGTGTGCCAAAGCTCTTGCTTATGCTCCAGCTCCTAGAGAACCTTCTCTAGCCCACAGGAGGTTCCATGGAGGGTAGAGGTGACAATACTGCAAACATGGGGAGCTCTGATGGACCCCTGAGGTGCATGCTTCTAGAATGTATGCTATACTCTACCTCTGAGTGAGCCCTCTTGGATGTCCACTCATGACAGAAGGTAAGCATCAAGCCCTGCCTCCAGGGGAAGATGGGAGAGTCAGCTCACGTCCAAGAATCAGTAGACCCAAGTGGGCCAAGTATCAAGAGTACTAAGATTGGGTCCTCAGAGAAATAAACTCCAAGAAGAGTCTAGGCACATGAGAGATTTCTAAGGGGACCATCTGTGGAGGCTAAGTGTGAAGTACACAGAACTAGGTGGTGAGAGGCATCTTCAGACCAGGTTGTAAACCTTGCATCTGCCCAAACAGAACGTTTAGACTTTACACTTTTTCTGTGTGCTGTAGACTGTACTGGGACTCTGCCCAAGTTCCAGGTACGGTGATAGAAAGTTGTAGGCTAGGGTGTTTATTACAGGCATCAGAGTAGGGCAGGGATGGCTGTCTTGTGCATTGACCTTGGCTGGAAGAAGTGAGAAGAGTGACCCGATCTTAACAATGCAGAAGATTCAAAGGTACGGTGTTTGGAGGCTGGTGATGAACCATGGTTTCTGCAGCCGGCTCTTTTGAAGAGGCATCTGAGCATGGGTATATGGCCGCACGGTCTACCCTACATTTACTCAAAGAACACTTGCGTACACAGACAAGCAGGAGCTACAGACACACAGGCTAGGATAAACAGTAAGACTGTCACGTAGAACCACTGGATAGTATTCTAGTCTAAAACCTGCTGCGGGCAAGATATTCAGCCTTGAGGGAAAAAAGATCCCATCCCTCAAATTTATTGATTTATTTTTCTTTTCTTTTTTTTTTTTTTTTTGGAGCTGGGGACCGAACCCAGGGCCTTGCGCTTCCTAGGCAAGCGCTCTGCCACTGAGCTAAATCCCCAACCCCTTGATTTATTTTTTCAACTGCAGAATTGGAGGCTTCACTTGTATCTCATTTTACTATCATCATTTTGTCTGTTTGTGGATTACTTTCACAACCAAAAGCCAGTAGAGACAGCCAGTCTCAACGAACAGCTCCAGCAAAGCAAAGAAAAACAGGAATGTTCATTCACCCAGCGTGCGTTTACTGAGAAGCCAGACACTGTGCTGAGAGCTGCTGTTAGGTTAGTGAACAAACAACGCTGTTCTTGCCCTTCTGGGCCCGCATTGTGGTGAGGACAGAGGGAAAGATGGAGCAGCGGAATGAACAACGCAAGCATCTGGGTGAGATAAACAGCATCCGGTGTCAGGCAGCTGTCAGCACTGGGGTCTCTGAAAGGTTCCACACGCTGCTCGTGCGTCCACCATGATGGGTCATCTTTCCCTTCTACCCATATTTATGGAGCACTCTCTGTATACCAGGCTTGAGGCTATCTGTTAGGTTAAGTGAGTCTTCGGTCAAAACCACGGACAAGAGCTTCCTTCTTGGATATTTTCCCAGACTTGCTGAATTCTTTGTTAGAACAGTGTTCGCTATACTGGTTGGTGCACTTCGTGAGGCCTGAGGTTTCCCGTAGCCTACATCCTTTGTCTTCTCTCCCCTTCGGAAGAGGAAACCGGAAGTGATGAGGTCAGCCGAGTCAGTTGCTTTTGCCAGTTCATCCAGGTACTGGCTGTGCAACTTAGGGAAAAAGACATTTTCCCCCAGCCCCATTCTCAGTTTTCTTCTCTGTGAATGGGAGTGGTCACGGTCTATTCAGATTCCAAGATGGCTGCATAGAAATATTGACTTTTTGCATAATTTAGGCAAACCTTCATATTTAGCTATTCATAAATGTCTATGTAAAATGTTGACACTTTCTTTAAAGCAAAAAATTATACCGAATCCCAACTCAGCCCTCATCAGGAAACTGTGTGTGTGTGTGTGTGTGTGTGTGTGTGTGTGTGTGTGTGTGTGACAGACACAGCTACATATTTTCCATGATGCTCATGTGGAGATCAGATTATGACTTCAACTGTTGGTCTTTCCTTCTGCTATATTTAAGATTAGGGTTTTCTGCTGTTCACTGTTGTGTGTGCTGGGCTAGCTGGTCTGTGAGACTCTATAGGCTTTTGTGTCTTTACCTGTCGTCTCATCATAGAAAGACTGTGATTACAGACACAGACGATCATGGCTAGGATTTACAGGGGTTTCTGGGGATCTGAAATCAGATCTTCATCCTTGTGTGGCAAATGATTTACCTACCCAGTAAGCCATCTCTCCAGCCAGGAATAGTTTTGAAAACAAACTCGTGTTCGATTCCCACCTCTGACACTTTCTCACTGTGTGAGCTTTGCCGTTCTACTCTCATCTGCTCTAGCCCCCAGCTGCTGAGTATCTCATTTATGTGAGGCAGGTGCTTTTCTCATGAGCTACACCAGCAGCCTCCAATTTTACAGGAAGAAACACATTTCCTCCTATGAAGTATTATGGGTCATTTTGGGAACCCAAGAGAAATCTCTGGCTAGAACCACCACCAGGCCCAGCTGTGTCTGGCTTCTGATTGAATGGGGTCACCTCTGTGGGCATCTCTCTTTTGTTTTTGTACTTTGAGACCCTGAGGTGGCAGAAGTAGTAGGCTGACTTTTTGTTAAACAGATGCTACCCAGCACTTGTGCTGGAGGTCAGGGTGCTCCGTCAAAGGCAGAGGTAATGTATTTATTTATCATGGCCTACATTTTGCGTCCCCAAGTCCCTGTTCCTTCAGTTTATTCTGTTCAAGGCCGTTGGGGTCCGACAGAGATCAACAGTGTTTCTACAGAGATGAGGCAGCTCGTCAAAACCTGAATTAGATGTTAAATCTTTTTGAAGTGGGGAGGAGGTGAAGGGAGGGGCAGAAAGATATTGTGCAAAGAATTTATCCTGTGTTGTTTCCTGTGTGATAATGTCCCAGGGAAGATTTGTCGCCAAGCAAGTTGCAAACTGCTGTTGCAGGCTGATAGGTGTTGCCAATTCATTTTGATGAATCGTGCCAGTTGAAAAGTATTTTTTTCCCTCTCCTTTCATACACTGGGGCTGGTTGGAGATGGACAGTAGCTTCAAGGGCTAAGGCAGCATACCCCTGCATATTTGGGGGTATGTGCTATTAGAGATGCTTCAGGAGGCACTTGCTGTAAGAAGAAGTCAGTCAAAATCGCACAATGACTTACCGTGAGCACATATTCTCAGATGCCACTTTTCCTAATTATTTACTATTCTACACAAGTTTCATCCAAGAGCCTATCCCTGGCCTCTGCTTGGCTCTAAAAGCCCCATTAGTCTGTCCTGGGCTGGGCTTGAGTTCAAGTTTGAACTCGTGGTCCACACTGGTAGGATCCCGGGTAAAACCTGGGGCATCTAGTTAAATGGGACATTCACGTGCATAGTGATGTGTAATGAGTACATCTCAACCATTGCATGAATGCGCTCACCCCAAGACTCAGTCACAGATCACCACTGGTAAGTGTCGAAAGTGGACAAGGAATGTCTTCAGCCTGGTAAGAAGGCCCTTGTCAGTAATATCGGAACTGGGAAGTTGGAAGCAGAGCAGTCAACATCATCCTTGGGGACAGAGGAAGACCGTGTCTCAATAAACGAGACAAATAAACCCCCATGTGGACTAGAATTAGGCGGATGCAAGCGCATACTTTGTACCAAATCTAAGTGACACGTCACAGTATCCCCGTGAAGGTTCCTTATGTGCAGCATGGAGAAGAACACGGCCCATGTCCGCAGGGTATTGGAGCCCCATTACTCACATGCTTGCCGTGCAAGCAGAGGGAGTAAGCAGATCCTGGTATAGATCTAACCTCATTCCTTACTGCCTAAATAGACAGTGCGCATGCTCTGAAACTCAAGAACAAAAGGGAAGAGAGAAAGGTGAGCTTAATCCTCCAGCTTCTCTGCACACATATGCAAGTGAACTCAGATTTCCAAGCAATTTTCAGTCGTGTCTTTGGGATGGAGTGAGGTGATGTCACAAAAGTCACTGGCACAGTTAATGTTTGGTGTCATCAGGGATGATGATACTGGGGTGATATTGAAGTGGAGAAGGTACCACTCTGGGTCTTGGAAGTGTAGCCTCCAGGCGCCACAAGCACCCCTTAGCCATCAATTTTTCCAGCTCAGTCTCGGCCCAGATCATTGCTCATTCTCAAGGCCTCTCTTTGAGCTGTGGTCTTTCCTCCCCAGGTCTTGTACCTGACAGAATACTTTCGTTTCCTCTGGCCCTCTAAGGTCAGCAATGCATTCCCTCACCGTCTTCACTCTCTCCCTTCTGAGAAGCCTATCTTTTCTGCTGTTGATTGGACATTTTTTCCTAGCTCTGGTTCAGACCATGCCTACCAGCCTTCTTCCTCCTGAGGACATAAGTCACATACTCCCCTCACCTTTGTGGTCAATCACTATGTTCCTCACTCTCAGACAGGTTATTAATCTCCTTTCTCTTACATTTTGCTCTGAAGACTCTTGTAACTTCGGTGCTGGAACCTTTGCTATTTCCTGCTCAACCTAGCCCTCGGCCACAGAAACCCTATCCAGACAGCATAGTCCTCAATGGAGGTTTTACCTGGCCAGTCTCATTATGTTTCAATCGACATTATCCCCCACCCCAAGTATTCTTCCCCCTTTCTGGAAAATTGCATGTCCCTCTTACTTGAGCTCAGATGCCTTTCAACTTTGGATCAAGATCTTCTAGCATTTTCTAGGAAGCTCTTCTTTGATTGTCCTTCTGGTTCCAACTCTAAAAGGTGACAGACAGTCCTTAGGGCCACCCCAGCCTTTTTTCAGTGCCAGTAGATTACCATGACCACCTGTGCTGCTTAGTTTAGGTGCTCAGACACCTAAAATCATGTGGGAAGAGATTCTTAATGAAAAAATTAATCCAGACCAGTACAGCCTGTGGACATGTCTATGGCTGGAATTGTCTTGACTGTTAATTGATGTAGAAAGACCCAGGTCATTGTAGGAAATACCATTCTCTAGGCTTGGATCCCTGAACTGTATAAGAATAAATCTAGCTGGGAACAAGAGAATTTACAAGCAAGCAAGACAGGATTACATTTATTTTCTCTTTGATCTTGACTCTGGACGTAATATGATCAACTACTTGAGTTTCTTCCTTGATGTCAATAAAATGATAGACTGTAAATTGGATGTCCCATCTCAGCCCATTCTTCCCCCCCTGTTGTTTTTTTTAGGATATTTTATTATAATAATGAAAATGAAATCTGGGTTTCACCTAATGTGCTGTATGCAGAAGCAGATCAGTATTTTGTTCCCAGGCATGTGACACTCATGTAGAAATATGCTGTAGGATAGACACGCCCTTCTTCATGCTTCTCTCACTGCAGCCAGGGGCTCATGTATTTGCAGAGCCTTGAAAGAACAGGTAGAAAGAGCTCTGGTCTCTGTGGTGCAGGATGCAGAATTAAGTCAACTTTCTCTTCTCTCTGGGCCTCAGTGTACTAGCCTAGAAAAGGAGAGTAAAAGGCTTTCAAGGAAACATTGCATTTTCCTGGGGTTTCTCTCATCCTTTGAAATCTTCAAATAGGGTGGGAGGAAGAATGCAGGAAGAGCCTGTGGTTAGCTATGGTATGGAGTGATTAAGGTCTAAGAGAGAGACTTCTTCAAGTGACGCCACTTCTAACGCACATGGTAAAGGTTATGCAGGAAGTACATGAGTTTCCAAGGTTCTCTTTATACCTCTGTTATTCCAATTCTTGGAACCCTTCTCCAAGGAGTTGTTTCTGCTCATGTAGGAGGCTCACTGAACAAATGTTAGAGGGGTGGTGACTAAGAAGTGTTTCTAGAAACCACTGTACTGATCCCTGAAGAAAGAAAAGAGATGTTTGTTTATATACACTCAGGACTCAAGGAGCTATGTGCCTATGTGAACCAGAGGTCAGGAGTGTGTGACTGTGACATTAAAGAATGCTACTTGGGCGTGAAAGAGAAGTGGATATTCATTTTGCACCATTGAGGATCCATCATATAATTAGAAAATCTCGAGGGATCCTGTTTCCCAAATTAGAATATCCTCCATGTCAGATGTGGGACATTTCATTGGATAAGAGGATCAACTTATCAAATTTGATAATTTCATTTGATATAGAAGATCTCTATATCAAATTACCCTGGTCATGTCACTTTATGGGATTATTTTCTGCCTAACTTTGATATCACGAAAGTGGGAATAATAATAATAATAATAATAATAATAATAATAATAATAATGCCTAACTATAGGCATTTCCAAAGCAGCAGCTAGTATTTGTTAGATGTGTTAGATTGCTAGGCAACACTGTCCATGGAAGGCAGAGATAAGGGTTCCAGGAAAAATGTGTGGGCTGGAAAATCAATAGAAGCCATGGTTTACCTTAAGGAGTCTTTGGCAGACTCCACTCCTGACTTGATGGACCACCACTCACACTATTGACTAGATGGGCCATCCGCCATACTTCTAAGTAAATGGACCACTGTTTCATGCCTCCAACCAGACAGCCTACTTAATTCTAAGCAACTTTTACCTCCTGGACCATGCAGAACATCTCGATTCCTGCTACACATTGGAGGGCAAGGTTATATGAACACCAGGATGAGCTTCACCTCCACCTAGACTTTTCTTTTGTATTAAGTATGGATTGACCACATTCATGCTGCTGTGAGGGAAGTATGCAAGGTCTTCTACAAATATCCCCAACATGAAGATGCTGTGTTAAATGTCCTCATGTGTCCACTTCTTGTCTTGGATCCTGGCATAAAAAAAGAAAGGCTAGAATTCATCTCTGGTTGACCAATGCTACAATCTTCCCCAGTGAAAGGAATAGATTTTTTTCCCTTCTTCATCTCTAATCTCCCAGAAAAGAATGGGGTGATTTCTCTGTTCTCTATTTTAATGGGAATTATCGTCTCTCTCCCCAAAGGAGCATCTCTTACTTGTGGTTAGAAGAGCATGGAGCTACACTCCAGACTGTCAGTTTCAGAGCCTGATTTTGTCACTTGCGAACTATGTGGAATTATGACTGTTATCATGGCCATGGATAGAAATGACAGTAGTTTATGCCACATCACTGGAGTGATTCGAAGAGCTTTGTCCAATGTACTTTATTCAGGCATGAATTTAAGGCTCTGTTTTACAAGCTGATGATTAGCTTGGATGACCATGGAACTTAAATCCTGTCGTGTAGGAACTCACTTAAATACTCATTCATGGAATATCTAGGTCAGAAGTCGTCCCCTTTTCTTTCTTGAAATGTTAAAACTCAATAGGAAAGCGACCTATTCAGAGCTGAACTCTATTTTATAAAGATGTTTTCAGTAGGCCTTGGGTAAAAAATATTTCATAAATCAGGGAAGCCACTAAATCAGGAAGTAAAGGGAAGAAATAGGCTTGTTATAGCATTTGGGTGTAGAAAGGTGGTATATTCAACACTTTTTACTATATTGGGCTGCAAACTCAAGACAGTTGTGGCTTTGATCGATGGCAGGAACCATTTGAACTAACCCTCCTCAGGGCTTCCTGCTGCACCAAGGAGCCATAAATGATGATGACCGGGTGACTATTTGGAAAATGAGAAAAGAAGGCCCTTTCAACTGGAGACTGCTAATAGATTCATATAGCTTCCGATTTTGCCAATTAGACCCATGGGAAGACCATGGTTGGACCATGGATCATGACTGGTTGAAGGCAAGTCTGTGACTAAAAGTCTGAGGTTTCTTCGGGTTGCCAGTTGTCTTCTCTGGGACACAGAATCAGGCAGAAGTTTTGCAACCATAATAAATATTAGGAATGTCTGTGGGATCCGCATCTGTGGGCAGGAGAAGAAGACAGGAAGCAGAAGAGGACAGAGGGAAAAAGTGCAGCTGCAATCCAGCCCCAGAGCCAACCTCCATGGACCTCTTGGGAAAATTTGGAGCCAGAATCCTCTTTAGAACTTTCACCACTAGGCTTACATGAATCATTTCTTATACTATGGCATCAATAAATCACTCTACCCACAGTGCCTCAATGGAAGGGTATGATGGGCCAACAAAGCAGCTAAGCAATTATTAAAGAGGCTCATAGGTCGAGGTGCTGGTCTATGGCATTACCACGTCTACAGTAACAAGGCATTCATTAAACTGCTGTTTAGATGAATCAGTGTTTCTGCAGAAGGCTTTCTGGAAGACTGCTTATTGGGTGGAATTATGACTGGTACCTCTCTGGAAGATTTTTCAAAGTGAGACATGAGGTTACTGATTGATTTCATCTCCTTAGAGCTTTGGGTGAGAATAACAGTCCCTTTCAACTCTCTAAGACTTTAGTACAATCTTACCCCTTCCCCAACACCCAAGGGATTTCTAGAATGAGGTGTCATTGTGCAGAGCATGGCTCTGGACTCAGTACCCTCGAAACTTAGCTAACTGCTTTCCAACTGTTGGACCTGGGTGTAACGCCTCGACTTCTGGAATCCTCAGTCTTTCTCCCTGTGAAATGAGAATATAGGTGTATCCACCCCATGTGTTATTGCAAAGCTCTTTGCTCGTGCTCATCAATGGCTACAATCTATACTATAGCAGTCCCCAGTTGTGGGACAGTAGAAGTTCCAGATTGGACCCACGAGCAGAATGTCACAAATGTATTTCTAAAGGGTCTCTGTGGTCAGCTTCCCCTTAAAATCCCAGAGATGGCTAAACTCCACACATTGAACCTCCAGGTTTCCTTAATGATTGTGTTTTACTTGATTATAACCAGGAGGCATCCTCAGATGCCGGGTCTATGTGGGTTTACAGTTTATTCCCTTTAAACGAATTCATCCTCTTATTAAATGATATGTTTATCCATTTATTGAGTCACTCATTAATTTTTTTTTACTGTATGAAGGACCTTGCTCACCAATCTTTCTGATGAGAACACAAGACATAGCAGAAGACATGATCTCTTCATCAGAGAACTTAAAGCTTGGTGAGAAATACAACCAAAGCATTACTTAAAAGTGTATGACAATTAAACTGAATTTGAAGATGATGGAGTGACCCAATCTAGACCAGGGGAGCTATCCCTTAAGATGGAACTCTGGGTAAATCTTGGTAATATCTTGGCTATTTCCTCAGATTACCATTAAGACATTGGGTAATTGATATAAATTAGATGCCTGATGCTCTTACATGGGCTTTGTTCAAGAAGATCATTTCACCAAGAAAAATATCCCACGGATACAGGTGTATTATTCATGGTTCACAGATCAAGAGTTCGAATCCCGAGTGGTACAAACATTTTCTCTTGATATCAGGCAGGTCTTTTGAGCCTCAAGGTTATATTTTTGACAACAACTCTTTGTGAATTAGCCAAAGGGAGAGAGAACACCACAAGCCGAGAAATCAGCTCACACCCTAGTAGCTCAAACTGATTCATTTTGTCACATCACTTTGAGAGTCTGTGACAACCCAGTCATCATGACAGACATGAGGGATGCAGAAGGAAAAAATCAGTTGAATGACAAGTAGCCAAGATGATAAATGTGGTTCTCCCTTCCCTCAGTGCCTGAGATGTAGTCGCTCTGAGGCATTGTGCTACAGAGGCTATGCACAAAGACCCGTGTGAACAGGGTTTTGAAGGCTTCATCTGTACTAGTTCTAGCTAGATTCTTTCTAGGCTAAGAAGCAGGTTTGTGTGCCAAGAACACTGCAAATGGATGAATCCATCTCAACCAATCTCTGACTATAAATCACATGAAGAACCAATAGGAGCCACCCAACTGACGCTCCATATATATATATATATATATATATATATATATATATATATATATATATATATATATATATATATGATCTCACTAAAGCTCCATTTGAATTTTGTGGTTATATTATGAAGTTGAATCATGTGACAAAGATGGTGAGTGATACAATAGCAATGAGTCAGAGCATTTTATGAAGAGAAAATTTCTCAAGTATGGGGTATATATATATATATATATACACACACACATACAGAAAACACATACAAGATACATACACACATTTTATGTGTAAAGGGATTTTATGTGTAAAGGGATTATTTTATCACATAGGGAGGAAAAAAGAAAAATTATTAAATTATTAATGCAAGGGGATTTGCTGTTAAACAACGTGGTTAAAATTTAATTAAAAATAGCTAATAAAACCAAGCATATTTTGACTTAACCAAAAAACACCAAAATAATTTTTCATACCAACTAAATAATTTTATTTTAGAATAAGATTCCTTCCTAGAATATATGATATTTTATAAAACATATTCCAAAAATGTTGCTCCATCAGAATATAGATTCAAAGAAGAGAAAGTGAAATTAAAACAACACAACACTTTGGAGACATATTTGCATTAAGTATGGCAGAAAGAGAATTGCTGTCTGTTCTGTAAAAGCAATTCATGCAGACACAAAAGGGAAAGCATCCATAATTCCACAAATTAAATGTAGATATAATTTCAAAGCACAGAGAGAACACAGAGCTCAAAATGTAGAGAACAAAAATAGCTAATAAATGTTGACAGTATTTAATCTCAGAGGTAATCAAATAAAAACTTGAACAGAAAAGCAATATAACATAGTTCATCAAACAAGCAACGTTTACTAAAGCAATAGTATTCGGGGGAGTTCGCAAAGATGTCAGCACTTTGATACACAGTTAGTGGAGTTAGAAATCAACATACATATATACATACATATATACACACATACATATATCATATATATGTGTGTATATATACGTATATGTGTGTATATATATGTATATATGTATATATGCATATATATATATGTATATGAAATGTAACCTGGTAAAATATATCAAGGACCTTAAAAATATATGTATTCTTTGACCAATTTGTTTTCTGGCAACCATTAAAATCCATTCTCTGGTTTTTGGTTTTGTTTCGTTTTGTTTTTGTTTTTGTTTTTTACTTAAAAAACAAGATTTTACTTTATTTTATTTTTTATTGGATTTTTAAAAAATTTACATTTCAAATGTCATCCCTTTCCTAGTTTCCTGCCCATAAATCCCCTATCCCATCTCTCCTCCTCCTTCTTCTATGAGGACGTTTCCCCCCCTCTCCCACCCCTTCCTGCCTCCCCACCGGACATTCCCCTACACTGGAGAATCCAGCCTTGGCAGGACCAAGGATTTCTCCTCCTGGCTTTTAAGCATTCCTTTCAGCTTCAACTTCATATGGCATTCTTTCTGTGTGTCTCTATCTTCATTCCAAAAGTAGTTCCACTACTAAGGACACCAGTCATGTTGCATTAGAATCCATGCGAATAGCTCCATCTTGACGCTGCCTTCTATAAATCCCCTGTCCCTGAATAAGATTATGCTTACAGATATCAGGGATTAGAACTCCATTATATTTTGAGGCAGCACCACAAGGCAACTCACAGACACGATGTAGACTTGAAAAACATCATGTTTAGCAGGAAGGGATTCACAACAATGTTATTTGACATCGATCATATCAAAAGTATATACGTTTGCCAAAGAGTGACTGTTAATTAAATTATATCCCATCAAGTGTCATAAAGTGTGATGTGTGTTGCGTTAGGAGAGCTATGCTAAGAGGAAGCTGCCGGGTCATAGCATGCCCTAGAAACAGGAATAGTCCTTGTGATTGCTGCAGATGGGAGAAAATGTGGTTAGGATGATCACATCTGTGTCTCAAGGGTCATGGGACCTCTTCCCACAGACCCCTGGATTACACAACATCACAGTGGTCTCTCCCCTGGATAGAATCCCTGTCCCAGGCTCCTCTCCTCTCAGACTGCAGATGCTGGAGCAGCTGTCCACCGGGGCCTGTCATAGACAGAAAGGAAAGTTTAGGCTCCATATTTCAAAGGATTTCTTTCTCATTGAGAAAAGATTGGGCAGTGAAAGTGCACAGTGGGTTTTCTACCCAGGCTCCTAAAGAAGGAAGCTATTCCTTATGTGACGTAGGAAGAAAGTCTGAGCTATACAGTACATGAACGAGGACTTTGTAACCACACTAAAAGGCTCAGGGCAGAGAACCCCACCATCTCTTTTGGTCATTGATTGAGCTAAGACTTCCAAGACCTACATGGGATTTACTATTTTGGGACATAAACAATCCTGAGGGGTCCAGAGAAATGCAAACTAGCTACACTCCTTAGCCATTGGACTTGACTTCTTAATAAAGAGAGGGAAAATAATAATTTTTAGCACATGCTATATACTAGGTACCATGTTAGGTGTGACACAAAAACTATTTCATATACAATCGTTTGGTTTTATCCCTTCAGATTGTATGTATCATCTCCCAGAGGCTCCAGGACATGACAGTCCAGTAGCCAAATATGGCTAGTACAGCTTTCAAATGCAAATGACTAATTGTGAAGATGATTAGAATGTTTGCTCCTATGTTTTTAGAATTATTCCTTTTTATTTTATGTGTGTGAGCGTTTTCCTTTTATGTGTGTATATGCATCGCCTGTTTGTGTGGTGCCCCTGGAGGCCAGAAGAGAGTATCAGGCGTCCTGGAATTGGAGGTCCAGGTGACTGGGAGCCTCCTGGTGTAGGTGCTGGGCACTGCCGTCTGCAAGAGCAGCAAATACTCTTAATTACTGAGCCATCTCCCTAGCCCAAAATATTTCTAATGTTGTAGAAAGTCATGATGGGTGGTAGGACAAGTGTTCTGGATAGTTTTGTGTCAATTTGACACAAGCTAAAGTCATCTGAGAGGAGGGAAACTCAACAGAGAAAACGCCTCCATGAGATCGGGCTGTAGTCAACCCCGTAGGGCATTTTCTTAATTAGTGACTCAGGGGGACAGGCCAGCCCATCGTGGGTGGTATTACCCTTGGGCTGGTGGTCCTGGGTTCTAAAAGAAAGAAGGCTAAGCAAGCCATGAGGAGCAAGCCAGTAAGCAGTACCCCTCCTGCATCTACTCCTGCTTCTAGGTTCCTGTTCTGATTGAGTTTCTGTCCTAACTTCCTTTGGTGATGTTATGGAAGTGACAGGTGAATAAACCTTTTCCTTCCCAACTTGTTCTTTAGTCGTGGTGTTTCATCACTGCAATAAGATAAAATAAGATAAGATAAGATAAGATAAGATAAGATAAGATAAGATAGAAAGCTTGGAACATGCCAAGACTGAACCCCCAGTGAACATGATTGTTGGGGGGGAGGGTGGTAATGGGGGGAGGGTGGGGAGGGGAACACCCATACAGAAGTGGAGGGGGAGGGGTTAGGGGGATGTTGGCCATGAAACCGGGAAGGGGAATAATAATCGAAATGTAAATAAGAAATACTCAAGTTAATAAAGATGGGGGAAAAAAAAAAAGAAAGCTTAGAACAATCCCAGGCAAAAGAGAAGGTCAATTGTGAAAATAAGAGATTTGGTGATGGAAAAACAAGGCCCAGGGCCCTAAGAATCATACAGCGCCCCACAATGTGGACTCTCTGAGGAGCACAGGAGGGAGTTCGAACTTGGGAGCAGAATAGATGGCTTTTCTTCCAGGCTCAAAGATAGGCTGAAAGTGTTAGAAAAAGAAAGCCACTCAGTTGGTAGTGCTACACACTTTAAGACTGTGGCTTTGTTTCGAAGAAAGACACACAGGACATGTGATTGTCTACAGCTAGGGCTTGTATGAGTATGGGTGAGTCTGATAAACAAAGCAGAGTTATGCTTTTGTACAGATAAATACACACACTCTCACACACATATACATATGTGCACTCACATTCATACACACATATGCATAATACACTTGCAAACACTCTCATGTACATATACGCACTCACACATACACATACATGTACACAATGCACAAATACACTCACAAACACATACACATATACATAAATGTGTGTGCACACACACAAACACACACATACACAGAGAGGGGGAGGGGGAGGGAAAGGGTGAGATCAATGTTTGTTTTCACCCTTGAACCTTGACCTAGCAGTTTGGTTTCTTGCAGACCTTGTGCTCCAGTTGAGCTCTACTATGTGTACTTCAGGTTGCAGGTGAAGTCTCATCAGAATTTCAATAGGGGATTAGCTCTTTCTTTCCTCTCTTCTGTGAGGGTGCTCTCTTAACTGGCTGTTCACTTTAAGTTTCCCCCTCATGGGATTAAGCGATGAATGGGTAAGCACTGTGAAACAGCTTTCTCTTCAGTGTATTCGGTAAATATTCATCTAGCTGAATTACAATCACACGCCCTAGTCTGAGCTGAACAGTAAAAGCTCCTTGAGGTAAGGTCTTATGTCCGGGCAACCTCTGTGTTTTCCCAGCAACAAATGCAGCAGAAATATTTCCATCAACTCCGGCTTTGGAGTCCGCTTCCGAGAGAAGCAGTGCATGAGGGCTAATGTTGGAGCACCCAAGTGTGTTTGTACATAGGGTGTTTATTCAGATGTCCCCTGGGGGAGGAGTCTCTGTCCAAGCTTCGTGAGCTTTGCACTCAGGTTGGAAATGTGCAATATATTTGGCATGAGCTCTGAGAGACCTTGGGGGGAAAGGATCTTTCTGAATTCTGCTTGAGTCAGAACTTCTCCAACTGCTTCGGAAATTCTTTTCTTTCTCATTCTCATATCCTATTTTTTCCTTCCTTCTTCCCTCTTTCTCCTTTTTCCCTTCTCTTCCCTTCCCTTCCCTGTTTTGATTGTACTACATAAAACCAGTAGGCAGTTTATAGAACATACTTTGATAAACCCTAGAGCAAGATCTGAACCTTGTATAAAGTGGGGAAAAAGTATATATGTTTGTATGTATATGTGTGCATGCATGTGTGTATAGCACATGCATATGTGTCTATGTACATGCATGTATGTGTGCAATGCATGTGTGTGGGCATGGATATGTGTCTGCATGTAAACACCTGTTTGTGTGTGTGTGTGTGTGTGTGTGTGTGTGTGTGTGTGTGTGTGTATGCTGTGCTGCTCATGTCATGAAACCTGAAACAATGTATTTTTAGGGGGAGGTGTGTTTTCATTCGCCTGTCCTAAAAGTCTGGGTACAGTTCTCATAGCTTTGCAATTACTCACTTAAGCCATGGCTGTTTTATTTGTTAAATATGAATTTTATGCATTTTACTTGTTAGTTTGATTTTAAACATTACCAACTCTGTGATCTCTTCAGGCAAAATCAACTTCTTTCTCATGTAGTCTTGAGAGATAAGTTGTCTAACCCGCTGATTTAAATTAAATTCTTTGATTGAAGCAGCATTACTTAACATTGCATTGGACTGTTATACTCCAGGTGGAGTATAATATGGCTGCATGTGTTCACACTATTATTAGGCATAGAGTCCCATCTGGTCCTGATGAAGACTATCCGGACAAAACTCTGCCCTACTTGAATCGATCACTGCTGACTCGGTCTCAGGTCTCAGGAAATTTCTTGAAATTCTTTGAGAGCATGACCCCTGCTGTGGCTTCTTCAGTGTACCTACCTGTTTAATTTCCTCACATGCTCTTTGTCTCTCTTACTTATCAAACTTCTTCCACTCAACCTTCAGGAGCCAACATCACGATGCTTGTAGATTATTTTTTGATGTTCGAAGATAAAATTATTAATTGCATCTTCTGTGATCTGATTATATTTAATGTTTAGCCACCTATTTAGCTTTGATCCTAAGAGGAAAAGTAGACATCCTCGAAAGGAGGCTGTCAAAAGAGGACTTTTGTTCATAAAAACTGTGTAGAACTCAGTCTATTTTTTCTAGTCTCATAGGATGACCATACATCACTATCATTGTTGACAGTTGCCTTACGAAGGGTACTCCAAGCACAAGGTTACTTACATTGCGAAAATTCTCCATTTAGCTCCTAGTACAAAGGAGAAGACCTTATACTTGGAAGGTGGCACATTCAAGGTTGTCAGGATCCCAAACCTGTATTGTTACCTCTGTAGCCCCATTCTTGTGTATATGCCTAACCATGTTCTGCATCACTCAGCACCTTGAATGTTTGAGATTGCTTTTACTTTTAAATCAAACCTTTCAAGACTATATTGGCTTACACATTTATAAGCACAGGAGGCTACTCTAAGTAAGTCTTCCAAACTCACATAGAAAGCAAGTTGTAGGTTAAAACTCTGTGTTCTTTCCCAGTGAATGATACAGCCCCAGGTTCTGACTCTCTGGGTGACCATAACCTCCGGATTACAAGGAACATTGGTGATGTCTAAAGGATCTAGAGTTGTGACGCATAGATTAGGGAGTCATGATCCTGTGAAATGGTAAGTGTTTAAGGGCAAGTACGGGGCAGGACTGGAGATGTGACTCAGTGGTTGAAGCATGGTTTAGAAACATCAACTGCAGTACATACATGCATGCACACACTTGCCCCCCTACATATTTCACAAAAAAGAAACAACAAAATCTAGATCAATTTCTTCCATCAATAAATTGCACAGAAAATAGCAGGAGAAAAAAGGGGGAATTGAAGGTAGAACAAAAGCTATACCTGAACATGTGATTAGCTGATCCATCAACAACTGTGTGCATAGTTTTCCTACATATGGACTCTCGAGTAGTTAGAGGCAGAGAGGCAGATAAAAGGACGGTGACTGTTAAGGACTAGCGGGGAGGTGAGATGACGGCCAGGGAGTACAAGAAGAGTGCAGAGCTCTGTCCTCCAGCAGTGTCTCTAATTAATAATGCTCTGCTATGTAGTGAAGACTTGCTAAGGGAAGTTTTGCCAGATATTCTTAACCTAAGGACAAACTGATAATACTGCTGATGAAGGGAGCAGAAAGAAAGTCAAGGGAGCAGCAAACAATGTGTTCCTGGTTACACAGTTGCAAACTCGTAAAGCTGTGTACATTAAGTGTGTGTAGCTGCTTATGTCTGTGCCAGTTGTTGTGTGGTGAAACAGTTTTCCAAACGGTTAAGATATAAAAATAAATGGGCATATAGATTAATTCATTGTAACATTTTTATATGTAAAAATCACATTGCTATATTGCTTTAATTTTGACCTTATTAAAATATATTAAAAACGTGGAAAATCAGAGAGAAGCCAGTGATTATGGATTTATTAAGGTTATGTGTGCTATGTCTTGATGGTCCTGTTTGAAAGGAAAAATCCTACATTTATAATACAGACTTTTTGTATATTAAAAACATGAGCTGGGAACCTGGATGAATCTCGATTTCCCATTAATCTATAACCTCAGGAGATGGTGATGGTTTACCAGGATTTGGGGACTCGTTTGATTATTCTGACTTTGAGACTTCTAATGGTAAAACCGTAAGAGGCAGTGCTCTGCAGCAGGATATAAGCATTACACAGACAAAGGTTTGATATATCTCTCGGATGTCTCCTTGTGAATAAATTGTCAAAACAGAAAATGTATCATCTAGCCAAATTCTTGCTCCCATACCCGGATTTCTTCGTTTACCATTCCAGGGAATTTTAAAAGAAATCCATGGGCCAAAGGAAAGAACACGCAGAGAATCTTTCCTGTACTTTGTAACTTTTCATAGCAACCTGCATTTTGGAAGTCGATTTGAATTTACCACTTGATTTATTAAGATACATGGATTTTTGGCAAGGGAAGATTTTTTTCCAGATTTTTTTTAAAATCATGTGATCAGTTTAAAAGATTTCAAGAGGGAGCTGATGTTTGCCAGAGTTCCATCAGAGTTAGTAAAATTAAAACTCTGCAGGGCTGGGGATGTGGTTTAGTGTACAGTGTGCTTGTCTACCATATATGAAGCCCTAGCTTTGAGGTTCAACATTTCAACTTCTCCACTTCCATGAAAAAAATTTACAGTTGTTGCCAACATCAGCACTTGGAAAGCTGAGGCAGGAGGATTGAAAGTTTGAGGACAGCCCTCGTATTCTATCCATAGCAGAACAAAACAAAAGAATAAAAACAAAGCAAAATAAATAAAAAAAAAAGCTTTCACAGAACATCATCTCCAATGATGATTGCTCCTAGCCAAGACATGCTGGCTTTGTCCAGGAGGGAAGATCAGCCTGGGATGGGAAGTGTATAGGGTTGGCCCTGGGAAGGACTAACTAGGCCCATTTGGCAAAGAGCAGTCACGAAAATCATTACCCCAAGGAGTGAAGCCGCATCATGTCTCGCTCAAGACTGATCTATATGGAATCTTATTTAATGGTGGAAGCAGTGATAATAGATCTTCATTTTAACAGACTTCTTTTTGTTTTGTCAATACTGAGATCATTTAACACAAGGCTCTATTTGTACTGTGCTCAGATTGTTTAGCAAAGACAAGGCTTGTGGAGTGATGGGATAGGTTACACAGCATCGATGACTTTCCTGGGATATCAGGGAGTCATGCCAATAACTCGTTCTAGAAGACCATTGAGCAGTTAGGCTCTAGAAGTATATAGGTATTTGGGGTAAAGGGGTTCATATGGACATTTGGGTAAGAATTTTCCTCCATAACCATGTATGTAAACAATTCTATATAAAATAGTAACTTCCCAGTAAATAGGAAGGTATTGGAGTCCTTCTTAGCTGGGTTTCCATTGTCCCAGGATTTGATAACATCTGAGGATGCTGGTGGATGGTAGTTAATAGCAACAACTGTACTAAGGAAGGACTGAACAAGCAGAATTGTATACCTCTTCCTGTAGCAACATGACCTCAGGTAGAGATATGGTCTCCTTGGCAGCCTGGTTTATAACTCAGCCCAAATGGCCTCTAATGGTTTCTGCCAACAACTATTGACCTCTATGCCCAAGGCTTTCCTGACACAGGGAGCCTCCATTCTGCCATCTACACTCAACGCTCTTCACTGTTTACTTATCTGATGGAGCTGCTCTCTTGCAAAGCTGTGTTATTCTTGTAATGCAAAGTGACAGAGAAAATAAAAACACCCAGCTGAGAAAAAGCCACAATGTTAATGTGAAACACAAACTTTCTGTTCATCTGAATCTTAGTTTATTTTAAAACAGAACCATAACGGCTCAGATCCTGGTGATTGGGAGGGGCTGTTACTACAGCTGCCCTGTCCTCAGATCCTTCCCCAGCATGCCTTCTGGTCTTAATCCTTAGCACTTTTCCCAGGAGCCAAGGTGGTATGATGTGGCTTTGCCCTCCCTGAATATGGCTTGAAGACCAAGGGAAGAGCAAATTCTTCAATTTACAGTAGATCAGCGCGAAACGAATGTCACAGTGTCCTCCCCACCAACCCTGACGTCCCTCTGACTGCATAAAAGCTTGGTCACAGTTCCCCAGGAGCTTTGTTCTGGATGAATATGGCTTTTGTGTTTCATCTGAACCAAGTTTGGGGTCTGATCCCAAACTCTCACAGCTGGCATGGAGCAACATCTGGTTGGCATCTTCTGTATCCTGTGTTTCTTGGTGTTTGCCTGCATTTTTGGGAATTAGCTCAGCTTTCTTATTTTCCTGAATGTTTTCTGAACAGTATTAGCCATATAAGAATTTTTGCCATATAAAGCCCCAGGGAGAACCCTGCTATGTAGGCTGTTTCCTGTCCTTATTCCACCCCAAAAACTGGAAAAACAAGAGCTCATGGAGGGAAATAAAAAGAAATAGTCCACATAATAGAAGAAAAGCAGCAACACTCCCACATGAGAGGGTTTAATGAATCATGGGAGGTCAACAATGTCAAATTATATATCAAGAAAGTGTCCACCAGGTTAAAAATTGGTGGCTTGCATTCAGTGGGTGTGTGTGTGTGTGTGAAACTGGTCAACTTGAGATGTATATGGGAGTGAAACAGAAATACTGACTTCTAAATGGCTTTACTGTTGATTCATATTCTGCAACCAGGGTCTACAGAATAATCTCCCAGAAAATACTCACAAACTCTGTCTGCCCAAAGATTCAGCCCCAATCTTATATATTTCAAGGAAAGTATTTCATTCATTTTAATTTATTTTTAAGACAAAACACACACTTGTACTCTATGTATATTAAGTTTAAGTAGGTGTTGAAGAGTAAGATGCCGACTGCATAGAAGGAACTGTGTGGTAGGAGTAAACAGTTTGACAAGGGAGTAGAAGTCAGGATCTAAAGCCAGGTACCTGACCTCACTCCTGGGCATGTGAACCAAGAGACAGACCATCCTTAGCCAAGCAATGGTGTCATCTGATGATTTCTAGTCCCTGACAGCAAGGGCCCAGCTTAATGTAAGAAATGAGAGGGGAAGCTCCTTCCATTAGCAGAAGCATAATCACAAATGCCTTACCATGGATGTAGAAATGATGCATGCTGTGGGAGGTGTTAGGATAGATCTTAGGAAGCAGAAAGGGTCCCTGGCAGGATGTACTGGGCCCAATTAGGCACACATATGAACTCTTCTAGGAGAATGCGTGACTCTTACGCAGAGCATTCTGAAGCTTTCTGTGGATGTCTTGCCCCAGAGAAAGGCCAATGTCAAGAAACCTGTAAATTATCCTGGATTAGTCTGAACCTGTTATGCAAGGAGAGAAGGATAAACCGAGATTACAACAAGCTCGGCATCTGATACCCAGGCAGATGATGAGGACCCAATGAAGAGCCACAGAGGTGTTGCAGAAAGTCATGCGGATGTGGTGAAGGAAAAAGGCATGGAGTGAGGGGATGGATCAGACAGGAAGTGGGGCAGGTAACTAACATGGCTGCCCAATCTCTTCTCTGAGTTTGTCCCTTAGGTTAGATCAGAATCCTTAACATCAGATTATGTCACTATTGATCTACACCCCACACTCAGCAGGAAGTGTAGCTTTTAAAAGTAAATTTGTTTGTGTATAAAGATCGAATGTCCAAGATTTTTAAGAAATAGATTGCAACTAGAAGAAGGATGAATATCCTTTCACATCTACACTGTGAATTCCACTTCACAGAAGTAAATGCTTTTCATATTTTGGGATTTGCATTCTACTGTGTGTACGTGTGTGTGTGGGGGGGTGGGGGTGGCAAATGGACACTCCTGTAAATCAATTCTAAGCATAACAATGAGGTAAGTGCACAATAAGGTGCTAGATAAGAAAAGAAAAAGGTTCTATAAATGCCCAACAGAGCTGCAACAGAAACTCTCTAGTAAACTCGCGTTTTTGAATGATGAATGTAAGTGGCAGAGAAAATAGGCTACATTTCTGTGAGTGGTTCTGAGGCATAGGAAGGATGAAGGTGTGTAGGTAAAAGATAGCCACATCCTGGATAGAGGAATTATCAAATTCTGTCCTGATGGTTTTACTAGCTCCGAGGCATTGGACCGGCTTGCAGAAGAAGCCACGGCCCACTCTGAGAGCATCGGGCTCACCAAGAATGAGCCTACATTTGCTAAAATAAATCAGGAAATAAGTTAGATCATTTTCCTTTTCAAAAGGAGCCTTTAGGCTGGTGGTGTAAGGAGGAATCTATAGTCCCTTAAAGTAATCCACGGAAACAAGACTTTTTTATTTTGTGGTCAACATATTCTGGATAATGTTGGAGTTCGAGGGATTTTAAGGTAATAGTAGTCAAAGGATGTTGGAACATAATCATCATTCTGTGAAGGTGAGAGCAGGTCTATTTCAGAACTGGTCTTATTTCATTGTTTATTTTCATTGCATACTGTGAACACACACACACACATACACACACACACACATGCATGCACACTAGTGTCCTAATAGATTGAATAAATAAAGTACTTTAGGTCCTAACTAGATTTATTAATTAAAGCATTTCATCAGTGCTACGATGCAAGAATGAATGAAGAAATGAATGGCTGATGACATGAACCTGGGCAGGATAAATGATGCCCAGTTGAGTGACACAGCTAAGTAATGACAATGAACTCTTCCCTAGCAAGAAATGCCAAGATTTCTGTTATTGTTGACAAGTCACAGCTTCTAAAGCACAGAAAGAGGCTCGAGCACGCGAAGGAGACTATTTCCTGAGCTTTACTGCTCACTGGCTTCCTGCTTCTGTAATATTTTGATGGTTGTCAGAGACACTTTTTAGTTTCCCCAGATCTGCCTCTTTTGTTGTTAAGACTTCATCACCTTCCTAACAGTCTATCTAAAGAGAACACTCTGGCTGCCTGTGACATTGCATTTGGGTGTGTAGGGCCCTGGACCTCTAGTTGCATTTCTGCGCAATCATTGGCCATCTCAGCCTTCTTCTCCATTTCTTGTCAAACCATATAAATGAGGTCCTTTCAGTTCTTTTTGGATGTCCCTAATAGATCGATAAAGTGGTTGCATTTTTATGGTTTATTCAGTTTGAGAGGAGAAGGAAACATAGATGTTGTGAAGATGCTGGTCTGACCAGTACTCACCACCTAGCCAACCTTCCTTTCCTAGGGCTAGAATAGGATGTCTCTCTCCACTTTTTAGTCTCATACTAATTCTTGCATATGACATTGCATTTACATTAATAACCAATACTATGTTCATGATGAGATAGCCTTGGTGGTCACAAAAGAGCTTTCTGTTAGGGAGGCAAATTAGGAGACCAACCTGGACTGCCATCACTTTCTTGAGAATATAGTCCTTGTCTTTATGCATTTTAGATTAACTATGACTGTGACCTTTGGGTCAAGACTTTACCAAGCTCATTATAAGTAGGATACAATAAAATGCGACTTCCTAGTCTAAAGACATTAGTTAAAATACAAGTTGGTAAGACAGTAGATCTATATATGGGATGATGATATTTTTGAATAACCCATAGCTGTTCTCATGGGAGCTTAGGATCTAATGTGGAAAGAAAACACTACAACTGCTCTGTATCAGTTAAGTCTAGAGGAACAGAACCAAGAGAATGAATAGCTATTAAACAAGGAATTATTATAGTGGCTTACAGCACAGTCAGAGTGGTCCAGCAATGACTGTCTCATATCAGAGAGGTCAAGAACCCAATAGTTGCTCAGCGAACAAGGCCAAGTGTCCAGAAGGCCCATCTCTGGAGACAGGGGCATGCTTGAATCCTAAAGAAGCTAGTTCCAGCTAGCAACAGCAAAAACAGAGCAAAGGAATTCACTAGAGAGAATGAGGGTCAGAGAGGACAAAGGCAAACTTCTCCTTCTTAGATGTTTGTTGCTTTCTGGGCCACAACTAGAATATACTGCCCACATGTAGAGTGGGTCCTCCCACATCTATCAAGACAATCAGGATAATCTCGCCTTGAACACGTCCACTGGTCCACCTGGTCTAAATTTCTCATTGAGACTCTTCCTAGGTGTAGGTTTTGTCAAATAGATTATCTATGTAAATCTAACCTAAAAGCATGACATATTTACTCTACCATGCATTATTTTAAGAGGTTAGACTTAGAGTACCATGAGAGCTCACAGAAGAAAGTACATAATTCCTGAGAATCAAATAGAATCTAAGAGGATGCCATGACTGAGTTGGTTCTTGAAGGCTATACTGTTAACTGGATATAGATAGTTTAGTATAACATAGTAGCACATGCCATTGTCTCAAAGAGGAGGGCACATCTTGGATACTGGGGCACTTTTTGCCTGAAACTCAGATACAAAGAGGTTAGAAGGGGAAAAGATATCAGTTGGTGAGGCAGACAGTGGTTATATCAGAAGAAGCCCAAATATCAGTCTGGATATACTTAACTCATCCTTTTTTTAAAAAAAAAGAGGTGTTTTATATTCACTTATCATATGTGTGATATCATTTTGCCCTCATGTATATCTGTTCACTACATGTGTGCTTAGTGCTCATAGAAACCAGAAGAGGGGGTCAGATCCCCATGGACTAGAATTACGGATAGATATAAGCCACCATGTGGATTCTGGGAGTTGAACTTGGGTCCTTTGAAAGTCTAGAGAGGTTGTTTTTTGTTTGTTTGTTTGTTTGTTTGCCTGCAGAATCATCTCTCCAGCCTGCTGCTTCAACTCCTCTTAAAGGAAACAGCTAGATTTTTCTTTATAAAGAATGAAGAATAATTTTGAAAGTAATGGTGTTTAGATAAGGATGAGAGTGTACACAAGAGCACTAGTGAAGGCTGTTGGCAAAATGGGAGTGGACAAGAGCAGTGAATGGTGGTGTATGCCATTAAAACAAGATGTATACCTGAGCTCGCTGGCACACACCATTAATCCAAGGGGCAGAGGCAGGTAGAGCATAAGTTTGTGGCAGGCACTGTCTATGGGGTGAGCGAAGACACCATCGGAGAGCTTCTCATCAGTTCTCGAATTGTGAAGCTGGGCAGCTTTCTTTCAAGGTTCATCTTGGCTGATGGGACATGTGGAACAAAGGAGGTTGGTGGGTGTTAGAAAAGGTTTTCTCTCAAGTATTTTAAAGAGTCAACAATCTCTCCAAAGAGTGGTATGCTAAGCTTAACTATTTAAACTCCAGAAAAATGACCCCTGGGCTTCCGTCCTTAGAGGAGGACCCCACCCTGGAGGGTGGAGATCTGTCAAATGCTTCCATTTGGATTTTCTCAAAGGTCTTTCCCCTCTGAGATTCTTATAACCAGGATTGCAAATGTGCTTCAGTAACCTTTGTCCCAGTACTCCAGAGAATCTTAATGGGGGTTTTCTGGTACTCAGTCTTCATGGTCCAAAACTGAAATGGTTATATATGGCTTTGTGCTGTTTTCTTGACAGCATCTGAAGCTTTACATAAGGGTTTCCAGACATTTGTGTCCCGAGGAAAAATCAGTATTATTACTCCATACATTGTCCCTGCTCCACATCCCTGAGCAAAAAAACATCACCTTTATCTCCACCATGTTGAATTTCAAAAGTACCCTCTCCAGCCGACACTGCTGTCTCACTGTGTCCAGGGACTGTGTTTCTTGTTTGGTTACTGTAGAGTTGTATGGAATAAGCAAAGATAAAATGAGTTGATTTTCTTTTTTCACATATTTCTGCTCCCATTTTGTGTGCGGATAAAATGTCTCTTACACTATTGTTACCATGTGCAAACAACTTGTCATTGACCCTGATAGTGTCATCTCTGATTTGGAAATCTATCCCTCGCTCCTTCATTCTGTAACTTGGAATCTTGTTCTGTTACTCAGAACAACCTCAGGGTGCACAGTGTCAGAACCCTTTAATAAGTGTTCCCATCTGTCTCTCTAGGCTTCCTGATACTTCTTCTCTTACACTGTGTGCCCATCTTACTCTTCCATACCTGGGCTGTCTCTGTCTCACCAGCTCCCTAAGTAATGACATGAAGACCTTTATTAATTGGGAAAACTTGGCCTCAGCTTGGGCTTGTTCCAAACTAGCTCTTACACTAACTAACCTATTTATTCTAATCTAAATTCTGCCATGGAGCCCATTAGATACCTCTTCTTTAGTACTGGCACTAGTTTCTTCCTCCACCTCTGGCTGGAGAATCTCTCACCTTGGACTGAATTGTAAATCTCCAGCTTAGGATTCTTTCCCAGAGTTAACTAACTTTGCCCATAAGTCCCTCCTGTCCTTTCCTGCATTGCTATAGGCCATTCATCTTTTTATGAAGCCAATCAGAAAGTGTCTTAGGCAGGTGAGGAAGGACATAGATACACCTTCACACAGTCCACAAGAGATTATCCTGATACCCTTTTGCCTTGGAGAAAGTTGGTCCCTTGACTTGAGATACGCTTTCCCCAATTGGATGTACAAAAATCACTATTCGTGATTGAATTGGATGAAATCTTCTCATTCCTATCTTCCTGACTACCCAAGCTATTCCACTCATCCATCTGCATATTATGCAGTTGGTATAGGCATTAATCCACTGGGCTTCTTTTATTTATTTATTTTACTTTATCCCTGCTTCTTTAGCTTTTTGCATTTCCCAGAAGATTAGATTATGGTGTGTCCATTGTTGAATCTGAAGTGATTAACCCAGAAAGGATGGGTACTTTAAGTGTCAAATAAATGTATGCTTCAAAGCTTTTGAATGTCCATATTGGCCTCTATAACTATCCTTTGTATCTCTTTGACTAGAAAATGTCAATCTCTTGAGCTGCACATTGATGGGGCCTTCATTGGGAAAGTGCCATGCATCTGAGTCAAACACTGAATAGACTAGTTCATAAAAAGTTTTTCTTTGAACTCCACCCTGATAATCAAGTTTATCCTATATTCATTTGCTAATTCTCCATCATCAGAAACCAGCAGTTCTTTGTCATGCTTACTGAGTAATTATTAAACTTGCATATGGTGCCAGCACCTGTGATACATGTTGTAGGGACAACAACAAACACATCATGGGCACTGCCTTGTGGATTCCAGTTGTGGATTTCTTTGTATCATGTGATTTTTTTCTACCCAAAGATAGCCTGTATTTTTGTACATAAGTGAGGAAAGGGAAAACGACTTTGAGTTATAGCAATTAAAATAGAGTGAGTTTAATGTATAATATCATGAAAATGTTTACTCTCAAGTCTCACTCCAACGTCATATTGATAGTGTGCTTAAGATACATGCATTTTTCACATGTCAGAAACTGATCTTCATGTTCTGTCTTCACCTTGACAGCATGTGGAACAGATACAATTGTCATTACTGCGATGCATATTTTATAGATGAGAAATTTGAAGAAAAAGGAAAGGGGGATGAAGAGGAGCCTAGAAGGGGAGGAAGAAGGGCAAGAGGAGAAGGAGGAGGAGCAGGAGGGGGGGAAAGAAGAAGGAGTAAGAGGAGAAGGAGGAGAAGGAGGAGGAGGATCAGCAGAAGAAGAAGGAAGAAGAGGAAGAGGAACTCATTTAAAAGTAAAGCCAATGTAATTACAAGGCCAGCATCCTTAGTCTTTGTCTATCTGAGAAGCCAGACATAGAAAAGATTTCGAGTAAATGCCACGCCAACCATAGCTGGCGTTCAGATCCACTCTCAATTAAAACACCAGAAGAGCACTCTGCAGGTTTAGTGACAATTTCAACACTTCCCAGCGAGGCTTCAGAGGAGACAAGCCATGCTTTAGTCTCTGCAGTGTGCCTGCACAGCACCCAAAGATCTGTGGCAAGTGCTCATGGGAATGAGTTTATTTAGTCATTTTCTAAAGCACACCAAGAAAGAGCTGATGGGTGACTCAGGGGACAAGTCCATGTCTTTTCTCTTTGGAAATGTGGATATGCAACATAATAAATTGGAATGTGGGTCTACCTCACGTCAGTTGTTTGCTCAACTTCTGATTCTTGGAGAACTCAGTGCTCATCGATTGTATCCTCAACTGGAGAATTGGAATATAATTTATACAATAATTATATCAACAGCTAAATGTTTATTGAATATTTATAGTCTCAATGTGCTAAGTGCTTTGCATGTTTTCTCATTACAGTTTTTCAAGATCTTCATGAAATAAACACAGCTATGTATGCTCCTTCCTTTGAAAGGAATGTGAAGCATAGAGTCTGTTATTTGCTTGCAGTAAGAAAGACAAAATCCCAGAGGGGACAGAGGCTCCACAAGAAGACCAACAGTGTCAACTAACCTGGACCCATGGGAGCTCCCAGAGACTGAACCATTAACCAAAGAACATACAAGGGCCAGACATAGACAAACGCCATACACAATATAGCAGATGTATAGGTTGGTCTTCATGTGGGTCCCCCAACAGCTGGAGTGGGGCTTATCCTGACTCTGTTGCCTGTCTATGGATCCTGTTCCCCTAACTAGGCTGCCTTGCTGACAGGAGAGGAATGGGAGAGGAGTGTGCCTAATCCTGCAGTGACTTGAGGTGCCAAAGATGATTGGTACACAGTGGGGGAACCTCCTCATTTTCAGAAGTGAAGGGGACAGGTCGGGGGGTTGTGTGGGGGGGGGGGCTGGGAGGAGATGGGTCAATTAAGATGTGAAGTGAATAAATAAAGTAGTGGAAGAAAAGACAGTGAGCACAAAAGCATTTTTTAAAAAAGGAAAAAAAAGGGGCTGGAGAGGTGGCTCAGTGGTTAAGAGCACTGACTGCTCTTCCAGAGGTCCTGAGTTCAATTCCCAGCAACCACATGGTGGCTCACAACCATCTGTAATGGGATCGGATGCCCTCTTCTGGTGTGTTTGAGTACAGAGTACTCATATACATGAAATACATAAATTAATTTAAAAAAAAAGGAAAAAAAAAGAAACATACCAAGCTGTGATTTGGCCTTGGGTAGTCTACACCTGTGCAGGTAACCTTGGCATTCACCTATTTCCTAAGCCAGGGAAAGCATGTAGCATATAATGGGTATAGTCACCAGAGATGGGCTAACTTGCAGGATGAAGGAGAATACTCAGCAGAAGAAAGGGCAGGCACTGGCATCAGCCTGTCTAGTGGGCATGAGGTAATGGGTTTGGAATTCTCCATCATCTGTAAGCCTACATTTTATTCCAGAAGTTTGGAAGGTTTAAAGGAGATAATTTAAAGTAACATGGCGAGCACTTACATGGTCTCATCGTCATCGTCATCATCATCATCATCATCATCACCACCATCATCAATATTCTCCTCATCATTATCAGTATTAGCTATTCTAATGTCGTTCCTTTTACTGTGAGCCTGGCTACACACAAGAATAATAATAGGAACAAAAAATAATCCAGAGTTTCTCAGAATCATGGGTAGCATTGCCCAGGCCAAAAAGCAGTTTATGAAAATGGCCTAACTTCGGAGTTCTCCTGAGTCTTCGATTCTTCTGCTATGTTAATGAGATGTAATAACCTTTTAAAGAAAACCTTTTAACATATTTTCTGTTTATCTCAAATATTTCCTTCCTTTGTCCTCAAGGTTGGGCAGTAATTGGAAAAAAAAATCTATTTTCCTTTCCTTCTCCAATCCCACTCAAGTTGAGCAGGCCCTGGCTCCTTGCCCATCCACCTTTATTCCAGATGTTACCCTGGCGAACCTCTCAGACTGTAACCAGGCAACCATTGGGAAGAGGGCCTTCCTGGCTCTGGGCCTAGAAACAAAAGAAAAACAAATAGGAGGATGTCTTGAGTCTTCTACCTACTTTGGTTTTCCAATCTCACTTCCCTCGGACTTTTATTATTTTTTTTTGTAATGGAAACTAAGGCTTGGTATCTGGGGCTGTCTGCACACACCAAATGTCCAGTCCTTTCTGGAGCAGACCTCTGGCTGGATTTGATCCTATTGATCCTGATTTGGGAGCCTGACAGCCAAGGAAAACATTCCTACGTCTTTCCATGCTGAAAAGAACACTGACCAGGTGACCATACTGTGGAGAAGCCTGGGACTCTCAGGCAACTAACTAGCTTTGTGCAGGTCATACTCAGCACCTCAGTGACATTTCTATGGCCAGTTTATACATTCTGAAGCATCTCTTGGATCCACAACTCTATTGCCCTCTTCTCTTGCTTGGACTGCCATAGTCTTCTCTGGGGTGCTCTTTATTAACATGATTTGGGATGCTGGTCTTTATGGGAGCAGCAAAGACATTTTAGAGTTGAGTGTGATGGTATCATGGCTTCATCTCAAGTTCTGCTGTCACCGTGCACAGGGTCTGTAGACTTACCTCTGGGAGTACCTCTCACTCATGCAATGCTCATTTCTCAATATTCATCCCACACCAGGCTCTACCATCATTCTGACAGTATTGTGACCATACCTTGTAAACAAAACTGGGAACGATTAGCATCCTGTTGGGAGATGAATGCATTGATTAAGTAAATAAAAATGTAATATGTAAGATGGCCATGAGCGTTTAAAAAATACGGGAAGGACTCAAGGTAAGAAATACAAGAATAGGGGGAATGTTCCCTGAGGCAATAGTTGGAGATTGGTAATTGGTTGATAGGGTTAGCTGAGGTGGGAACTCCAGGAAAGAAAATGTGCAGAGGCCCTAAGGTGGAAGAGATTCTGATCAGTTTAAACAAAACCTAATACCTAGTAGGGTTTAACTGGAAAGGGACAGGGAAATGGCCACAAGGGTATATTCAGAAACACGGCAGGGGAATAGCTGTGTAGCCGCGGTGCGCTATCTTCTCACATAGGGTGAAATGGGACTCCATGGACAGGCTTGGGCAGCATAGTGCAATTCCATTCACTTTTAGACAGAATGTCCATGCTCCTATAGAAAGGCAAGGGACAGAGCATAAAGATATTCTACACTCTGGCATAAAATAATGAAGACTTGGGCCACGCTTAGCAGGCTTTCATTATTTTGTACGATTCATATACACTTATGAAAACTGTCTTAAAAATGACTGAGTTTTGCCAATGCCTCATATTTGATGATTCTTTCCGAAATAGCCATCTGTTCCTTCTAGTCACAGCTAACTGTCTCCCTGCTGAGCCTCTCTGGACATCTCTGAGGATTACCACCCTTCCAGTTATTCCATTTAGCAAGGTGGGATCTGTCTTCTTCAGGCTTCCCCACATCGTTTTAGTATGGCCCTTCAGTTCAGTAAGTCAGACTCTGCTCTGACACTGTAAGTACCCTCCCCTAGCATCCCTGACTCTACGGTACACAAGGGCTATTCACTTCGGACATCTTTCAAGGGCTTCGATTTGAGTAATGACATCTTCATCACAAGGGTCGAAGCTGTGTGGGAACAAAGGCCCCCGTGGTCTGCACCTCTGCTTTTCTGACCACGAGTGCCTTTGTTTAGTTCCTTTTTAGATCCCGCTTTCTACCTTCCAGGGGCATGAGAATGGTTAACTTCCAAAGAAACTACGTTGCAGACAACACCAAACACCCAGTGTAATATTCTCCTGATAAAACATATCTTTCCATAATGTGGTCCAAAGCATAGAGGATATGTTTGCCCTAACAGTTCCTGCCAGTAATGTTTTCCTTTTGCAATCTTCAGATAGTGTTATGAGTGGGGTTTGCGTTATAAAAAGCTACATAAACACTCTCGCCTTGTAATCGTCCATAATGGCATTAGACAGCTGTGGGCCATTCTGTCTTCCCTTTCTTCCCTGCTAAGTGTAGCAACACTAAAATGTTTTACCTTTTAGGGCTGGATGAGATAATGTCCCTTAAGAGTGAACCGTGAAAGGTAGAGACCATCCACTACATGAGGTGGTTTTGAGACTATGACAGCAAATTGGGTGTACAAAGCTTGGCAAAGTTCCCAAGCCATTCAGTAGCTCCCAAGTCATCATACCTGCATTTCTGGAGGAATTATTTTATCAAAGTAAAAAGTGCAGCCTAAATAAGGGTAGAACTGATGGATTAGAGGGGAGTAAACTTGGAAAGCATCTCCTCCCTGTAAGTCATCACTGAAGGGTGAAGGCGTGACCTTGGCAGGGAGATACATTTCCTGCCGTTCTTTCCCCCTTCTCTTTCTGGTTACTGGTCACCTACAAAATCATGTTCTCCTGTCTGTACTACATAAAGAAACACATGGGTTGAATGGGATAATGGCCTCTGTGGATTATAAGTAGGGAGGAAGTGAGCGCACACTGATGTTTACAGTGCTGGAAGATGTCTAGATGTGGTACCAAAGCCACAGTGATCACTGCCCTCAGATTATTTAGCAATTCCAGACTTACATAGGAAACATGCCAGAGAGGTCTAGAAACATGTCAATCACATGCTTAGCACTAACACAGTCTGACTCTGGACCCCCAAATCTTCTTCCTTGACTGAGATTTCTGTGCTGTACTCAGAATTACTCTGTCCTTTTTGGGATGTTCGGAGTATAAGAGTAGAGCTAATTTTGTATAGAATATTATTTCCCAACAAGACATTGGCATTGCCAAACTCCTTTGCATCCTGGAATGGCTATGTGACTGCTCTTCAGTTATTGCTAATCCAAAAGGTCATGTGGAGGTTGTTTAATGAGAGTTATCAAAGATGGCTCAGCTCCTCTTCCAGATCCGATTTTTGTCCCCAGAACCCACATAGCACTTTACAGCCATCTGTTACTCCAGTTCCAAAGGATTCAGCACTGTCCTCTGGGCACCAGGCGTACACACAGCACTGCTATATACACACGATAAAAAGTCTCAAACACATTAAATGAAGATAGACAAATCTTTAAAGGAAAAAGAAGTGAACAATCATCAAAGGAAGATGCCTCAGTAGACAAAATGCATGGCATGCAAGCCTAAGGAGCCGAGTTCAAATACCTGGCACCCTCATACAAGTCAGGCATGTGCATCCATCACTTTAGTACTGGGGGGGCAAAGGCATATTGTTCTGCTGGGTTTGCTGGCCAGCCAGTCTGGCCTAATTTGTGAAGTAAAAGTATTAAGTAAAAGATTCTGTCTCAGAAAATCAGTTAGCAAGCAAGCACAGGAGACTACCGCTTTTGACTTCTGGCCTCCACATCATACATGGACAAACACACACAGGCATATAGCACATGCATGAGCCGAACAGAGGGATGCTGTCAGGACTGAGACGGTTCTTCTCTCTTTGTTCCTTGTTCTCTGGAATGAACACGAACCCCTGAACTATTTTGAGATGAGTAGTTATATGTCAAAGACAGCAGGGTCTAACCATAGGGCCTAGATGAGTTTGTGGGGACATGCACTGGCTCTGGGTTACTTACCTGTGTGAATTTTATCTGAGAGGAGAGGAAGTCTTCAATGTTCTATGAATTCTTTGCTTCTGCTGCTGTTCCTGGAAGCATCCCAACTCCTAAATGATACTATATTCTGCTCCCATGTTTCCTTATACCTGGGGACAAGCTCCAGGCATTTGATAAACATCTCTCATCTACCCCACTGCCTAAGGAACATTATTATTTTGGAAACAAAACTTTGGATAATTGTGATTTTTAGTTTATTTTTTTTTCCTTAATTTTTTATTTTACGTGAAAAATCTAAAGAACACACAGGTGAGTTTGAAGAGTTGACAAAACTTGTTTGGGTCCTAATATTTGAAGTCATTTCAGGTCTACTGAGTCACATGGTAAGAGTTAACATCAGTCCATTTTAAAACTAGCAAGCTACTAGATGGTGGGGATGCTGAGAGCTCAAACTCTGATCGTGGCTGCGAGGTCAGTAGAGCAGACTTCCTTACAGGCAGTCACCCATCACCGCAGCAGCAGAACACAGGCAAGGGCAGCAATCACTTCCACAGGTGCTGGGAAACAATGGAGTAAAAAATGGCACTGGGTAAGGAGTGGCATTCAAGGTAGAGCCTACTATAACTTGTCCCTGTTTAAGTGAATGGACTTTGCAAAAAATCCCAGGAAGTCACATGACAATGTAAAGGCCAATAGGCCACTGACCCTCAAAGGGTGAGATAACGTGGTCACCTGATAAGCATCCATTAAACATAATAGTTTATTTGAGGTCCCTCTTCTTTGATCTGCATAATTCTCATGTACAGGTGTACTTTTTGGGCTTTTTTATTAGGTTCCTATATCTACCACTCTCCTCTACCCTAATCCCTTCCAACTCCCCAGTACTAGGTAGGAGAGAAAGGCTCTGAGGAAAGGAAGCACAGATATCTTTAAGCCACTTGCTGCTGATCAGGGGTGTCAAGGTCCTTGGGGAGAGTTCGATCTTCATTGTTAGGATATCTAATTACTTCTTGTCTCTTTGCTTACTACCACTTCACAAATGGCAGCAATAAGAATCAGGAGCAGCAGGGGGAACAGCATCCACCTCCTCCGGCCATCTCAGGGCTCTCGATTTATACCATCTCAAGAGCCTCCAGAATTCCAAATGTAAACAGCAGCTGGCAAAAATCACACTCCTCCTAGAGCA
The DNA here is from genome assembly GCF_021556685.1 of Rattus norvegicus. Taxonomy (NCBI): domain Eukaryota; kingdom Metazoa; phylum Chordata; class Mammalia; order Rodentia; family Muridae; genus Rattus; species Rattus norvegicus. Next base: position 147,951,988 of record NC_141536.1, read on the forward strand.
CCAGACAAATCATAGCCCCATGTCCTACGCCTGGTATTAAAACCAAAACATATTCACATAACGTAACTGTGTGTTTAAGGAAGCCAAAATTGTCACTACTCTTGAGGCTAACAAGTTCAAGGTGGCCTGGATGCAAAATAAACCCAGTTCTACCATGGATGCCCATACACACAGCAACACTTTCTGTCTCTACCCCCAACGCGTCACACTCACCTTCCTGTTCAAATGAAAGCAGGTCAAGATGGAGTTGAGCACTATTTGCCATTTGCAATGACAGAGGATGATGGACATTTCAAACTAACCAGATACTTTGTTTCTTCCTGATTACTTCATTCCTGCCCATTGCCAGATACGGATCACTTCAGCATTCAGAAGCACCAACTAAAACACAACGGCTTCTATTTTTTCTTTTGTGCTTGCGTCTTGATGTAGACAAACAACTCATTTATTTGTGCCAACTAGCCTCAGTAGGTGATACCTGATTAGGCTCTGACCACTGAAGCATATTCAACATATTCTCTTTCCTAGGCTAAATCCGGTGTTACCTATATTCTTTTATTTGCCCTGTTCCAATAACATATAACAGATATTACTAACATGACTAGAGTCAACATTTTAGTTGTCTGTCTAGGGAAATTTGACAGATAAATAGAAGACAATAAAGTGATTGACTCACCTTTATAACTAGACCAGCAGTTGTATATTTATGAAAGATGAGCTAATGGACTAAGAAGATGACTCTCAAGGAAAAAATACTAATGGCTTATAAACATATTTTGAGTTTTAGAAATATTATATTATAAAGAACTAATGGGAAGAAACCAGTGAATATTTTAGAAGTTCAAAATCATTAGCTACCAGAGAAATGTAAGATCAAACTACTTTGGGATTCTACCTCACCCACTCCAAAAGGCCACCTCAAGAAAACAAATGGCTGCCGACAGCTGCTGGTAAGGGCGTGGGAAAGAGAAGGCATTATTCAATATAGGTAGAAGTATAAATGGATGTGACTACTGTGGGAATCCATGTGGAGGTTTCTCATAAAACTAAAGATATAAACTCTGTAGGGCTCAGTTATATTACCCTGAATGAGAATGACCACCATAGGCTCATATGTTTGAACATTTGGTCCCTATTAAGTGGAACTCTTTGGAAAGGATCAGAGGGTGTGGCCTTGTTGGAAGAGGTACATTACTAGGGATGGGCTTTGAGCTTTCAAAATCCCATGCTAGGCTATGAGCGCGCGCGCGCGCGCGTGTGTGTGTGTGTGTGTGTGTGTGCCTGCAACTTGTGGATCACATGATCAGTTACTGCTCCAGTGCCATGCCTGTCTGCCTGCCTGCCTTTGTGCTGCCTACCATGGAATAACTCTCTGAACCTGTAAGCAAGCCGTCAATTAAATGCTTCCCCCAATAAGCTGCCTGTGTTATGGTGACTCTTCACAGCAATAGGAGAGTCACTAAGACATGTCCCTTGAACCCAAAGAACATGTCCCACTATAATCACACATTCATGTTCATTGCTAAACAATTCACATGGAATGGAAATTGGATCATTCTACACGTGCAAAAGGGCATGTAAAGAAGTCAGTGTACACACACACACACACACACACACACACACACACACACACACACGCACACACACACAAAGTGATTTTATTCAGTCACAGGGAAAAAAAGTGTACTTGTGAAACTGGCAGGGAAATGGATAAAAATAGTAATGCCAGAGAGGCAAACAGTGTGTTTTCTCACATCTTGGCTTCTGAGTTTTGTATGTGTATATGTGGGGGAGTGAGCACAGGCAAAACAGGGGATTACGAAGGGGCTCATGTGAACGGGGGCAGAAGGCCGTAAAGGAATGCTGATGGCAGGAGATACCCATGGTATGCAAGTAGAGGGGGCATCAGGAGGAGAAGGGCACAGGGCGGGTGGAGAGCAGGGACACAGAAGCAAGGAGCAAGGGTAACCATCACAATTAAGTATGCGTAAAAATGCCACACACCAGGAAACCTGTTGCCTCTTATACTGATTTCAAAACTAAAACACAAAACTGTATATTTATGAAACCTTTTCAAAAAACTATCTCCACGAGGGATGAATTACACTGGGCTGCCATCACCCAACAGCATATGCTGGGAACTCCATTCTGGGAGCCCTCTCCAGAGGCAGGGATGTGAGAAGAAACAGACCGGCAGATGGAAGGAACACAGTACACACGGGTATCCCATCCACATGCTCATACGACCTGCTGAGCTCCCAGCTGCCTACTCCATGGGAAGCTCCAGCTGTCACTGTCATAGTCTCTTTCCCCGAATTGTCACTTGCCTCGGTCTCCCCAGAGACTGATGTTGCCTTTGCTGGGTCGTCCACAGCAAGAGGCCTGTGCTTCATAGGCGTCTCTCCACGTCCGCCATGTTGGTAGCAGTCTGTCTGTCCTGGAGCACAGACCTTCATTCTTTCTGCGTCCAGAGAGGCTGCATGGTATACCTCTGAAGTGGGAGTAGTGCTGGTCCTTATGAAAGACTCCACTAAGGTAATGGAGGAGCCAAGAGGGAGCAGCTTATACATTCCAGTACCCTTTCTCTGATGGGCCTTTCTGAAGTGTGGTGGTTCTTTGTGGCATGTTCAAGGAAACTGCATTTAACAGCAACCAGATGTGTTGCCTTATTAAGTGGGGGCTAGTATATTAAAATACCACCACCCGTTTGCTTTCTTTCTCTGCTTTATGCCCCATTCCCTTCACTCACCATCCTGCGATCAAACTCTCCCACAAGGGAGAAGTATGTGACCTTCACGTCATGCAAGCCTTCTAGGAAGCTGGGAGAATCCTCAGTTATGTCATTCATAAGACTCATTACACTCAGGGAGTAGCTTCTCTCTGGCATTTGGGGGAGTCAAGATATTAACCACACACAGAGAAAAGAAACCCACTGTGTAGTTCAGCACGGGAAACAGACTGGAAGGGGGTTTGATTAATGCAAAGACTGAGACAAAGTTTTCCCAAGTTACATGTTTGGACATATTTGTTTAAAACAAAATTTAATCTGCCAATCTTTGCATGAAAAGCTTTTAGTCCATTTATTCTTCTGTTTTCCTTCAAAGATTTTATGATTATCTGAAATTATATTCTCTTCACCTTTATTGCTCTCTAGCTTTCTAATATGAAAATCCTCATAGGTGAGATTTGTACTGTTACGTTTATAGTGGAAAGCCTAATATTTGAATAAAAGAGATATAATCTTTGTTTTGCAGAGTCAGAAAACATTTAAAACATTGATCATAGACACCCATTTTCTCCTTCTTATTGATTTATAGGCTTTATAGACATTAATTGAATATTTATACATGCAGACCTATTTCCCCAAATTCTTTCCATAGCAACATTTCTAAGGTGTCCGGATGTTTGGGGTGTCATAGTTTTGATGGCCAAGAGCTCATTAACTTAAGTAGAACTGCATTCTGGGTTCAAGCCAAGTTGACAGTCAGGTAATATGCACTTACCTCAAATTGTTTGGTAAGATAGTGAAAGGCTTGTAATTCAGTCAACAAACAATTTAACACTAACTGTAAAAAAGCAACTATATGATTAATTTGCAGTATAATTTCAAACATGCACTCATTAGTTCAGGTTGATTATCATGCAATGAGTCACAGTATCATAGTTGAGTAGGCTTTCTGTCACAGAGTGATATAATTGGTTATAAAGATGATTGAATGAGGAGTAGCTCAGAGAACCTTCAAAGCTGTCACTAGTTCAGCAGAGGCTGGAAGATGCTTCTGCGTATGATACGCTGTAATTCTGCTAAAGACATATTTTCGATTTAGTGATCTTAAAGGAATCTAATGGTATCAAGACAATGGTATCCCTGAGATTAGCACTGTGTGCGTGTACTCTGGCACTCTCTTAGAGCTCTGGAGTAGACCATGCAACAGTAGCATCAGGGTGTGTGACTTGTCCACTGTCCAGTTTGACCCAGTGTTGACAGTGGAATTGTGAGGAGAGGTCAAAGGGTAAGCCCGCTAACCTGCATCACATGGAAAGTGCTGTCATCTTGGAGTGAGTCTGCATGTGCTCTGAGGTCAGCACCCAACTGCCCTCTGGATGCAATGGAGGCTGTGCGTCAATAGCCTAATGACTCCCAGTTGCACAATGGAATCAGTAAGAATATTGGGTACCATCTCTCATGTCCAATCATGGCTGTGATAAGAGCATCATTAAGGTAAAAAGCCACGTTCAGCAAAAGTCCCTACCAGATGCTTAAAAAATTAGCCCAAATGCTTGAATTACCCTAGATCCCTAGAACAAACGAAACTCAAGACGGATGATCAAAATGTGAATGCTTCACTCCTTCTTTAAATGAGGAAAAAGAATACCCCTGGCAGGGAAGGGAGAGGCAAAGATTAAAACAGAGACTGAAGGAACACCCATTCAGAGCCTGCCCCACATGTGGCCCATACATATACAGCCACCCAATTAGACAAGATGGATGAAGCAAAGAAGTGCAGACCGACAGGAGCCGGATGTAGATCGCTCCTGAGAGACACAGCCAGAATACAGCAAATACAGAGGCGAATGCCAGCAGCAAACCACTGAACTGAGAATAGGTCCCCTATTGAAGGAATCAGAGAAAGAACTGGAAGAGCTTGAAGGGGCTCGAGACCCCAAAAGTACAACAATGCCAAGCAACCAGAGCTTCCAGGGACTAAGCCACTACCTAAAGACTATACATGGACTGACCCTGGACTCTGACCCCATAGGTAGCAATGAATATCCTAGTAAGAGCACCAGTGGAAGGGGAAGCCCTGGGTCCTGCTAAGACTGAACCCCCAGTGAACTAGTCTATGGGGGGAGGGCGGCAATGGGGGGAGGGTTGGGAGGGGAACACCCAAAAGGAAGGGGAGGGGGGAGGGGGATGTTTGCCCGGAAACCGGGAAAGGGAATAACACTCGAAATGTATATATGAAATACTCAAGTTAATAAAAAAAAATCATCGTATAGTTTACAATCAGTCATGTTCAGGAATGTTCCACAATGTCACGTCTGTGGCAGACTATGACGCTTAGTGTCCAGAACATTTGAGAGTGTGCCTGTGCTCCAGAAGAGTCTACAGGTGAATACTATCACAGGACTTCAAGTCTGGCACGTTGCAAATAGAGATCCGGCATGTCCTTCAGTCATCGTCCTCCAGTCACAATGGCTCAGGTCATCATAGCAAAGTGTTTAAATAGAGGCTTACCATGATTTCATTCGCTAACTAGACTGCAAATATTTCCCAGATTTCAGGAGGCTTTACGTGTGTGTGTGTGTGTGTGTGTGTGTGTGTGCATGTGTGTGTATGTGTGCATGTGTGCAAGAACATGCTGTGCTTATGCATATATGTATGGTTTATCTCTTTGTAAAGAGTGTTTTTCCTTGGATCTCTGTGCCAAGGCCATGGAGTTTTAAGCCATCGCACCACAAAGGTGGAGCTAGATGTAAAGCATACATTCCTTTTATTTAAGAATATTCAACCCATATGGAGTAGTGGACCACATTTATTAATCACTCCAGAAAGCATGTAATTTCATTAGATCAAGCCCTGTTTCTAGGCATGGACTCACAGGAGGGAAGAGCTTCCCAGCGACCCAGAGCCCCTACGACATGCTCTGTGGAGTGCACACTTTGGGGCCAGCTGCTCTAGTGCACAGCTGGAATCCCAAGCAGCAATGGGTAATGGTACGCCGAGGGCCATAGAGCTGTCACAGCCCAAGCAGGGTTATTTGTGGCTTCCAAAAAAGGGGCTGTAACCTTTTATGATATCCACAAATCTCAGCCTTCAAGAGACAAGGAGAAAATGCAATCATGCTGTTTGACCTGGCCAGTTCCTTCCCTCCCAACGCCAGTCTGTTCCTCAGTATCTGCACAGCCATCCCAGAAAAGGAAAGATAAATAAAGAAATAAAAAGGATGCCACCTTAGAACCAGCTGAAGTGGCTGGGCATCTTTTTTTGACCCAGCTAGAGGAGATCTAAGAAAGTTGTTGGCAGGAAAAAACTTACAAATGAGAATCGCTGAACACTTTGTGTTCTTTACTAGGGGCGGAGGACGTTTTACTTTGGGGTTGGGGCGTTGTAAATGGCAGCTATCACATGAGCATAGTTATGCCTGCATCTGCCATTCTTGTTATCACCAGGTTTGCTAGTGAGCACTTCAGTGCTTAGCAGGACACTTGGAGAAGTGTTTTCCTCTGTCACTTTGACATGCAGGCAGCCTGTGAATTTCCTTTACGCTGGAAACTTCCTTGATATTCTCATTTTTCAAAAATCCTTATTTCTTTCTCCGTGAGAGCCACGTAAGCAAAAATAGTTACGAGAGTAGGCTCTGGAATCAGACACTTCCTGATTTGGAAGGAGGGTTTTCACCTGAGTAGCCAAGTCAAAATGAGGTCAGTGGGTTGAGCAGTTATCCAAAAGGACTGGGGTATTTGTTAAAGGGAAAATATTAGAGGTGGACACAGATAGGACATCCTCTTTCCACAGGGCAGGGGCATCATGATGCTTCTAGAAGTCAAAGGAAACTACAGAGCATGCGAATCATTGGGTGCAAATGCAGAAGACTGGGAGAGCCTTCAGATGGGATTTTCTCTTTTGACATCTCCAGCACCATACCTATCCTCTAGCCTTATCTTGTCCAGCACATCCTGTGCTCCTGCCAAGCCTAGTGAGTAGTCCCTTTTAACCCTAACCTGTTTGCCCTCATCCCAATCCTTAGTGAGGACAGCCCCCACATTTAGTGACTGGCTCAGTATAAGGAATCCCACCTGTGTCTTCCCAACCTACAGGTGTGGGTCAGGACACAGATCCTCTATGTAAATCCAGCCTTTGGTAGCCATATCACACATATAACCAACAAATGTCCATCTGACAAGCCTCATCCCCCAATCCACCAGTCCTATAGAAATGCTTAATCATGAGAATTACCTAGATAAAACCCAGGACACAGACATTAAAAGATTAGCTATAGGCAGGGGTGGTGGCACATACCTTTAGTGCCAGCACCTGATAGGTAGAGACAAGCAGATCTTCATGAGTTCAAAGCCAGCCTGATCTACGTGTAGGGTAACTAGGCCTACACGAAGAAGCCCTGTCTTGAAAAGCAAAACAACGAACAAACAAAAAAAATAACTATGAACATCATCAAACATTAAAAGTGCTTATAGAATACACAAACATCTCAATGGGCTTAAAGAGAATAAATTTCTGAGTGATATCCAAGAAAACCCAAACCTAAGACTGAATGAAATAAACTCAAAAACCATGAGAAAATAAATTATGGTTGTTTGATACAACAGAATTAAACTCTGGGCTCCTTTGTTCTCTGATACATAAAAGTCTTCATAAATCAACATACTTAGCATCTCAACTCTACAGATTTCAATTTTTATATTGCTAAAATGTAAATGATGATTTTAGCCATGGTTCTTGACCAGACAGCTGCAGCTGTGCTTGGGATCTTGTAACAAATGGGAATTAGACATGGCCTGGATCGAAAACCCTGGAGTTGGGGTTCAGAAGCCTGTATGCTAATAACCCTTCCAGTCAATTCTCAAGCAACATCTCCTTCTGTGCTAACCCAGAGCACTGCCGAATAAAGATACTGTGTGTCAAGCTCTCTCTCAGCATGGAGCTTGATGTACAGTAATGATAAATACGATAAACCACCACGCTGAACTTTCAGGTGTCTGTCGAGCACCTAAGGTGAGCGACAGTCTTCTAAGGAAGTTAGCCCTGTGAGTTTTAACTACTGCCTACACAACCAGAAGCTAGCGTATGATGTTGGAGCTTATGTCAGGCTATAAGGCTGATCAGAGAATCAAGAAAATATTTCATGGTTTACTTTCAGTCTGGTGCTGATCATCAGGCTGAACTGCAGTGCAGATATACCTGAGATTTGTGAAGGACAGAGACCTTCCTGACAGAGATATGTGTAGATGAACCTTGAAATGTGACAATGAGCGCCCAAAGGGTGTCAAAGTATGTGTGTCCTCCATCGGGTGTTCATTTAAAAGCATCAGATTATATTGGCAGTGGGGGGGTGAGGGGTCTGAGCTTTGACCTGCCTCTTCCTCCTAAGATAGGTAATGCTGTCCCCTGTGGATTCAGAACTTTGATGGGGAAGTGGGAGGTGTGCTTGGCGCATGGGAGCCATCAGCCTCCTCAGCTGTTGCCATAGACACTTCTGTTACCACTTTGTACCTTGTACTATGTGCACAGAAGGGTCTTCCTGAGAAGTGTGCACTTAATAAGACCTGTAGTGCTTTTCCTTCTTTTACTTCTCTTTGCAACTACAGTTAATTTTTCTAATGTTCTTTCTGTCTTGAGTGCTTTTCATGTTCCCCATTCCGATGAACTGGGCACAATGGTTATTTGTGGATGGTTTACTCTTCCTGATGCACCTCCAGGATAGGAGGGGAGGAATATAAACCATTCTTCTTGTGCTTTAAGAATTGACAAGAGTCAGAATCGTCAAATGGAACCAGTTCTCCATTCAAGCCACGTGTGCATATTTGCAAATTCACAGATATTACACACAATACACCCTCTCTGAGTTGTTACTCAAAGGTTTCTATGGTTGCTGCACAGAGGTCAGTCCTTCTGGACACAATGATGACTTACTTCTATCTCAGGAGTGTTGATGTCAAGGATCCCAAATTCCTTAAGAATCCTAAATGACATTTGTTTTGACCAATTAGAACCACCTCCCTCTGCCACTATGTCTGTCTCTTCTGATGGTTAGGCGTTTCCCTTCTTGTTTTCCCTGGGTAACCCAGGCCAAAGGTCACATTGTGTCTATTGGATGAATGCCTAGAGACAAGGACTGAGCTATTCAGGAACTTAAGTGTGATTGTGTGGTATCCTGTGCTCTGAAGCAATAAAATGTATCTTTGATTCATAATTCTGATGGTTGTGGGTCACTGTAACAGATAGGATACACAGGGCTTGTGACTTTGGGAAGGATTCCATGAGACCTTTAAGTATGGTCATCCACCTACTTGATAAGAGAAATGAAAATATAGAGGACCACTTAGACCTTTCATACACTATGCTAAAGGATATAGTATTTGTCCAGGTTTTACTGGCTAGAACCCAATCTCATGGGAGCATTTAACTGCTAAAAAGATTGAGGGTGTAAGTTTATCTATACGCCTTATAAGAAAATAAACTAGATTTAATTATGCTTAGGAGCCTCTAACATAGACCTTGAGAGAAAATAATGCTTCTGTACTTGATTCCACATGTACAAACACTGCAATATAGAAAAAAAACAACCTAATTTTCTCAACATTTAATGCAGTATCCGAGGCCAGACTCCATAGATAAATGACCACTGGTAACCTAACCCTCTAGGGAAATGAGCAGGTAAGTTGTGGGCATTCACCATGAACATTTTGGAAATCTCCTCATGAATATGCAATACTTGGATAAAGACTTTGAGAGCTCATCTTTTGGAAGATGAGGCAGAGAATTGCTATTGACATCAACTGTAAAAGTCTCCTCAACTTCTCTAGCTTTGGCCCAGAAAGAGCATCTTTCAGGAACACTTAACAAATGACTGCTAGAACAACCTACAGTGTGGAGGAAGACAACATCATCAGAAAAAAAATATGAAACAGTACATTCTATTTTTTTCTATATCATTTTAAGTCTCCTTATCCCATTGTTCAGCTGGAGAATGGAGTTTTTCCCCTGGGGTCTGGGATTCCAACATGAAATCTCAGGTTATCTATTTTCTAGGATCAAGTGGAAAGACCATTAAACCTCTGCATCTCATTTCCACCCATGGCTGGGTTAAGAGAGCTTGAGATGAGGCTGAGGGAACGAGAAGTCAGGAAGGTGGGCTGTACCAGTAAAGACAGTATTTGTTGAACTCCTTAGAGCAGACCTGAAGTCTCATTACCAAAGGAGAACATGGTGCAGTACCCAGAGCGCGAACCTCGGAGCAAGAGAAATTGAATTTGAATCTTTCCTCTGCCACTTCAACTTTCAGAATCTCCATTTAGCATCTGTTACAGCGGGAGAAATGACATTTGCTCCTCAGAGTGGCTGTGGAGATGAAGTCAAATCACTTTGCTCAGCTAAACAATACAATGCTTGAGCCACAGTGGGCGAAAGGTAAACATGAAAGATAGCAGCTGTCTTCAGAGAGATAAAAAAGATGCCCAGAGCTATTCCTATAGTGAGAACATAGGAAAATTACAAATGCACAAGGCTGTTATTAATAAGCTATAGAAATCTTGGGGCAGAACTTGTCACAAGGAATCAGGATGACTTAGGTGTTTGACTTGGGTGCATACCAATCCACAATTCTACACAGCTTAAAATGATCTAAAAACAGGGTCAAATGGGTTCCTCATTCATCATCTTAATCTGCTAGATAATAGGTTGACTTTGGAGGCCTAGAATTCATACTTTTCATCAACATTCATTATTAGCTCTAGAATTTGTAAGTCTTTGGAGTGCAAGGTGTGTGTGTGTGTGTGTGTGTGTATGTGTGTGTGTTTGCACACAAATGTGTATACATGTGTGTATGGAAGTGTTGTTTGTATAAGTATCGATAAATATGTGGTGTGTGTATGTGTGTGTATTTGTATGTGTATGTGTGTGTGTGTTTGCACACACACGTGTATACATGTATGTATGGAAATATTGTTTGTATAAGTATTGATAAATATGTGGTGTGTGTATGTGTGTATGTGTGTGTATGTATGTGTATTTGCACACACATGTGTATACATGTATGTATGGAAGTGTTGTCTGTATAAGTATTGATAAATATGTGGTGTGTGTATGTGTGTGTGTATGTGTGTGTGTGTGTATGTGTGTGTTTGCACACAAATGTGTATACATGTGTGTATGGAAGTGTTGTTTGTATAAGTATTGATAAATATGTGGTGTGTGTATGTGTGTGTATTTGTGTGTGTATGTGTGTGTGTGTTTGCACACACATGTATGTATGGAAATATTGTTTGTATAAGTATTGATAAATATGTGGTGTGTGTATGTGTGTATGTGTGTGTGTATGTATGTGTATTTGCACACACATGTGTATACATGTATGTATGGAAGTGTTGTCTGTATAAGTATTGATAAATATGTGGTGTGTGTATGTGTGTGTGTATGTGTGTGTATGTGTGTGTATGTGTGTTTGCACACACATGTGTATACATGTGTGTAAGGAAGTGCTTGTACAAGTATTGATAAATAAATATGTGTGGTGTGTGTGTGTGTGTGTGTGCGTGTGTGTGTGTGTGTGTAATTCCACAGGCTGTTTCTAGGTTCTTGTGCACTATAGACAAATGCTCTATCACTGAACTACACACACTTAACTGTTCCCTCTTCCCAGACTTTGCATGACAAGGCATGCCTGGACTCTTCAGAAGGTGAGGAGCTCACTCTAATGCAATTTCAGTGAATTAGCCAAGTGCTTGCGGCTGGATCACTCACTCTCCACAGAGAATGGCCATCTGGAGTCCCATGAAAACTATGACCAGAATAGAGAAGAGAAAGTCCTTCTCAGCACCCAAGTAGAAGAGGTTTGAAGTACAGAGTAAGATACAGGCCCATACTCTAGTGGGTTTCAAGCTCCTCCGAAAAAGCTAAGATGCACATGGTTTATTTAGAAATTGATTCTAGCCATCACAGGAGAGGAAGAAACCAAGTCAGAGAGGAGAAATGTCAGGAACTTCCCTGCTGAAGGCTCTCCAAAAAATACATAGAATATGTGTCAGAATTATTCTAACAGATGACTGCCTCCCATCCCCTCACAGGCTGAGGAGAATCCTTGCCCCTCAACTATCTCATTTATTCTCTAGCACCTTGGCTTCCTTGTTGATTGAGAGTATAGCATAGTATGGCCTGGAAAAAGAGATCAGCAAGAAGGTAAAACATGCAGACAACTGATTTGTGCACCTGAAGACATCAGGTTCTGGATGCCTGCAACAAAAATGGATTCCAAAGATTCACTTTCTTCGAATGTTCTCAGCAGAACTGACAAAGAGATGCAGGTCCCTCGGAATGCTAAGGATTCAGAACTCAGAAAAAAAGGAGGGCTCACAATGCACTGAAATTTAATACATCACTTTCTGAATTGCAAAGGCGTGTTCTGACTCTTTTCCTAAGATAAAACTGAAGACATTATTTCTAGTAAGCAAGAGGCAGACTGAGGGAACGGAATGTGGAGTGGAATAAAAATTGCGTGGAACAATTAAAATAAACGTGGAGGGCATTAGCAAGTAGAAGTGACAGTGTGGAAAATTAAGTTAGATAAGGGGATGCTAAATTGAGAACATGGAGATTAGTAACAAGGAGAAATAAATGGAATACTACAAAACTTGACAGCGAGCCTGGAGTGCCGCTCAATGAAATCTCTGACTGGTGCTATGGGAATGTCGGGAATCCTAAGATGAGTAAATGCCAATAGGAAGGCGCTTCCAGACCTCCAGATAGGGTGGCCATGTTTATGACAGGATCCACCCCCTCGCTGGTCCCCAGATGATTGAGGGTATCTTCATGGGACTTTTGGAACAGAAAGAAGACAGAAAATCGAAGAGGACGTGAGTAAGTGAGAACACTAACTGTAGGGCTAGAGAGATGAGGTGGTTCGGCTGTGAAGAGCGCTTGCTCCTCTGCCAGAGACTGAGCTTTGGTCCTCAGCACCTACATGGAATTACCCAACTGTTTGTAACGCCAGGTCCCGGGGATCTGATTGCCATGGTGCACACGCATACATTGAGGCAAAAAACCCACTTACAGAAACAGGGCAGAGCCCTAACTGTGGACTACCCACATGAAGTTTCTTTCCTCTTTCATACCATGCAGAGAAAGAGATCTGTTTACTGACTCTCTAGGTTTTACTTTAGTGAGGCAGGAAGTTGTAGACTTTCCAGGAGTTTGTCCATTTGAAACTGCTTCCCCAGATCCATCCTGATTATTTGACACCTATTTTAAGTTCTTTAGCTTAGAATCTTCAGATCATTTGTAATTGATTTTCTTTTTATTTATTAATTTAGTTTTCTTACATGTATGTAACACACGTTGAATACTTTCACACCCTCCCCCACATATTTCCCTCTCACTCTTGTCTGTTCTCTACAAATTCATGTCTAATCTTTCTTTGTTGGCTTGGTGACACATTGACTTTAGCGAGAGTCATCCAAGTGACCGTGGGTTTGGAGCTAACAATCAAAGTCTGGTGAGCTCAACATTTAAACACAATCGAAGACACTGACTTCCTGTCTCCCGTAATCTATCAGTAGCCAACATTTCAGCAGTAGTGGATAAGGACCTGCAAGTCCCTCCCTCATCTATGATTGACGGCAGATAGGCTTGTGCACATCACTGCTGTGAGTTTGGGATTGCAATGACTGAGTCATATGTACACGGTTGCATTTCTGATTCTGACTTCTTACTTTAGCCTGGGGCATTTGATATTTGCTTGGTTGCTTTACATAAGCTCATCCCTTTTACTGATGAATACTACCCCATTGTCTAGTGTATGCACCAAAGCTTGTCTGTCCCTTCATCCACTGAAGGGCATGTGGCTTGTGTGGGCAGTTTTGAGCAATCATGAATAAAGCCACGAAGCATTTTAAATGTAGGGTTTTCATATGTTTTGCAAACTTCAATTTCAATTCATTTGTGTAGTTATAATGGAAGTTGGTTGGCTACAAGTTAAATATATGTTTAATTTTTACAAGAAACTCTCCAGTTGTTTTTCTAAGCAGTTGCACCATTTTACAATCCCGTGGTCAAAAATTGAAAGTTTAGCAACTAAAATTTTCCTGGAAAATAGTGTTTTCCACCACTTAGTCCCATTCTAATAGGTACAAAGTAGTATCTTATGCAGATTAGAAATTATTTATGTGTTTATTTTTTGTTTATATATGATGTGTGTGTGTGTGTGTGTGTGTGTGTGTGTGTGTGTGTGTGTGTGTGTTGCATTCTAATACACAGATAGGTAAGAAGTTGGAGTTAGACTTCTTTAGATCTGGAGTTAAAAGCATTTGGAAGTTACCCATAGTTGCTGGAGTCTTTTTTCCAACAACTCCCAAAGTTCTAAACCATTCAAAGGTTAACTCAAAGTCCAAAATCTCATCTAAAAATCACATGTTCAAAATTTCCCAGACCTCACCAACTGAACCGTCTATATTAGGTTAAGAATGAAATGCTTCCCATGGCCTGGGTTAAGCCAAAATCTCTATCTTCAAACTTGTGAGATCATAGAACAAATCCTTGCCTTCCAAAGGTAATAGAAAGAGAGTCATAAAATTGGATATTCTCACGAGAGAGAGAGAGAGAGAGAGAGAGAGAGAGAGAGAGAGAGAATTAGAAGAAATGACAGGTTCCAGGTTCCACGAAAGTTCAAAGTTGAGCAGGAGGAATTCAATTTGATTTTATGGCCCCCTCTTCAGTTGTTTTGTCCAAAAGACTTAAGTTTGGTAGTACTTTTCCCCTTTTAGCCAACTAGGGCAGCAACCTATTCTCAATTCTGAATTCTGTCAGCATCATTCCCTCAATTAGTGGAATGCCCGAGGTCCCTGGTCCCATCTTCATGGACCTCACCTAGAATGAAAATGGCAACTCAGAGACCGTATACAGTGTTGTGTTGGACAGGACATCCTGTGGACTGAGTGAGGACAGGGTTAGTCTGAATGTTACAGTTTGAATGCTCTGTATTCCATTTATGCTATTCCTGTTTGATTGTTTAAAAATGTGTTATTTACCCAGTCAAACGTATCTCTGTCTCAGGGATTTCTTGTTTCATGATTTACTCTCCAGTAGTTGTTAATGGTTCCTTGTTTGTTGTAAGCCTTGACTGGGAGATGGGGTGTGTGTTCTCTGATCTCCTTCAGCCACTAGCTTAGACATACACTGGCTTACCTTTCCCAGGAACTCCACCATCCCAAATGATTAGGAGGCCTCAATGTTTTCTTTCATTCTTTGCTTACAGGAATGGGTGGTATTTCCATCTCTTCAATACACTGTGGAAACTCATCATTTTTGTTTCCCCTGAGTGGCTTAAGTATTTTGATTCATGGAAGCACTTTTTATTTTGCCCTAAAGATTCCTTGCCCCATTCATATGTTGAATCCCTAGCACCTTATAGATTAAATTGTTACTTAGCTTGGAGATAAGGTCTTTCTAGAGATAATAATTAAAAATGAGGTCATTGTGGTAGTCTCTAATCCATCAGGGCCCAAAGTTCTCACAGATGGAGAGAAGTTTGATATAGAGAAAAGACACCGTAAAAGTGAGAAGTCCATCAACAAGCTACATAGATAGGAGAGAAGCGGAGCAGAACTCCTCACCTCCCAAGGGCAAATCCCCTCCTTTCCTGCCACCTCAGGAGTAGATCCCCCTGCCCCTCAGAAAGATCCAACTTCACCTTTACCTGTGAAGAACCATTTTCTGTGGTTGTCACCCCACCTGTGGCCCTTGGTTAGAACAACCGTGGCAAATGAATACAAGGTAGAAGAACATCTAGGTGCAATTTCTTCTCTTCCTGGTGGCCCCTTCATTTCCCAGATTGGAAGGGGCTACCAGTATGTTCTATTTTCCTTCTAGCCCCATCCTTTCTCATTGGCATCCTGGAAGGCCTATGGAAATATCCCTATGTATGGGTGTGGCCCCCTTTAGTCACCTTCAGAGTCACTTTTCCTAGAAGCAGGTTTGCATGTTCTTGAACTAGAGATCCTTCAGGCTTGAGCCATAAATGAAAGAGTTTAGAGTCTCCCATGACAGCTTGCTTTTTCCGCCACCCTCTCCCCTGAAGAAACAGCACATACACGTAGTTCTTTTTCTCTTTCTTTGGAGACACCAGGGATTTTAAACTGGTTGACTGTTCTGAGGACCTAGCTCATTGACGGATTCAAGAAAAACCAGGACTTTTCAATGTAGTCCACCTTTCTGGGCTCATAACCTTAGAGTAATCCTGTTGTGCTTTAGTTTGTTTGGTCAGTTTTGATTCTGAACCCAGGAGCATCTCGCATTTCAAAATCTCAAATACAACTTCTAAGTCTTCCTTTCTCTTGATCTACTTCTTGGGAAAATCTCATATATGCCAAAACATCCCGAATCTCATTACCTCTTCTCTAAATCTTCCTCTCAGATCCTATGGCTAGATCAACAATAAAGCTAGCATATTCCCAGAGCACAGTACAGAGAGCTCTGTCACTATGCTTTGTAACAGCAAAGATTCTCGTTATGCCTTTCACTCCTACCAGGCTATGAGGCATCTGAGAGCAGACGCTGCCTGTATAGTTACCTTGCCATCACCCCAATTACATCATCATCATGAACTAAGTGTTCATAACTTGTCTGGTTCAGTAGAATGTCCCTTGAAAATATGCTGAGAGGCTGGCCTTCATTCCAATGCACCAGAATACTACAGAATTGAATATGGAAAAGAAGGGAATTCCTAGTTTTTTTTTTTTTTGTTTTTTGTTTTTTTTTTTTTTTTTTGCCACAGAGAAATGCCCAGTTGATTCTTTCTTACAATGAGTTCATAGAGTATATATTTTCCAGGGATACTGAATGACCAATTAGGGGGGGGGAGACATAGAACTGTAACAGGAGCCAGGAGTATGGCTCAGATGTGAGCTCTGACGTCACCTGGTCTTCAGCATATACCAGCTGAGTGGTTTTCTGTGACCAGCCATCACAAAGCTGTTTTCCAGTTTGTGTTTGGGTCATTGCAAGGGTTCAGTGGGACCCTTAACCTAGAACATGCAGACTGCAGATGTACTATGTAAGATACAATATACGCCGTGTCTTACAGATGTTTGTTTTCCATGGCATATGGTACTATAGTTTTGTGTATTCCTTATCATCTCTAATAACTGGTGGCAAGCCATGAATTGCACCAGGACAATCATCACATCTAGGTCAGTGACACACATTTCCATATGTCATATGTTTAGCCAAGAAGTCGGCATTATAATCTGTAAATGTCACAGCCGTGCAGTTCACTCACACATAGGTCATGAAAAGGCACAGTCACTGTTGAAACTTTGAGAGCGCAAGCACACTGAGATTTACTGTGGCATCATGAGTAATACAGGGTGCTGGTCTGTGGCCCAAACTATAATGTGAGGTAAAGTTGGCAGGTTTGTATCACTGTTTCTGTCGCTTGAAAACAATAAGTAGCATGCAGTCAAGAACCCTTGGTTATTTATGCCATCTGTTTACTCTAAAAGGCAACACTCTGTTGCCTTGTTTTCATTTCTCCCCAGACCCCTGGTTCAGCCTTTGCTCCTTTTCCTACTCCATGGATCATGGTTTCCCCCACTGGCATACATTCCACATAGGAACTTGGGGTAGGTATCTCCCCAGAGCACAGATATCTTCAGGCTGGCAAAGGGAATGTCTCCATTCCCCAAGCAAAGAGTAAGCCAATCACTTTTCTACATTTAATAGCAACTCTTCGAGAGAGGCTTGAATGGGGCAGGAGTTCTCAGCCACTGGATGTAGTGGAGGGTAGTCTTTCCTGGCTGGGCGGTTCATCTTGCCCTCCATCATAACTCTTTGGCTTTGCGGGTCTGAAATTCCTCCCCCTCCTCTGCTCTATGTGACTCAGCAGCTATATGGAGTTCCCACAGCTATAGGAGCCCGAAGTGAGGGGAGAAGCAGGGAAAGCCTAGTGCACCAAAGCAAGTGCAGTTGTTGAGTGAGGTCCGGGGCCTGACAGGGCAGATGAAGCCCTTTGTTCCTGCAAATGGGTCTTTCCTGGCAGTGATGGAGATCACCGCAGTCCAGCCCTGCTCCTCTTCAACTGCAGTCATTATCCTAAAGTGGTTTTATTGATCTGCTGACTCCCTGTCTCCTGACTGTGCTGGCTCTCCTCCCTCCCCCTGTGCACCCCATCCTCTGGGGCTCCGAACTGCTCTGTTACACATGCAAAGCTTGTGAATGATGATTTTGAAGTTAGATCAGACAATTGCAATGTCTCTTAGGGAGGCAGATGTCCCCAGGGTACGAACATCTTCAGACTGGTAAAGGGGATGACTCCATTTGCCAACCAACCATACTTTCCCTAGATGTTAGGGTTACTTTTTAAAATCTGGGTGAGATGGATGGCATGAAGGTTTGAATTCAGAGTTTGCAACTCTGCTAGCCATAGTAAAATGTGCAATGTTCTGATAATACCCCACTTCGAACAATGTTTTAAATTATATCAATGCTAATACGGTTTCCATGTAATCAGGACGATTTAAAATCATTTATTATTTTTGTATAGGTTTCATTACAAGCCTTTTAAAATTATGCATCTTCGTGTTATTCTTAGTAACTCCGTGAGGTAATTATTTTAAACCTCCAGGTACATGTGAAGAAAAACAAAATAGCTTAAGAAACAGCTAACAGACATCGTAGATGGACTCAGTGCTAACCCACTATGGACCAAACTTATTTTCCTCATTTGAAAGACTCTGCTTGAGATTTGAGTTGCATATATGATGAAGCTGTGCTCTGTTACCTGCGGGTTTGGTTTGATATTCTGTGTGAAACTCGATCTGCCTCTATCTTTCCAAAGGCAAAGGGATATCTGGGTAATAACCTTTCTCCTGGCTGGCGTTAGTCTCACAAGCACCTGAGAATGTTTGAGTCAAGTCTCCTGTTCAGTTAGTTCTATTGTCACTCTTTCAGCTATTTCAAACAGTCTGAGTCAGCTGGAACCTTGTTGTTAGTGGAAACATGACGCTTAAATAGTGATTTAATCCTCTGTTCAAACTCCACTAAAAAAAACAAAGCTTGTTTAAGGTCCTTTAATTTCTTTCTTGATGCGATCCAGGACCAGAACACAGACATAGAAACCCATGTGTTCTTCTCCCTGGATGTAACCATGCACCTGGTGTCAGAGAAGGTCATGAGGAACAATACAGAGTTATGAGGCACCAGAGACCGGGGTGCTGCCATGACCTTTAATTAAACTTATGATCACCTTATGTGCCTGTAAGGAAGGCGCATTTAGAGAAGATGTATGCACCTTCCAAGGGCCTAGCATGAATTACTGCCTTGTTAGAATAAAAGTAAGGGAGGTCCCTGGAAGAACTAGATTCTGATTATTAGTGGAGGCAGGAGAATGGCGCATCCCGGAGACAATCCCTGTACATAATTATTATTTATTACTATTGAACAATACTATCTGCTGTGCACCAATCCGGTCCACTGCCATATATAACATTGACGTGCTCTCGGCCCCGCCAAATCAATACCTTCTATTGCAGACTATAGAGATGACTTTTGTCCTTTATCTGCCCCCAGTAGACATTTTTTAAAGTGGGAGATGTTCAGAGTGAGATACTGTGTTTGCATTCTCCATTTTAAGACGAGTGCCTAGAGATGTGCTTTGCTTTTCGGCGAAGCCTAATTGCGGGTTTTTTTCTGTTGACTTCTAAAGTCAGCAATGTGTCTTCATTAGGAAAATAATGGCATAGATTTAGTGGGAAATGATGAGGAAAGATGAGTGAGAGGTAACTGGATGGCGTTTAAAATGGACTGCGGGTGAACAGGCTTTTGGTTCGGCCCTAAATAGCTCATTTGCAGTGTAGGGGACTGGACACTAGTCTTGCCACTGAGGGAGCTACAATCAGCCATTTAACAGCTTCTGAGCCTCAGTTTCTTCTTTTATACAGTGATGAGTTAGGGATAAGTCTAGTGGGCCAAATATCTAGCATATCATGTGAAGCATGATTTCTATGTTCACGGCAGACATTATTAATCAAATGCAGCTCTTTCTGGTCAAGTCAAAATATAGTCTTAGCACACTCATAAATGAGGGCTGTGCTCTGAACTGAATCAAAAAGCTTGCATTGTGTGCTTACTTCCAACCTAGACACCTGAAGCTCCTGAGACAGTGACCATGTTCCTAAGTTAACGCCACAAAGCTCTCTGTGCATTGAATTGATCCTTCACAGATCTTCAATTCATTTTAAAGGAGAAAGACACAAACGCATCTCAGTGAGAAGGCTATTGTAATGCACCAGATATTCTCATTAGAGGAAGCTATTTTTTATTCTGAAGTAAATTTCAGCCAAACTACACTCAGATATATTTAATTTCTGGTTTTCTTTCTCGATCCTTACTTTGAGTATTTTTTCCATTCACATTCTCCATGTGAGTTTTCCGAACTGAGTCTTTTAGTTTTGTTTATTTCTATATTTTATCACTAGATATTAAATATATATAATTTTGGTTTTCACTGTCATACTTTCGGACATGGGTATAATGTACTTTGGTCACATTTAACCTTTGAATCAAATCTTTTAAAAGTAATAACCCCATGAGAAGAACAATGCCAACCAACCAGAGCTCCCAGGGACTAAACTGCCATCCAAATTGTACACATGGACAGACCTATGGCTCCAGCTGAATATGTTTCAGAGGATGGCCTTGTTGGGCACCAATGGGAGGAGAAGCCCTTGATCCTGCCAAGGTTGGATCCCCCAGTGTAGGGGAATGTTGGGGGTGGTGCGGAAGAGGGGGTGGGCAGGGAGGGGAACACCCTTATAGAAGAAGGAGAGGGGGATGGGATGGGGGCTTATGTTCAAGAAACTGGGAAACAGAATAGCATTTGAGATGTAAATAAAAAATATTCAATTGAAGAAAAAGGTAATAATTTGGGGGCTAGCATGTAGTTATGTCTTTGGACAGGTTTCCTGTAAGTTTTATATGGATTATCCCCATCATTTACTCCTCATTACTGAGTAGACATGTATGCAGCAAGTAAAATATACACTCCATAGGCAGTCACAACTATTGACTCTGCTGTCATATTGTTTTATGAACGTTGCTGGCTGTCTTCAATGAATGTTTTAATGTGGCTTTATTTATCTTTTAATTAATTTGTGTGTATGTGTGTGTATGAAAGTTTTTGTATGTATGGCATATATGTGGTGTACACATATCTGTGTGTGTGAAAACTTTTGTATGTATGATATACATGTGGTGTGTGTGTGGGGGGGGCATGTGGAAGATTTTGTGTATATGGTAAATGTGTGCGATATGCACATATGTGTGTTTAGGTAAGTTTGCCTTGCGTACAGGCCCAGAGGCCAGAAAACGATGTCAAGTGCTCTGCTCTCTCACAATCCACCGTATTCTCTTGAGACGAGGTCTCTCCCTGAACGGGAGCAGTAAAAAAAAAAAAAAAAGCCATCAAGCCCCAGTGATTCATTTGTTTCCACTCCCACACCCCGTAGCACTGGGGTTCTGGGTGTGTGCATTAATACTGGGCTTTTTCCATAGCTGCTGGGCCCTTGAATCCATCTCCACATGCTGGCAGAGCAAGTATAGTAAGCACTCTTACCTGCTAAGCCATCTCTCCGGCCCCTCGTGGTGGACTTGGATCGTCTTCACTATTATTTATAAAAGATTCTTACATAAGAACACGTGAATAAATAATTCTTTTACAATGTCATCTTGAAAAGTCACACAGTAAAGCCAGCTAGCTATTTGAGATGGGGGTCACATGAATGTCTAGCTGGAAGCTCTGTCTGTCAGCCTGCACTTTAAAGTATCTGTGTTTCACATTATATCCCTTCAGCGGTTGCTATTGTTTTCATCCAAGGCTGAGGCTCAGCGGAACAGTAGGTACAAACTTAACTGTAAGCATGAATTTATGCTGTACTCTGTGTGTGCGCTCCCTCTCTCATAAGCTTCAAGTCTGATGTTATAAGTTAAGTGAATTCCAAGTGATGTTACACATGCGGCACGTATCATGTGAGAGACTTATAGCCCTGTGGGGAGAAAGGAGCCTCTGAGAGACAGGATTTTCAAATGGAAAGATGAACTAATGAATGGACCCCTTGATTATGACTGGCAAGCAACAGTACATGGTAGCCCAGAGTTCAAGACTTGCACCACAACCCTAACCTAATCACTTACCAGAGGCCATGAATAACTTCTCAGACTCCTTAGAACTCTGTAAAAACTATACACAATGTCAAATGGATGGCTAGAGTCTATGCGGAAGCAGACCCTCTGTCCTTATCACCATTAGCAGCATCTACTGGTGCTGTGGCAGAAAAATCAGTGGCATCAAAACTAAGTTTCATGCCCCAAAAGTGGGAAGGTGAGGTGTAGAACCTGCCCAATACACACTGGTATTAGTTTTTTTAACTGCCCTTGAGGAGAAATCTCCAAGGACAAGTATTGGAATAAAGAACAATTTCCCCCATGAAAGAATGTGGAAGGAAAGAATTTTCATTCTCTGCCTTCTAAGCCTCCATCACTGCAGGCACACTGGGAATCTTAGGGTTTCAGATGAATAAAGGCCATGGCTTGAGCTTGATCCTCTCTCACACCCAGACCAGCGTGACTTGCAAGAACACGCACATGCGGCTGCTAGCCAATGCACTCACAATTGTAGCTCCTACTACCTTGTTATGCTGCTCTATTTGTCCCAAGAAGCAGAGATAACAGGCACTGTGGGTTCCAGCTGCTGGGAGCACTAACACCTCCCTATCTGCTGGGAGCACTAACATATCTGCAGCTGTGGGGAGCACTAACACATCTCCATCTGTTGGGAGCACTGACATCTGCAGTTGCTGGGAGCACTAGCATCTGCAGTTGCAGGGAGCACTAGCATCTGCAGTTGCAGGGAGCACTAGCATCTGCAGTTGCAGGGAGCACTGACATCTGCAGTTGCTGAGAGCACTAATATATCTGTACTCACAGCCCTTCACAGACTTGGATAGAAAAGAAAGCTCCCTAGAGTAAAAAGCAAGACGTTTAATTATGTCTCATGTTGGCTACGATGCTTTTAAAAATAATTTAGAAACCACAGATTCCAGAAGGTTCTCCAGGCAATAAAGGTTGATGTTCTTTTGTCCCATCCTTGGGCTTCATCTTGAATCCTATGGTTCCTGACCTCGATAAAAGAAGGTGTTGTGGTATCATTTGGTCCATCCTCAGAGCCCAAGGATCTCAACCAGCAGGCTTTTTCCTTTCCTTTCCTTTCCTTTCCTTTCCTTTCCTTTCCTTTCCTTTCCTTTCCTTTCCTTTCCTTTCCTCTCCTCTCCTCTCCTCTCCTCTCCTCTCCTCTCCTCTCCTCTCCTCTCCTCTCCCCTCCCCTCCCCTCCCTTCCCTTCCCTTCCCTTCCATTCCCTTTCCTCCTCCTCCTCTTCCTCCTCCTCCTCCTTTTTTTTTTTTTGACAACATTGAAGTACCTCCACAATAGGAAGTTCTCCCTGATATGTTTGTGCTTTCCTCTTGGACTCAGTGGATTTTGTTTTGATATTATTTTAATTTACAGACAGGAAAATCATTGGGATCTGGATTTGCCTTGATAACACCGTTAATACCACTGCCAGGACTTCCCCCCTGTGCACTGTCCAAGCCTGTGACACAAAAGGGCAATCATTTCAAAGCTCCAGGTGTCTGTTTCAAGGGTGATCACATGACATCCCATAAGCACATTTATGAAAGGGCTAATTAAGAATACAGATGTTTTCAGCTCACAATACCCAGACAGCTGAAATATGTATTAGATTTCTTTTTAATGTTAAAACTTCATACCCTCACTTCTCTCCAACTGAAAAGCTAATAATAGATTAACAAAACACAGGCAGGCAGAGTCTTTGGTCTTAACTCTCTCACTAATTGACACACTTTGTTGATAGAGGAAACACCTAGCACATCTACAAATTGGTATTTTACAACAATGCCTTTTAAAGGATTATTCTGTTTTCCCTTTTAAAAAATGACTCAGACATAGAATTGTTTATCTAGGGCAGGAGAATTTTCAAAGGATTTTAAGTCTAATTCTTCTGAGACAGAGCGGATGGCTGTACCGAAGAGCATCTGAGTCCAAGAACAGAGAGAGCCATTAAGATCACTCAGCCTTCAAGAGAGGTCTCCTCTTCTTGTCAGATTGTCTCTAACTCTTTGGAGGCAGAAAAAAAAAGAAGCAATTATCATATTAAAAACTGTCTTAGAGACATGTGGACTGTGATGAATGTAGAACTCTTCTTAGACACTGAGTTTTCTTTTTTTTTTCTTTCTTTTCTTTTTTTTGGAGCTGGGGACCAAACCCAGGGCCTTACGCTTGCTAGGCAGGTGCTCTACCACTGAGCTAAATCCCCAACCCCGACACTGACTTTCAAATGTATGCCACCTATTAGAAAAATAAATACTGTAGATATTAAAGTATAGTCCAAAATGATGTCAAAAATACCCAAATTATGCTTCATTAAATAATGCCTCATTAAGGCATTAAGCCATCCTGACAATGCTGGTATGGTTTTGTTAATTCTTTGCCCTGCTCATTCACCAATAGGAATGCAGCTGTTCCTCTTGGAAGGGTTACTATAGCCACAGCACCAGGAACTGAGTTAGAGCACTCAGAGACGAGCGCGATTGCATTAGAGGAAGGCCCACCTTCAAAACCCACACTCTGCGATCACTTTGGAGAATGTATTGGAGAATAGTGTATCTGGACTCAGGAATTTTGGGACATACACAGATTTGGTATAGCCCTTTAATTCGGCCAACAGAAAGAGGACCTGGCATCATTGTGCATGGAAGCTGTCAGTCTACTGATTGACTCACTTTCTTGGAATAAGAGTGAAGACAAGAGGTCACTAACGTCCTCCTTCACCCAGAATTCCCCGTTCTGATTTTGCACATCTGTATCTTTCTCTCTGAAAAGCTATAATGCTTTTTGTCCATGATTCCCTGTCCTATTTCATTCATTAAAAAAATAACTGAGTGTTCACTGAGGATCAAGTGTTTTCCTAAGCACTTGGGATTCACCAGAGGGTAGAAGGATCCAATGTTCATGTTGTTTATATATCCTGAGGACCACATTCTCCTGACTAGAGTCCTCACATCAATAGCGACAAAGGGCTTTGAAGAAAACCTAATTCCCCTACTTTCCAGCACTTACTTTCTCTTTGAAACTATTTTAATTCTCTACTTCTCTAGTATTAAATTACCATTAGCCTTTTTCAAAGAACCCGCTGATTTGTGTGAACAATATCACACAAGTCAGATGTCCTAAAATATTTAATGGCTAAGTGCCATTTACAAGTTGGAGTATTGTCCTCGTGTTTCCAAAAATCTGTTCTGTCCTTTGGAAGTTGCTAGGCTCTTGTTAGCCAATATGGAAGTTACTAACCACATACAGCTATTGGGCCCCTGAGATGTGGCTACTCTAAATTGAGAGGAGCTGTAAGTGCACAGTAGGCACCAGATTGCAAAGACTGTGTTTGGAAGTAATGAGAAATAACTCGCTACTATCTTTAAATTCTTTTTAAATTGAATTTACTATGTGTATATGCACAGTGGTATACATATGCATTGGAGGACTATGTGTGTGAAGTCAGAGGAAAAAAACTGTATAAGTCCGTTCTTACCTTCTAACATCTGGAGATAGAACTCAGTTCCTTGGTCTTAGTGACAGATGTGTTACCTGCTGAACCATCTTTATTGATTACGTATTTATATGTTAGCCACAGTATGTTATGTAGATTATATTATTACCAATTCTTCTGTTTCTTTTGAACAATAGTTACCAGAAGAACCTGAAACTATACAGTAGCTCTCATTATCTATCTAAGACATGAAAATATTAATTCTGTACTACTTCCTGGTTCATGAGTACAGCAATAGTCATCGCTCTGCCTTATGGTTAGTAATCATTCTATTTTATCCCCATGGTCAAATCTGGCACACTCTGGTTAATATTTCCTAGGTCCTGTGTATTGTGATAGGTGCTGCTAGATGTGAACAAAGCAATGTAAACATGGGTTCTCACTTCTCTAGCTTGTTCTGTGGGAAACCCCCAGGACGTTCCGGTGTCTAGCTCTGACTGAGCACTTAGCTTTGGCAGTGCCCAGGCAGCACATTTCAGGAAAGGTAAAGTCTGTTCAATCATGAGCCATGCGTTCTACAGCCCAGCTGAAGGATATGACTTGTGATATGTGGTCAAAGTATCTTCAGCATGATGCTTCGAAGAGTTCCACAG
Source organism: Rattus norvegicus (assembly GCF_021556685.1). Lineage (NCBI taxonomy): Eukaryota > Metazoa > Chordata > Mammalia > Rodentia > Muridae > Rattus > Rattus norvegicus. Next base: position 147,977,991 of record NC_141536.1, read on the forward strand.
AAAAAGTGTTGCTATGGAAATTAAAAGATGTTCTGAAAACAACAACAACAACAACAATAACAACAACAACCACAACAATGACGATGACAACGACAATGATGGCTCTTCATCTGAGACCAAAGACACTCAGGAAACTCTGGCTTCAATGAAGCACAACATGCCTCAATTCTGAAGACAAGGTCAACCCTTTTCTTCTAATGTAGAAGAAGATTTCCTTTGTGTGTTTGACCATGGATTCTGCATCTGGTGAATTTTATACTGGGGAAAGAATTGTTCACGACTCGATTTTGAGATCAAGTTCTGCCCATTTACTTGTTCTTCAGAACTTGGATATGCTCCTGGGCCTACTATCTTCCAAATGTTCACACCTGCATTCTGTTGTGGACGTGAGTTCCGTTTGACCGCCAAGCTTCATCTAGATCTTACCTGGAGGGTACAGTAGAGAAAGACTGGAAGGCCTGAAGTCAGGGTGGTATAAGCTCCTTTGAGTATTTTTCTACTTCAGATTCTCCAAGCTTTGTCTGAAGCAATGTTTCCAGGCCCCAAGAGCAACTGTTCTTGCTTGTCTCTGTAGGTAGATCCAATCACAGCACAGGTGTGTGTGTGTGTGTGTGTGTGTGTGTGTGTGTGTGCATGCATGTATATATGCATATGTATGTAAGTATGTATGTATGCCACTGGCCACTAGAACCTCTTGTCAGTTTGCCTGAGTTTCAGCCCCAGGCTTTACCTCCATTAAGTGGTCAATTTTCCCCACTTGGGTTTCTTTCCTTCGTTTCTGCAGTCATGGAGACACTGATGGTTTTTGGTAGATAGTACTTTTCAATCCACAAGATGGATGCTGTCTCTCTGCTTACATTGCTTTTGCACGCAAGTCTTCATATTAATTGTTCTTCTGAAAGAACTTAAGTAGTTTCTGACTGCACTTGGACCTGCTCCACTGACCTCCTTCATCTTCCCCACGTCTGAGGTCAACAACGGGAATGTGAACCAGAATGTGATTTGGGAGAAATGACACAAAATAGTTTAACTATCAGTCCAGTCATTGTCTGTCCGCAGCCCTCGGGGAGAGCGCTTATCAATACACAGACACTTCAGGCCTAAGAAGGCAACATTCTAAGGAATCAACCTCACTACCTTTGAAGACTCTCTGGGCTTGTTCATCTGTGAACAGAGAAATCTAGATTCACGATCTTTGATCTTCTACTTTGGAACCCAGGACCTACTGAATGACAATCATGGAAAGAGACTCTGCTTACACTTCTGTTCAAAGTATGATCTTGGTCTAGTCACCTTCTAAGAAAATCTTAAACTTAGGAGTGCTATTTTGGGGACAAAAGCTTCAATACATCAGCTTTGGAAATGACATTTAGATCCAAGTCATAACAGGGCCATGTCTTATGCCGAGTCCAAGAGTACATCAAAACAATCATACACCATGATCAAGTAGGCTTCATCCCAGGCATGCAGGGATGGTTTAATATACGGAAAACCATCAACGTGATCCATTATATAAACAAACTGAAAGAACAGAACCACATGATCATTTCATTAGATGTTGAGAAAGATTTGACAAAATTCAACACCCCTTCATGATAAAAGTCCTGGAAAGAATAGGAATTCAAGGCCCATACCTAAACATAGTAAAAGCCATATACAGCAAACCAGTTGCTAACATTAAACTAAATGGAGAGAAACTTGAAGCAATCCCACTAAAATCAGGGACTAGACAAGGCTGCCCACTCTCTCCCTACTTATTCAATATAGTTCTTGAAGTTCTAGCCAGAGCAATCAGACAACAAAAGGAGATCAAAGGGATACAGATTGGAAAAAAGAAGTCAAAATATCACTATTTGCAGATGATATGATAGTATATTTAAGTGATCCCAAAAGTTCCACCAGAGAACTACTAAAGCTGATAAACAACTTCAGCAAAGTGGCTGGGTATAAAATTAACTCAAATAAATCAGTTGCCTTCCTCTACACAAAAGAGAAATAAGCCGAGAAAGAAATTAGGGAAATGACACGCTTCATAATAGTCCCAAATAATATAAAATACCTCAGTGTGACTTTAACCAAGCAAGTGAAAGATCTGTATGATAAGAACTTCAAGCCTCTGAAGAAAGAAATTGAAAAAGACCTCAGAAGATGGAAAGATCTCCCATGCTCATGGATTGGGAGGGTTAGTATAGTAAAAATGGCCATTTTACCAAAAGCTATCTACAGATTCAATGCAATCCCCATCAAAATACCAATCCAATTCCTCAGAGAGTTAGACAGAAAAATTTGGAAATTCATCTGGAATAACAAAAAACCCAGGATAGCTAAAACTATCCTCAACAATAAAAGGGCTTCAGGGGGAATCACTATCCCTGAACTCAAGCAGTATTACAGAGCAATAGTGATAAAAACTGCATGGTATTGGTACAGAGACAGACAGATAGACCAGTGGAATAGAATTGAAGACCCAGAAATGAACCCACACACCTATGGTCACTTGATTTTTGACAAAGGAGCCAAAGCCATCCAATGGAAAAAAAGATAGCATTTTCAGCAAATGATGCTGGTTCAACTGGAGGTCAGCATGTAGAAGAATGCAGATCGATCCATGCTTATCACCCTGTATAAAGCTTAAGTCCAAGTTGGTCAAGGACCTCCACATCAAACCAGATACACTCAAACTAATTAGAGAAAAAGGGGGAAGCATCTTGAACACATGGGCACCGGAGAAAATTTCCTGAACAAAACACCAATGGCTTATGTTCTAAGATCAAGAATCGACAAATGGGATCTCATAAAACTGCAAAGCTTTTGTAAGGCAAAGGACACTGTTGTTAGGACAAAACGACAACCAACAGATTGGGAAAAGATCTTTACCAATCCTACAACTGATAGAGGGCTTATATCCAAAATATACAAAGAACTCAAGAAGTTAGACCGCACCGAGACAAATAACCCTATTAAAAAATGGGGTTCAGAGCTAAACAAAGAATTCACAGCTGAGGAATGCCGAATGGCTGAGAAACACCTAAAGAAATGTTCAACATCTTTAGTCATAAGGGAAATGCAAATCAAAACAACCCTGAGATTCCACCTCACACCAGTGAGAATGACTAAGATCAAGAACTCAGGTGACAGCAAACGGTGGCAAGGATGTGGAGAAAGACGAACACTCCTCCATTGTTGGTGGGATGGCAGACTGGTACAACCATTCTGGAAATCAGTCTGGAGGTTCCTCAGAAAATTGGACATTGAACTACCTGAGGACCCAGCTATACCTCTCTTGAGCATATACCCAAAAGATGCCCCAGCATATAACAAAGACACTATGATATATGCTCCACTATGTTCATAGCAGCCTTATTTATAATAGCCAGAAGCTGGAAAGAACCCAGATGCCCTTCGACAGAGGAATGGATACAGAAAATGTGGTACATCTACACAATGGAATATTACTCAGCTATCAAAAACAATGACTTTATGAAATTCGTAGGCAAATGGAGGGAACTGGAAAATATCATCCTGAGTGTTGGTAACCCAATCACAGAAAAACACACATGGTATGCACTCATTGATAAGTGGCTATTAGCCCAAATGCTTGAATTACCCTAGATGCACAGAACACATGAAACTCAAGAAGGATGACCAAAATGTGAATGCTTCACTCCTTCTTTAAAAGGGGAACAAGGATACCCTTGGCAGGGAATAGAGAGGCAAAGATTAAAACAGAGGCAAAAGGAACCCCCATTCAGAGCCTGCCCCAGATGTGGCCCATACATATACAGCCACCAAACTAGATAAGATGGATGAAGCAAAGAGGTGCAGGCTGACAGGAACCAGATGTAGATCTCTCCTGAGAGACACAGCCAGAATACAGCAAATACAGAGGCGAATGCCAGCAGCAAACCACTGAACTGAGAACAGGACCCCTATTGAAGGAATCAGAGATAGGACTGGAAGAGCTTGAAGGGGCTCGAGACCCCATATGAACAACAATGCCAAGCAACCAGAGCTTCCAGGGACTAAGCCACTACCTAAAGACTATACATGGACTGACCCTGGACTCTGACCTCATAGGTAGCAATGAATATCCTAGTAAGAGCACCAGTGGGTGGTTGGGGATTTAGCTCAGCAGTAGAGCGCTTGCCTAGCAAGCGCAAGGCCCTGGGTTCGGTCCCCAGCTCCAGAAAAATAAAAAGACCACCAGTGGAAGGGGAATCCCTTAGTCCTGCCAAGACTGAACCCCCAGTGAACGTGATTGTAGGGGACAGGGCGGTAATGGGGGGAGGATGGGGAGGGGAACACCCATCAAAAAGGGGAGGGGGAGGGGAGAGGGGATGTTGGTTCAGAAACCAGGAAGGGGAATAACAGTCGAGATGTAAATAAGAAATACTCAAGTTAATAAAGATGGAAAAAAAAAGAACTATTCATTGGGAAAATGAATCTTTCGTACTTCTCATGTTGATGCAGAAACTACACAGCTTATTTCCGCCCTCCCACTTCCTCTGTCTGACACTAGGGCTCTAAATGGAACAATACCCTATGCTGAAACTGAACTCCATTCCCCTAAAACCTAAGCCCTTCAAGTCCTGTTGTTGAACTTGGTCCCATTCTCGAAGCTTCATATTTCCATGTAAGTGATTTTGAGCATCCTGTTCCTAATATACTCTTCAAAGATAGGGGGGAAATAAAAGAAATGAAATGAAAAATGGAAGCAGAAATAAATGACAAGCAAATATGGCTTCCTTCTCTTCTCCCATAGAACACGACTCCAGTCTCTCTCTGTCATACCTGCTCTCTCTCACTGCATATGCAAGGCTTAGAATTTTCTGCTTTCCCCCTTGAGCTCACCATGTCTTTACAGTAACTGCAGGCTTTTCTACCCATGCACAGTTCCTGAATAACAACTCAGAGAATGTTTATTCATTAATAAATGCCTAGACTATAAGCTAGACTTGTTTCCCTCCTAGCTCCTGTCAATTAACCTGTTTATACTACTCTACGTCTGCCACAGGGTTGCTTATCTCTCCTCACCTTCATGTCCGACTTCCTCAGAGTCTTCCTGCCTGCCTATTTCCCAGTGCTCCTCTCTTCCGGCCAAATGTCCCACCTTCTGATCCTGCCTCAGCTTATTGGCTATCAGACATTTATTGACATGTGGTGCCTCCACACAGTACACAGAGATTATCCCTACACTTTGCCCATTCCTATTAACACAGTGATTTACGGTAGCATTGATGGAAACATAAGTGGAGTTGATGGAAAGCTCACATCTTCTTTTATCCTTTGTCATCTTTTGAGCTCTTAGAGATTACATAGTCACAAGTATGGCATCACCTATAACATAGTCAATGCCTTCTTAAATTATATAAACTGGAGTAATTCTTAAACAGAAGGTGTGTGTGTGGGGGATATATAATATATATATATATATATATATATATATATATACTGTTACCTGCATGAGTAAATTATGGGTAATTTAATTTAATTTAAACTTAATTGCAACATTTTTTCCTTCCTAATGAAATGGTTATTTGTTATTAGGAAAATATTTATTGAAAAGGAATTGTGTGATCTCTCACATTACAATTAAACCTTGTTAAACCATTTTTAATTTCAATTTGGGCTTAATTAAGATTCATTAAGCATTTATTAAATCTAAATTGAACTCTAATGGAGATGAGGGTTTCTGAGGAAAGGCCATTTTCCCTTTTATTCACTCTCAGTTCCCTCAAAGTGGCATGGCTGCAGAAAGAGTTGGGAGCAAGAGGGACTTCATATTATACATTGACATAAAAAGGCTGGTTGTGCTTTTAATTCTGGAGATGACATTGACTTACCATGAAACCTTGGACAAGTCTTATAATTTTCTCATAATCAACTTACTGTTCTAAAAGATTAGGATCATAATATAATAATTGTAGGAGTAGAACGGCAAGGATTTGATATCAAATTTATAACCCATAATCTTATCTTGCTTGTCTATAACTCATTACAAAACAGAATTAGAGAAATTCCTTAAAGGAGAATAAAGAAATTAGATTTGGCTTTTCACAATGGTGAGGCTATAACTTTAAAGAATGGCAGCACATATAAAGTTGTCAATCAGAGGCATAGCTTCCAAAGAAAATTTTACTGGAGGAAGGACAGAGAAGTAAGTTAGAAGCCAGTGAGTCATATTTTATAGTAGCTGGAACGAGAATACAAGGGCTAGAGGTGAATTGGGGTCAAAACTGATTTCTTACTTGTGTGGGCGCCTAGAAGGGAGAAAATGAAAGAAGCCCATGGCTTGGGTCTTGTGGCAAGCTGGAAGAACGACGCTTCCCTGTATGGATAATCTACTTCTGCTTCATGTTAAGGATACTCAGTGCTGAATCCTTGCCCCATGCAAACCCCTCCAAATGCACAAACATCACATTCTCTCTTTCAATAGATTATCTCTGTGGATCTTGGATGTGTCAAGCCATATGTCAGGAATGGTCATAGTTAACAAGCTCAGATAAATACTCCTGGGGACTTCATTCCATAATAGCAAAGAGGCCACATTATAAAACACCGAGGACTCCAATCAGGATATAGATACTATATATAAGGGATCATGGAATGTGAAAACTAAACAGCCATTCCACGTGACCTCCAATTGTCATTCTTTTAAGGATCTTCTCTGAATTTACTTCAGCCCCCTCTTAGGTCTTTGACCTGACTCAACCTCATCAGAAACAAACAAACAAACAAACAAACAAACAAACAAAGTTGTCTACTGCCTCAGTGCCCTGTTGTGTGGTCATAATTCAATTTCACCTGCTAAGAAGAGAGGGTGAAAATTGCAAAGAGAAATGCTTGTCCTTGACTGACTTTCCATTTCTGTTACTTAAAACGAGAACAGATCTTTATTTTTGACGGATGGATCTAGATCTATTATGATGGTCTGAAGACCTGAAGGCCATTCCCTAACCTAACCTCCACCAACCTGCTATGTCCTAGTAGTTTTCTATACTCTTCTAGCATTCAGTAATGGGGACCAGAGGGAAACAGGCACAGAATAATCTATGTGGGCCAAACAAAAGGAGTATCCCTCAATTATCCCTCTGTTAAAAAAATAAAAATAAATAATCTCATCGATGAGCTAAAAACATGCTCATGTGCTAGATTATGTGAAGACAGCATGTACAGCCTATCAGGTAAATCTCATGAAGCCTTTTGGATCATTCTGTGCCCACTCCCATAGCATTCTACCACTCAACACTCCAACCAGTGCTAACAGCCTTCGAGGGCTCTCTTGATTTCTGGCTTCTGCTTGAGAGAACCCAATAGGCAGTCCCACTAGGAAAGTTGGAAATGAAGCAAGTATGGAGGAATTGGGAGTTTTCTCATTCTTCTTCCTGTTTGGAATCATGGGTGGCTGCATCTACCTGTTAAAAACAGAGCTCTCTGTAGATAGGCCTTTTGTTCAGAAGACTTCTCCTTGTCCTCGTCCTTTCAGGCCCTAGGGTGCTCACTGATCTTAATTGTTGGTAACTCCAGGACATTATACTGTCCTGGTGGATACTCTACAGCCTGCCTATAACTTTGTAAATAATTGCCTTATTAAGCTCTATTAAAATACCATTTGGAATGCATTATCTGTCTTTTACTATGACCCTGGCTGACAGACATACACAGAAGCACTGTGATTAGAGGCCTGCGCTGTACCTTCTTGGAGACTAGGAATACTGACTATCCCAGCAGCCAGCCAAGATGTGTCTAGTTGTGTTTGTAGTCAAGGTAAGACATGATAACCTCACTGGACTGAACAAGAGATGTGACTGACTTCATGACATGCTTTTCCTGCTATCAGATGCAAGGCCCTGGTAAGTTTTTATCTAGGTACCTTCACTGTGCTCATCTCAGTAAAAAGAGAAGTCCAAATTCTCCAGACAGGAAGCACGAAAGCAGAAGGAAGACTGTGGAAGAAACTCAAGTAATAGAGACTTAAAGAAAACTGGAGATTTATCAGAAACCAGGTCAAGGAGAAGATGCCAAGAAAAAAAGACACAAACACCAGATACATAATGTAAGGAAAAGAAGTAAGGGAGATGGAGGGGGAGCAGGAGGAGGGACAAGGAGAGGAAGGGGGGGGACAGGAAATGGGAGGAAGAGAGAGGGCTAGAAAATGTGTCAAGAAATCAAGAGAGTGGTGGACTGGAGTCTTTGACAGCAGGGAATGGGTCCATCTCAACTTATATATCAGAGCACATGCTGACACAGAAAGCAACTTGCTCCAGTGAGGGAAGAAGCAGGAGAGAGAGTGAATGTTTTTTTACACTAGTGTGAATTGACAGCAACAGGCTCAATGAATGTGGCTGCCGCTGATTTCGCAGGGTTCCTCCCCTAGTCCAGCTTTGTGTGTTGTCCTAAGCACACTGCCAGCAGCAGCAGCCCAGAACCCAAATTAAAAACTCCTGTTCTCTCGACGAAAATCACCCAACCTCAAGTCAGGCATGTTGGTACATGCCTGGAATCCCAGAACTCGAGAAACAGAGAGAAATGATCAGAAATTCCAGGCCATTCTTGACGATGTGAGTTTGAGGTCAGCCTGGGCTACACCAGATAGTTTGACAGACACACAAGCAAACAAGCCAACAAGACAACAACCACCAAAAACTTAATGTGTTTGACTCATACCCCACCTTCATGAAGATGGTGTGTAACCCAGGGCATGGTTGTGAGGATTAAAACAGGCAATATAAAAATGTTGAATTGTTTTGTATAAAATTAGAACTAAAAGAATGTTTTTATTTTCTTCATATCCTCTCTCTCATTGCCTTCCCTTTTCCTGGATGGCATATTAGAGATCCACGCAAATACACATCATTACCACCATTGTCAAGGCAGGTAATACATTTTTTAACTTGCCCAGAGTACTACTATTAACCTTATTGTTGTTATACAACTGTCTACATTCTGCTGTCTGAAGAAAAAACAAACAAACCCGGCTCCCTCGAACTCATAAAAGTATCCATTCCTCTTGCAAGGCTCTTCCCTCCACCTGTTACCCCTTAAAGCCCTGCCTCATGTCCCTTGTGTCAGGAGGGATGCCTGAGTATAGCTGCCTTTCTCATTCCCAAAATTCCAGCTCTTCCTAGGAGGTCCCCGGGGGTGGTGAGGGATTCCATCCTCTCCACAGCCTTTAACTTTGGAGTTCCATAGCATGCTTGGAGGTATTAATGCATTATTTGAAAAACGTAATTCGTTAGTGTTAGACAAAAGAAAAGAAAAAGAAAAGTAACAAAGTAGAAACAAAGGGAATGTTCTTAAAAGATAATGATGAATTAATCTTGTTTCTTGATTGTATGTTTTCTTACCCGTCAATACCCAGGGTTTCACTGAGAATTTGCCTAATAAACAAAAAAAGCATCTTTTTTTTTAGAGCCATTGTGATAGAGACAGTACATATGCCTGTAGCCATCAGCCCACCAGGCACCTGCCTCTGCCTCTTCTGCCTCTGCCTCTGCCTCTGCCTCTGCCTCTGCCTCTGCCTCTGCCTCTGCCTCTGCCTCTGCCTCTGCCTCTGCCTCTGCCTCTCTGCCTCTGCCTCTGCCTCTGCCTCTGCCTCTGCCTCTGCCTCTGCCTCTGCCTCTGCCTCTGCCTCTGCCTCTGCCTCTGCCTCTGCCTCTGCCTCTGCCTCGAGGCCTTCTTTTTGCCTGCTTGGACAGACTTTTTCTTTTGCCAGCTCAGCTGAGCCTGCTCATATCTCCTCTGTGATGATAAGCCCCATTAACACCCAGACTTTCATCTGCCTGGGTGGCATCGGGGTCTGGGGGACATGTGGCCTTAGCCCTGGAGCATGGGTGGCATGTGGCTGTGAGACTCTGAGGAAATGCATCAGTTTATAAAAGGGAACGGTGATGCTAAAGATAACATTGTGAAAGCAAGGACAGTGCATCTACTCAGCCATGCTGGGAACTCTGGAGAGATGGCATCCAATTCTCATAATTATGGTTGTCAGGGACCATTATCCCATTTATCAGATAAGGGGAGAGCCCCAGGAGAGTGGATAACTTACCTAGTCCTTCATTCACAGCACAGCTAGGAAGAAAGGAAGAAACCGAGCTTAGCCTGTCCCCACCCCCCCTGTGTGTGTGTGTGTGTGTGTGTGTGTGTGTGTGTATGAGAGAGAAAGAGAGAGAGAGAGAGAGAGAGAGAGAGAGAGAGAGAGAGAGAGAGAGACTCTGTGTGTGTGTTCTCTTTGCTATACATTAAGCTCTCATCAAGCCCTAAAGAGAAAGAGGAGAAAACAGCAAACATAACTAAGGGAGCAGAATCTTTCTAGTCCTTGGGGCTGTGTACTGGGAATGTAGGGATAACCTGTAGGTGATACCCTCTACCTAGTCATCTAGGACTTTCAGCTACCAAGCTGGCAGGTAGAGAACTGAAATCAAGTCTGTGTGTTCTGTCTGTATCCAGAACACCTCTTGCAATTTGCTTCAGAGACCCTCTCTTTTGGTGTTGTGCTTTCTAGTCCTTTCCAGATGGCCTCCCGTGAAAATCACATGCTCGGTGGAAGAAAGTAGAAAGATTAGAACTCTTGCTCTTGTCTTCCTGAGTATAACCATTTGTTAGCTGTCAACACCACTGTGGCTACTGTTTAAATAAGTTAGTGGCAGCGACCCCTTCTCTCTGTGTCTTTTCTTGCTTCAGTTTACTCTAAAATAACGGCCAATGCTAGACAGATTCACTTCTTCCTTTTCAATCCCCGAGTGTCTTTAGGATGGAATCCATATCATGTACTCATGTAACTGATATGGTTGCTCAGCTCAGGATAAGTCACATTTAGTAAAGTAAAAGGTTCCTTGACACACACACACACACACACACACACACACACACACACACACACACACACAGAGAGAGAGAGAGAGAGAGAGAATCTAACCACAAACAGATCCAGTTCCAAGAAACCTAGGAAGAGCAGATACAAACATAGATTTTCAGATACTTGCAACAAAATCAATTCATTTATTTATTCATTCATTCTGTTATAGAACAAGCATTTATTGAGTACTTTTGATTTGCCAGGACCTGCACCAATAATGATTCCTGTTTTGTTTCTTTTCCTCGCTATGCCAGGCTTCAAATTAAGCCATCTACAAGTGCAGCTATAAAGACGTCTCAAAGAGTCAACATATTTTCCTTTAGAAAGGAATTCTTTTTAGTCAAAAAAAAAGAGAGGCTACATTTCAAAAGACATAAGAACCATAGAAATTCAGTGGAGGACACGCTTCAAAAGGAGATCTTATTCCTTATAGCAAGAGGAAAGCAATGTTCTAGGGTGTGTTGGGGTCCAGATTTTTCCAGAAAAAGGCAGGAATTCCAGAAGGGCAGATGAATTCCAGAAGCCATGGAGGGTTCCATTATTGTACCCACTCTGCCTCTTCCTGTGTGTTATCAGTTGCTAGGTTGATTTGTGGGTGAGTTGATGTCCCCCTCCTCCTTTTCATGTAGGTTCCCTAACAAGTAGAGCGGACACTGTCTTGCTTGGTCTCTATTTTCTGCTACTGGATCTGCTTCCCCTGCCTGGTTGGGCCTCAGTGAGAGAAAATATACATAGTCCTGCTAGAACTAGATGTCCCAAGGTGGGGTGGTACCTGAGGCCGCCCCCCATTCTCTGAGGGAAGAGGAGGGGGATTTGTTGAGCATGGGAATGGGAGGAGAGGAGAAAGGGGGGCTGTGATTGGGATGTAAGAATAAAAAGTAAATAAATTATTTTAAAAAATCAGTTGCCACATTGAAAATGAGGAATGCTCATCCTGGTATCAGGATAAATTTGGAGAGAGCTTGGTGAACAGTCAAGAAGGGACACAGAGGCACATGTTGCCATGTGTGAGTCACAGTTCCTAAAATGGCCAGTACGGGGTTGGGGATTTAGCTCAGTGGTTGAGCGCTTGCCTAGCGAGCGCAAGGCCCTGGGTTCGGTCCCCAGCTCTGAAAAAAAAAAAGACAACCAAACTAAAATGGCCGGTACTTGTTCCAAGGAGGACAGGAGCATGGGTTCACTGACCAGAAGGACATATACATTCTTGGGAAATGTTCATCACAGCAGCTAAGTTGGAAACAAAGTTATCAAAGGAATCTGACATTCTGAGGTGCGCACAGAACTCAGTATTCACCTTACTCCTTTTTATGTTCTGGTAAAGTTGATATCCAAATAGTACCACTGGCAGGTACATTTTATTCAGAGATGTGCATGTCTACCTGCTTTGTAGGAAGGTTGTAAAGGAGGGATACAAAGGGGGAGGATTTTTCATTGTTTTGGAGTCAGTGGTGAATGAAAAGAAGGTAAGAAGAGGGAGATGTTGCATTGTGATTGGATGAGTGAGATACTTCAAATAGTGGGATGCTCTAGTAGGGTTCCCATAGGGAAAATTTTAATGCACTGGAAGCTCTCTGTTGGGCTCAGTGAGATAGGATGCTATGGAGGGGAAACTGATCAACAATAAATTTATGGAGTGGCATTGGTAGGTTTCTTGAAGATGAAGTCCATGAAAGAATAGACGCTTCATCAGACTTCAGTCTGAGGGCTTCCTCACTCAACATTTCTCTCTTTATTTGGGAATATTAAGTGATATTATGAAAGTACAAGAGGAGAGAGAGAGAAGAGAGAGGGAGGGAGGGAGGGAGGGAGAGAGAGAGAGAGAGAGAGAGGGAGAGAAAGTTTGTATACTTTGGGCCATCTACTGAGGTGTAATCCCAGAGACATTAACCCTGGCAATGCTGTCCTACATCAGGGAAACACTCAAGGGCTCAGGAGTCATGGAAATCTCTAAGCAAATGCATGCTGGACTGACAGGTTGCTACTAGGCTAAGCCCAAGGTAATAACAAAGATAGATGGGAGGATAGATAGATAGATAGGTAGATAGATAGATAGATAGATAGATAGATAGATAGATAGATAAATAGATGAATGGATAGATAGGTAGATAGATAGATAGATAGATAGATAGATAGATAGATAGATAGATAGATGGATAAATGGATAGATAGATAGGTAGATAGATGAATGGATAGGTAGGTAGATAGATAGATAGATAGATAGATAGATAGATAGATAGATAGATAGATAGATAGATAGATAGATAGATAGATGGATAAATGGATAGATAGATAGGTAGATAGATGAATGGATAGGTAGATAGATAGATAGATAGACAGACAGACAGACAGACAGATAGAGCGAGCAATGTTCTTGTAGATCAGATATGATCATTTCAGGAAGCCTTCCTACTATTTACTCACGGAGGCTTTCTTGGTCTTGAGAGTTCCTTCAGGGATTATATCTTACCCGATGAGATATATCCATCTGTGATGAGTGAGAATCAGCACTGGCTTCTAGGATGCGGCCTTAGTCGTATTTTACATCTGTCAGGATGATGCACTGAATAAGACCTATTGCTGGTGATAAGCTTGACTTCCTTTAAGCACATCTAAGGAGCATTGAAATTGCCACATGGACATCAACCTTGTTTAAGAGGAAACAGGGGAAACAACATAGGTAAAGGACAACAAAGGACATGCCATGGTTTTGGTTTATCTAGACATTCCCCTCACTCCTTTACTCTACACCCACACAATGCTAGGAGAAAGGATGAAGGGCAGTATGAGTAAGTGGAATCATGGGCCAGGGCCATTTCTTTGGAGTCTAAAGTCATACAAGGAAGGGCATAGCTAGGATAGAGCATCTACACATTGCACGTGTAAATGCCATCATCTCACTCTTAATGGGGAATTCTCTTAAGAGCTCCAAAGTTTCAGAGTCAATGCGGAAAACACAAGTGCAGACCATAGACCCTCATTTGCCTGCCCGGGACTCTACCAATTCTACAAGCTCAATCTGAGTGTGACCTGGTTTTGTAAGTACCTTCTGGGATGATCTGAGGACTGTCTAATGCCTGCAGTAAGACAGTCCAAACACTCCAAGTTCTCTGTGAGCTGGTGTTCTGGTTTGAGAGACAGAAGACGAATTACAAAGGCGTTAATTCAACTGTTACAAAACATCTATTCTTGGTTTGCTCCATTACCTGTGAAATGCTGCCAGCCAACCCCATTCTTTGAGACTCAGATGTGCTAAGATGGATGGATGGGAAAGACCTCAGTGCCTATGCATCATTGGTCCCCATATGCCTTCTCTGTGAGAGAGGCTGGATTCTAAAAGGCCCAACTCAGTGAAGTCCTGGACTTTAACAGCCTGAGTCTAATAGTGTTCCGCCCATGACTGGCACAGAAAAGAACATCCTTCCTGTGTTCTGGACAGAGCCCCAAGCCCAGTGTACCACACTATCATCTCCTATCATGCATAGGAAGCAATCACTCATTATTGGTCATCATCTGGCCAAAGGCAAGTGAAACTTTGAACCTCACCCTTGCCATTCAGCCCCATCTCCAGGCTCGTCTCCTCCCAGCATCGAATTTTAAGGGACTGGGACTCTGTCTGAAGTGCCCAGTAGTGTCTGGTTGCCTCCAGAGGCAGACATTGCTATCCCTACTTTTTCTGTTTTTCATTTCCTTTTCTTGTCTGCTAGGCTTTTAAAATACATATTGTAGCCACTTGTTGCCCTGTTTTCTAAGCTGCCTTGAACTGCTGCCAGGAGCTGTTGCCAGAGGAGTTAATGACTAAGTCACTCTCCTTTCAGCCTCTAGGAGGACAAGAAATTCACTTGGGGATGGGGTTAGCAATGGCTCAGCCATCCTGAACCAATCATGAAACCACAATAAAGTACCGGCCAGGGACTCAGCCTCAAAGCCTAGCACTGAGCTCAGCTTGGAGGTGACAGCCAGGCCGGGGATGCTCTAGTTTGTTCCAGAGGAACCACATCAGAAGTGGAGACTCAGTTAGAAAGGCTGACCCATAGGAGAGGCTCTGGATACCCCTCTCGGGTATCCCATGGTAAACAGAGAACACAAACTCCCTGTGTTTCTGAGCCAGGACCAGGGAAGGAACACCAGGAAATGAAACAAAACAAGCAAAGCATGATGATAATAAATCATAGCTAATACCCTTTATCTAAACAGTTACAAAGTACCATCTCATCCCATCTCTCTAGTGGCTCCGTTAGGGAGGCCATATTCTTCTTTCTGTTCAATGTGTATACATATATGTAATCATGAGCCTCTGTGTATATGCGCATCTGCATACTAACCTGTGTGAATGTCCATGTGGAGGTCAGAGGACAACCTTGAATGTCATCTTCAGGAATGAATGTAGTCTTCCCTTCATGCAGGCTCTTTGATTGGCCAACTAGAGTTCACCAAGTAGGCTAGACTGGCAAGCCCTGCACCAAGGGGCCTCCTTAATTCTAAGATAACAAGCATGTACCCCCACAACCTGCTTTTTACGTAGGTGCTGGGGATTTAGCTTAAGTCCTGATGATTAGGTCCAAAGTGAGAGCTTTATCAGCTGAGCTAGTCTCCAGTGTCTCTTATTATTATTCTTACATTTGCATAGAGGAAGCAGAGGGGGGAAAGATTTACTTGACAGAGTTTTATGTTCTCTAATTATTATTATTATTTAGCCCAGGCAGCTGTAATTTCTTTATTAAACATCCAATTTGCTAAATGTTTTGTGCTGATGGTTGTATCTAGCACCCATGCCAGGAGCTCAGGATAGAGTACAATAAAAGACAACCATGGTGTTTGTATGACTCCCATGGCCACACAATTTATAACCACTTATTTTGATAAACTCTCGATTCTATTTTCCAATTTTTTGGGGGGCTTGGTAGTGAAGTAAGCTAGTTCCTGTATTCTCTTCAACTTGCCCATTATGTCTCCTTTGGATTTTCTGTCACTCAGAATGTGTCCCCCCTACATATTCCATACTTCCCTTTTCAGTACTACCTGTCTTTAAGTTTCAAGAACAAACTCAAATGTTCTCTCTTTCCATAAGCTTCCCATTATCACCTCAAACATAGTTCTCTTTCTTTGAATCAAGGAGTTGAATATTGGGTTTATAAGCTACCTCATACTTGTTGAATTGTTTACAACTAGAATGAACTGGTCACACATTAGGATGTCTTGATCCTTCCTATACTTTTTTCAGTTTATTTTGGAGTGTCTTAGTTAGGGTGACAGTTGCTGTGATGAATCACCTGGTCAATAAAGTAAGTCAGGGAGGGAAAAGCTTATTTTGCTTACAGTTCCACATCAAAGTCCATCATCAAGGAGGTCAGGGAAGAAATCTGGATGCAGGAGCTGATGCAGAAGCTGTAGAGGAGTGCTGCTTACTGGCTTGCTCCAAATGGGCTGGGTCCTCACACATCACTCAGTCATTAAGAAAATGCCTACAGGTTTCTCTGAAGCCTGATTTTACAGACAAGTTTTTTTCAGTTGAGGTTTCCTCCTAGCAGATGAATCTAGCCTGTGTCAAGTTGACATAAAATTAGCCAGCAGAGTATGTTATGGAAGCCATGGGGAAGAAAGACTATGGAAGGCAGTTCTATAGATGGTAGAGGGATTCCTACCCCTTGGATCTGTGTCTTTATGATCATTTCCTCTTGAGTGAGGCAGAACCCTGACTTTTACCAGAACCAGAGAACAACAGTGGTGGTGGTGGGGAACCTCTATATTAAGCTGTATAAGATTGTGAATTTCATCTCAGTGGTTCATTTTTGGAAGATTGATGGTATGGGTTGCCATGACAACGAAGTGAGGATAGTCTTTGGTTAGTGAGAAACTCAAGCTCTCGGCCCTACTAAACTAGAGAATAGAATTTTCCTATCAATGACAGAAAGTTGAAAGCAAAGCCTTCCTCACTCCAGTCTTCAGTTGGGATCCAAACATTGGCTGACTTTTTTTTTTTTTGGTGTATTTGCAAATATCTGAACCTGAAGAGCCACACTCAGTTGGTGTTTTAATTCCCAGAATTCCCATCATTCCCAGGGGGCAAATGTGTATGGTCTTAAGCTTGTGGTAATTTCTAATGTAGTAGAAGGAAGTGAGACTGTTCAGGAGACAAAATCTTACTGGAAGAATAGAATTGAGGTGACAACAGATGCTGGCGAGGATGTGGAGAAAGAGGAACACTCCATCCACCATTGCTGGTGCGATTGCAAGCTGGTACAACCACTCTGGAAATCAGTCTGGAGGTTCCTCAGAAAATTGGACATAGCTATATCACTCCTGGGCATATACCCAAAAATATTCATAGAAGAAGATATGAAAACAAAGTTTGAAGCAGAGACTGAAGGAATGGCCATTCAGAGCCTACCCCTCCTGGGCATCCAGCCCCCACCCCACACACACATACACACAAATGTGGTACCAAACCCAGACAATATTGCTGAGGCCAAGAAGTGCATGCTGAGAGGCTCTGCAAGAGCATGCAAATACAGAGGTGAATGCTCACAGTCAACTATTGAACTGAGAATGGGGTCCCCATTAGTGGAGTTAGAGAAAGGATTGAAGGAGCTGAAGGAACTCCAACCTTATAAGAACAACAATACCAACTAACAAGAGCTCCTGGGGACTACACCACCACCCAAAGAGTGCACATGGACAGACCCTTGGCTCCAGCTGCTTATGTAGCAGAGGATGGCCTTGTTGGGCACCAAAGGGAGAAGCCCTTGGTCCTGCCAAGGCTGGACCTCCCAGTGTAGAGGAATGTCAGGGTGGGGAGGTGGGAAGAAGTGGGTGGTTGGGTGGGGGAAAGGGGATAACATTTGAAATGTAAATAAAAAATATCTAATAAAAATAACAACTTCAACACACACAGAATAAGAAATGGAATTGAATGGAAAAATAGAATTAAAGGAAGTAAAGGAGGAGGAAGAGGCAGCGTTCCAAAGCAGAGAAACAGAGATGAGCCAGGGCTTCTGTGCAGCTTCTAGAAGAGTTTCTGAAAGCTGCAGAGAGGTAGACAGAGTGGCCGAGACGACAATATGAGGAACAAGCCAGCACATGGACATCTCAGAGACTCAGATTCACTCCACGTACTCCATCTTCCTGCCACATTCACAAGAGGAAACCAGCCTTGAGGTAAGGAGGAAGGCCAATGGTGGGGATGCATAGGAATCACCAGAGAGGAGAAATGACTGTGTTAACATTCAGAAGGAACTGGAAGACACAGCCTCTTAAGAGATGAAACCTGGATCTGCTCACAGAAGGGGTGATCTGCTGAAAATGAGATAGGGAGATTGTTGTTGTTGTTGCTGTTTTTGCTTATTTGCTTTTCAATAACTGATACTTTATGCTTCTACACACAGGTACAATGTGACATCTCAATACACATCTATAATCCATAGTGTTCCAACTATGACAGTGCGGTAGGTTCACATCTTGCAAATGTTAAGGCAAAACATAGTTAAAAATAAAGAAGAGGGACCAGTGACCTTTCTCAGAAGGCGAAAGCTCCCATCACCAAGCTCAATAACCTGAGTGTGAACCTTGAAACTCACAAGATGGGAGAAATGGAATGATCTTCTGCAAGTTGTCCTCTAACCTACGTGCACAGGCCATGGTGTGTGTGTGTGTGTGTGTGTGTGTGTGTGTGTGTGTGTGTGTGTGTGCGCGCATGCATGTGTGTGTGTACCATACACACATGAAAAATGGGGAAAAGTAGAGGAGTGGAGAAAGATAAATTACTTCTAGCAGATTAGGAGAGCATGGGAGTTATTTCCAAAATAATGCCTTTCTAGAACAAAGGGAGCATGCAAAGGGAGACTTACATATCCTCAAATGGGAAAGCACTTTAAGGGTGAACACATTCCTGAGTATGCCTAGTTAAAAAGTGCATTCCCGAGCATGCCTAGTTTGAAGTTATAGTTTAGGAAGAACAGATGTTTGAAACATAATGAATATCCTAAACTCGGGGTCATGGAGCACTCACACGAGAGGTGGTAGTGACTACCTGGAGCGCTTCTGGGCAACCTTTATCACCTTTATGTGTCATAAAGAGGGTGGACAAGAGTGCCTCTGGGCATGATTGGCTTTAATCAAGAAGTTTGGGCTGTAAAAAAAGAAAGGCCCCTTTGAAGGTACTTTCATATAGCAGTTGGTCTCTAAAGGGGACTTTCTCCCTTAGCTGCTAACAAGATAGGGTCACTTGCATCGTAGTCATCATACACACACACACACACACACACACTCACACACATACACATACATGTATATATATATACATATATCTGAGATGTACACACATACACACACATATATATATACACATATATGTATATATACATATGTATCTAAGATGTATACACACACACACACACAGAGTTTTTTTTGAGTTGGGAACATTGACACTCTGCACCATTAGCCATTTTAAAGTGTGTAATTGTTGCCGACCACTATAAAGCATAGATGTTATCCCCCTTTCCAGTTGAAGGATAGGGTTTCAAAGCTAGCAGTGTTAATGATGGCTAGCTACCATGCATGTAACATTTTGCAGGACCCTTTCCAGTCACCCCGTCTCGTCTTTGTGAGAACTTTTGTTCCGACCACATTCTCTTATCTGAGACGCTCAGGGGATGTTCTTGCCCCTTAGCTGTCTTCTAGTTCAGATGGAGGAGGATTTGGGAGGGAACAAAGGTCCCCGTGTCATGGTGCTCTGATAATGACCCGGAACAGTTTTCAGTGAAGCTGTAGGAAATGTGTGCTCTGCCAGTGTCGTTGGGACTGATTTGGCAACTGTTGTACAGGGCATGGTGGGTCCTGCCTGGAGGCAGCAGAAGGCAGGAGAAGCAAAGCCCTCTTGCTCAGAGGATATGAGTAGCCTAGTGAAACAGAAAATTTTCTCAGGATTCGGATGAGGCCCTTTGTATCAACCTTATAATTTCTGGGGAACCTACACCTAGGACACCTTCTCAGTGATACCCGGCAGGCCAGTGGGGGTGTGGGAAGAAAGAATATTTTCAGCTGCAGTCCAGCAGTCTGCTCCCACAAACATTCAAATTACTGTTCACAGGTTGGTGGAAGAATTTTCCCCAGTGATTTGCAAAATAAAAAGGGTCTTCCACCTTTGGAATAAAAGCTCCTAATTCGCACATTTGTCATTATAGGATGGTCAGTGGATGGCGACTTTACCAAAAGCATTTAGGCTTTGTGTTTTTATAGTACTTACTCTTGTCAGTTCAAGCAAAGTATCATCCCAAGTCTGATGGATAACATAGCATCATGGTGCTTGGAGCTTCAATGCTGGCATGAGGGTTGTCAGGAGGGATGCATGAATTTCCCAACTGTTTAACAACCGAGACAGTGTGTTTGTCTTGTTCATGAATCCTGGGTAAGAAAGGCAACCTGGTCTTCAAACCAGGCCTCGTGTGACACTGTGAGAATTGCTAAGAGAGCAGCGATTGCACTTCTCTGTGTGCTCAGTGCTTAGTTGATTCATGGCCACATGTGGGAATGACTGTTCACAGTCCTCGGCTTGGTTCTTTGCAGTCCATCTTGGATGAACGGGCATTCTCTAAGGTACCAGGAACAAGACAGCGTATCAGTGTCTTCCAGACAACCAGAGAAGTCCTCTTCGGTATCCACTCCATCTTTCATCCCTACTCACTCATCGCTTGCCGAGGAAACCAACCTCCTTTCCTTCCCCTGTCGCAGAAGAGGGAAGGCAGCTCTAACAGCCTTGGCCCCAGTTTGCTTGTATAATTAATGTGGGATTTTTTCCTCTTCTAGTAAAAAATGACCTTGTCAAACCAGAGACGGCAAAATCTTGGTTACTGAGCATTTGTGGGCTCCCTGATGGCATGGCATCCTTAGCCCCGCAAAGAGAAATCCAATAAAATCGGTGTCAGGGGCTCCCGGGGTGCCAGGTCCCCTGCCGCCTGACCCTATGATCCCAATTTATTAGCCAAGCCCAAGAAAGCAGACAAACCTGACTGGCTCCAGACAGGAGACTTCCAAGAGGGATCTGATGTGGGGGCTGGGGCCAAATTTCAACCAAAATGACAAGGGAAATGACAGGAGGTGCCAGCCTGGCCAGGAAGCCAGGGAATGTCCCATTCAGAGCATCTAGCAGCTTGACAGGGCCAGTTTAACTTGGTGGAGGAATGTGTTAGAAGGGACCACTGGGAAAGGAAGTGTATTTTCTCTTTGCACTGCTATTTGCAGGGCCAAGCACAGAGTGCCTTGAATTAGCATATTCCTGGGAGTCAGCAGGCATCAGTGGAAAATAACCACAGAATAATATTTGCTTGGGGAGTGTTCATCTTGCAGATCTTCCTGTGTGAGGAGGGTGTTTCTTCCTGTGTGAGGAGTTTTGACTGGACACTCACTGTGTATTCTTCCCTTCCACCGAATCTGTCCACGGTCCCACAACAGAATAAGTTCTTAGCAATGCATTGCCTCTCGTTAGGCATCGCAATCAGAGAAAAGAGAGATCAACCCAGAAAATCTACAGCAGCTTCTCTTTATACTAGTAAAAATCAGGAAATAAAATGGAGTGGCTACTTCAAGGAGCAGGAAGTACCCCCAAAGAATCCAGGATTTGATTTAACAAGTATGTAATGCCATTGAAAAGGTGCTCAGTCTCTAATAAATGGCCATCTTGTGACTTGAGAGCCAGAACCTGTGCAGGGAGGTGGTGTCTTAATATTTAAAGCTATCAATTATCTTCAAGGTACACTTGGATTTCAAAGTAGAGATGAGCAAAACTCCAGCTGGATATTTTTAAGCATCTAGGAAATATAAAATACAAGAAAGTTATAATCCTGTGGTCTGAAGGGCAGCTCAGTGGGGAAGGCATTTGCCACACAAGCCTCATGACCTGAGTTGCACCCTGGGCAACCACATGAAGGTGAAAGGAGAGAACAAACATGATGACGTCTTCAGCACTCTACATGTGTGCTGTGGCACATGCATCCACACAAAAATAACATGCATACACACACACATCACCCAATACATCACACACATATATATCTCACATACACATCACATACACACACAAACACACACACACACACACACACACACACACACAGCTAATGAATTAAAAATTTAAATTGTAAAGCAGTATACTGGAACATAAGAGTCCATAGTTAACTGAGGATTAGAGAGAGCTAAGAGGAGAGAGAGAGTGCTCCAAATGCCCAGATGTATTGGAAAGGCCAGTGTATGCACACATTAAAACAACTGGAGACAAGGACTCAGCAAAAGTATAACAAAGAGGTAAGTAAAACAGGTAAGTAAAATGTTGCCCATCAATTCTAACCAGTCGTCCTGAGAAACCTGGCACGGACATTACAATAAAAATCGTTGGACTATAAATAAAAGTATGTGAAGATATCTTAAGGATAAAATCAAAAGAGGTGAGAGTTAATACAAGACTGTATTGGGACTGTGAGCTAGGAGTGTGGAGGGACTTTTTTCAAATGAACCCCAATCATCATAAATCATGTCTTACATTAAGAGCCCCTGCTCACAAACACCATAGACCTGACCAGTGGACAGTCAGAAGACAGGGGGGAGTTATGTATAGGTTTTTTTGCCAGTGCACACTGTCAAGGGATAGTGTTCGGACAAATAAGAAGGTCAAAAGACGTAAAAAGACAGCAAGAAATAAAAGAGGAGCAGAGGACAGGAGTAGACAACACTCAGAAGAACTTCCTCGTGCTCAGGAAGAGTCTGAAGTAATTCTCTAACCCCTCAGTACAGAGAGGGATGGAGTGAAATCCCCACTAGGCTGTTAGGTTATCCCAAGCAATCAGAACATTTCAGATAGTGAGGCAGCGCTGGAAATGATGTGAGGGAACAAGAACTGGTTCTTTCTTCAATCTGTTAGGATCGTAGATGATGGCCGTCAAATGAACCGAGCCCCAGAGCTTCCCATTGAGGTGAAATCTGAGTATTCCTCTGGGGTTGCCACCTCACTCTCCTCATACATATAGATACTTGAAAGCACGTCCAGAGTGAGCCCGTGGTGTGCAGATGGAAGATGCCTGTCAGTCCTGATATGGGAGCCATCACTTTGAGGCCCATTCGCTAAACTTGGCCACAACTATGCCTTCGTGTCCACTTTGTGTCTGATTTAATTTGACAACAGAGTCAAATATTCGCAACAGAAACACGAAGGCCCACGAATCCCAAAATATTTACAACCTTAGTCTTTATGAAAAAGTTTGTGGATACTTGGCTTAAGGCATCCATGACCTGTGGACAACTTAATGGTCTGCTGGCTGACTGGAAAGGTAAAGAAAGTGTAATGGGTGCAATTGTAGAATATAATGTGTTGTTAGTACTCAAATGAGTTGCTTACCAACAGATAGAAAGATCCCACAGCAGCAACTAAGAAAGGAAGAAACAGAACCAAGTGAACAGTACTAAGATTTGAAATTGAAATTTCCTGTACAACACTATCATGTACTTTTTTAAAAAGTTCATTATGGTATTGAATCAAAGGCATGATTTCTAAAATGAGGAGTGTAGGCACATAACAAAACATGCTGCCTGGGTCTGATATTGGAACCATGTTATGAACTACACATAATTCATTCGTGCCTCTTTGCCTGAGTTACAAGAAAATAAACATGAGCAGTGAGCACGAAGAATTCCTTATTAGCCTCATCCGCCCTTCCCCATTGGCCACTTAGCAGCAAAACTCTATGGAGCTAAAACCAACAAGAGCATACATATAAGCCTTGCTCATGGCATCAGTAAGCCCAGAGTAGCTGACAGACAGTAACTGTCCCAAGAAGACCTCTAGAAGTCAAAAGGAATCTAACTTGTTCCAATCCATTAATTGATGAGGGTGGAGAAAAGACTTATTTATTGTGGTAATTATGCTCACCAAATATGCTGGCTTTTTGCCTACCCTGATGCGTAGGCCCCACGTGACTGTGGTTGAGGAGTGGTTAGTGTACGTCACTCATGCCACCTGTGGGCTAGATTTTTCCATTTCTCCCTCCTGATGCCCCAAGATTTCTCCCCACTGGCATGGGAGTTAGCTTCATGTGAAATGGTGTTTGTACCATCATTTCCTGGTACTATATGAGCTCGAACTCTCTGCGGTCTCATAATGGTTGTATTGATTGAAGTTAAAAATTTGAAGAATTTTGTTACCTGTAGAAAGCATGGCCTACACCCTGAATGCTTGACCTTATAAAATGTTGAAGACCTGGACACCTCTAATAAGTAGAGTCTCTAAATGCCAAAGCAATTAAAAAAGTGAGCAGATATCTATAACAGAGAGGCTAATCCCAAGTGATGCAGGGTCTGTGTCTCCTACAAAGACTCTTCTATCATCTTATTCGTCTCTTACCAATGTGTACTCGATGTCCTCGCCTATTGTTTTCGCTCTTCCCCATCCATTTGTCATGCAAATCTCCCCTGATAGGGGAGGATGCAGTCCATATTCTAATCCACAGAACCTGATAATTTGCTACCTTTTAATGTAAGGTGGGGGATTGCAGATGTCACGGAGAGCAGATCTTGGAATATTGCCCCATGTTACTTAGACAGGCTTAATGTCATCATAGGAGTCCTTGTAAGAGAGTTGGATTCAGAGTAGAGGATGGAATCACACAAGTGCGACTAGGATGGCATTGATTCTGAGGGAGCATCCCTTCCAAGGAACCCAGGCATCCTGGAAGGCATAGAAACAAGCGATATATTCTCCCTCGCAACACTTCTACTCATACTCTTATTTTAACCTCAAAGGATCCATTTCTGGCTCTTAACCTCCTTGGCCCCACATAAGTGTTATTTTAAGACACAGAGTTTTAAAATAAATGGAAAATTATGTGAGACTAGTTACCAGATTGCTTTGCATTTCTTGTTTCTGACTTAATTTTCACTTGCTACACCTGGATTCATGGATTCGGTGTTAGCATAACTTTTTGATACTTTCCAGACTGCTTTCTAAGCACAACAGGAGGGTTTTTGTAACTATGAATTCAACTTTAGTTTGTCCATTGACAAAGAAAATACACAGGAATCTATCCTTACCTCTATCTTATTACTGTGCAGATTCAAGTGGCAGGGAAATCTCGAACCTGGCACCTTCACAGACTTTCACTGTGGTTGATATTGTTGTCATTTACTCTGATGTCCAACTTCCATCCATGCTCACTTGATTTTGGAGGAAGAGGGTTATTAAGTATAGATTTTACTAATTCTTTTCAGAATGCCAAGTATGGAGGAATTGGTCTTTTAGTCAAACCTTTATTGTTTAGTGCCTTGGCTCCCAGAAAAGTTCAAGAATCTGACAACATAGTACACTGGGGAAGCAGAGGCCCCGTCCTTTTTAGGATCAGATCATATTAGTGTCCAGTACTACTTTACTGACTGGTGAGTGTCAAGAACCTGGTGGATACTGTTTCGGTCAATTCTCAGAAGAGTCGTGGTGAAGGAAATCACTTTGCTATTATTTTAAAGGCGATAAAGCAGCACGTGGAGAAGACGAAGCAACTGAATTTCATTTCCACAGCCCATGAATGACGGGTCTGGAACAATTGGACTCTGAAAATGGTACTTTAAAATTGTGCTTCCGTGTGACCCATAAAGACATCTGTATAGTCTTTACAGGTCCGTGGTTCACATTAGTCTGGTCCCAGGTTCAGGGCAGCTTGGAGTACATGGACACTGTCCTTGGAAGTGAAAGGACTTGTCAGCTCGTTTTTAATGGATCACATTTCTTAGAATAAGCACGGCATATTTTCCATTTGCTGAGTGATTTTATCATGCCTCCCCGGACTGCACTTTGGAGGGGGTGGAGAGGAAACAGGTTTCATGGTAAAGCCTGAGAAATACCTCTCAGGCAGTCATGGGTGAGGGGTTTGTAATGGGTGACTTCGGCCCCTATTCATGCTCACCTGGCACAGGAAGCTACACTGGTTTGGCCCCAAACTTTCACAAGCTGCCTCTGCTCCCACCCCTGAGTTGATGGTCTGGTGGAGAATTTGTCTAAAGGAATTCGTTCCAGGAAAAGCTCAACTGTGTCTGACAGGAAATGGGGAGGGAGAGAGAGAGAGAAAGAGAGAGAGAGAGAGAGAGAGAGAGAGAGAGAGAGAGAAAGAGAAAGAAAGGCAAAGAGACACAGAGAGAGACAGAGAGAGAGAGAACTTGAGAGAGGCATAAATATCTGGTTTTGTGCCACTTGCTGGGAATATATTCCCTCCAGCCTGGAAGTGTAGAAATGAGTAAATGAAGAATCTCAAAGCCTGGCTGAATGTCATAGCCTAGGGCAGGCATGTGGGCCCCCTGAAGACAGAAATGTCTCTTTGGGTAAAAGCCATCTATAACCAATATTTTAAAACTTAGGTCAGCCATTAAACACACAAGGCAGCGGGGGGTGAATGCAGTATTAGCTATTAGGAAAATTCAAGCCAAAGCCACAAAGAGAAACCAGTTCACACCCACTCGACTGGGGAGAATAAAAAAAAAAAATAGATAATAACAGACGCTGGTGAGAACGCAGAGAAGTCAGAGCTCTCAGACATTACTGGTGGGAATCTGAAGTGATACAGCTGCTGTGGAAAGAAATCGAGCGAGGCTACAAAATTTTAGACACAGACTTAACTGAACATCACAGCACCTTGTAGACCCCTAGGTATATAACCAAAGGAGTTAAGACTGATGAAGAGACTAGACTGCCTTAGCCATTTGATAATGTCATTTCTCCCTTCTCTTTATTGTATGACTTATTCCAAGACTTAGCTCATTCTCTGTTGCTATAGCAAAGTACCTGATGATGTGAAATATATATATATATATATATATATATCAACAGAAATTTATTTGACTTGTGGTTTAAAAGGCTGAGAAGACCAAAGTTACGGTAGTAGCATCATCTTGGCATTGGGAACAAGCCTTACCAAAGTATGAAATTTTCAGAAGGCATCTGTGCTGAGATGGAGTCAGGCTATTAACTCGTGTCATTCTTCATCTCCTTGTAAAACCACCATTGCCTGTGTGGATATTCTTTCCTCCTGACCTTCTCCAGTTCTGCCTATCTCCTGGTGCTCCCAAATGGCATCCAATATGGGTCTGTACATTGAATTTCCAACATACGAACCTTGTGGAATGTAACCAAAACTGTAGTGTTCTTCCAGGTGAAAGTCTGCCTGAAATGAACTTCCACTTACCTCCCTCCAGTTTGCTTCTGACTCAGCCTGCTTCACACAATTATTGTCTCTCTGTTTTTCCTGAAGGTGTTTTAGTTTGAGACTGACTCTTCTAGTAAGAAAGAAGCATTTTGTGAAACACTGGGGGGACTAAAACAAATGCATGTGGATATTGGAATTTCTCCTTGATGTGCTATTGGCTTCGAAGGAGAGATAAGAAGTTTGAATGGCCAGGGCACAGAGGAGATCCAGTCTTCAGAGAGAGAGAGAGGAGAGAAAAAGTGAACAAGTCCCATGGGTGCAATCCGTGGCAGACCCTGTGTAGAAGAATGTTCTAGAGCAGCAGACATAGAGTGTCACCTTCGACCTTAAAACTCGACCTTTAAGACTCCGAAGGGACTTTAATTTCTTGTACACATCTAGAAACACATGAAATGTCTTTGCAGGGTCAGCTTTGCAATTATTACCTTTAAGTGGCCCTTTTAGAGACAGCCGAAAACCAATTCTGAGCAAGTCATCAGACACACCTGTAGGATCTGAACTTCACTCATAGGCAAAGCTAAAAGCCTGACCTATCATGTGAATGGGTCTGATAAGAATCAACATACCATCAGGGAAGTGGTGCTGTAACCTCTGAATTCTCACACTGAAGTACCCAGGTGATATAATAGTTTTTAATTCTTTTATTTCTTTGTGCTTTTCTTATTTTTGACAAAACAAATAATAGCATAAAACCCATTCTAGACCACTGAAAAGCTTCTGTGACACTATGTACAGTGAATGCTTATTGTAAGTGAGATAAGAATGGACTGAACTTATTTCTGACAGAGTCGCCTTGACTTCTACTTTAGTGTCATGTGCCGTGTATTTTCCTTAATACTTTTCTAATTCTCCATTTCCTTTTGGGATGATGTAGATATCACCATGTGTTTTATTGTTTCATCTTTGTTTGGAGGTTATATATTATTTATTATTTTAGAATTGAGTGTTGAAACCTTCAACATACATAATTTTCTTGACAAACCATCTCCTTTCTGTTTCTTTTTATTGTTTAAATATTGAACTAGTGGATATAATGTGCTTTTCATTTTTATTTAAAAATTTCAGGGAATATATTATGATCATATTCTCTGTCCCATTCCCCAACACCTATCAACTCCTCTCTACTTACCTACACATCCAACTTCACATTGTTCCTTTTTCTTTCTCTCTCAAAAACCAAAATCTAACCAAAAAATAAAATTAAGATGAACTAAAAACAAAAGGATAGAAAGAGAATAACAACAAAAGTATACATACACAGAGAAACACACATTCACAGATACACAGATACATACACACACCACACACACACACACACACACACACACACACACAGAGAGAGAGAGAGAGAGAGAGAGAGAGAGAGAGAGAGAGGGAGAGAGAGACAGAAAGAGAGAGAGAGAGAGATAGAGAGGGGGGGTGAGCGCAGAAAGATAGACAGTCATGAAGTCTATTCTTTATTGGCTAATTGAGCTTAAAGTCTGGAGTGCAGTTGGTGTAGCCAATGATGCTCAACTGGAGAAAACTGGTTTTCTCTTTCCCAGCAGGCACTAATTTTGAATAAAATCATGGTTAAAGGTGGGACATTGTGTCTACTTCTGCTTACCTGTGCTGGAATTTTGTCTGGTTTGTATCTGTGCAGGTCTTGTGTGTGTTCTCACAATCTCTGTGAGTTCATATGTGGATCAGTCATGTGTCTGGAAGATAGTGTTTCCTTGAGGGACTCTATCATCTGTGGCTCTTAGATCTTTTTTCCTTCTCCTTCTTCATAGATATCGGAGTCTTGAGAAGAGAGCTTTGGTAACGACATCCACTTGGAGATGAGTGGATAAAAGTCTTTTTCTGCCCATTGTTCACTTGTAGGTCTTTATGTTAATCGCTCTCTGCTGCTAAAGAAGCTTCTCCGGTGGGAATACTTTGCAGTTTGATATATGGATCTTAGCAATACGTCATTAGGAGCCATTTATTGCTATTTTGGATGAATAATAATAGTAAGACCTATGACCTATCTCATCACAGGTTCTTTGTCACTTTAGAAGTGTCTTCTATGAGTTACATATTGTGTACTGGCCATAAGTCCAGTTTTTAAAAGGTGATTGGTTACTTCCATAATGTTTGTGTCACTGTTGCTGTCATGTATTGTACAGGCAAGTCTATATTGTAGAGCACAGGGTTTCTAAGTGATTATTTTTCTCCTTTGTTAGCATTCACAGTACCTTCCAGTAGCATGACTGTTAGTAAGGGTAAGCCTTCTAGCTGTGTACCAGCTTCCCTTTTCCATGTTTCATGAGTTTTATCTTCAGCAATAGGGCCTTACTCTCAGGTTGTAGAGTAACCAATAGCCTTGACAATAGCCTATGATGTCACAGGACCCATTTGGCCACTGATACAATAAGCTATAGCCCATTCTTGGCATTTGGCACTGGAGATTTTACTTAGTGACAAAGACAGATAGTTGGGTATTTTCTCTCTCATTAGATGGTGATTCTATTTCAATTCCTTTCACACATGCATACACACACACATACACACACACACACACACACACACACACACACACACACACACACACACACGATTTTATGGTGCTAATTTCCAGTATAGATTTTAAAAGACTTTTAGTGTTATCTATTCTTTCCCATATTCCCTACCATCTCATATAATTATTTTGATTAAATCCGTTCCCACTCCTCCAGTTCCTCCTCTATCCCCCATCTACTTTACCCTCCAAGCTTCATCTGCACGTTTAAAAACTCCGCTGATTCTACTTAGTGGTGTCTCTGTGTGAATATTCTCATAGGAAAATTCTAGTATTCCTACTAGTATTCTAGTAGGAAAACATTCTAGTAGAGCTTGGGTAGTCTCTCAGAGGATGCATCCCTGAAGAAAATTAACTGTCCCTCCCTCTGCAGGTGCCAACTGCCAGGAGCTCCCCATATAAGGGTCCGACTTAATGAGATGCTCCCCGTTCTATTCTGGGATGTTGGTAGGATTACTCTTGTGCAAGTCTAGTGCAAGCAGTCACAATTGCTATAGTTTAAGTGTGCAACTTCAAATTCTGTACTATGGAAGGTATCTATCACCTCTGATTCTTACGTTCTTCCCTGCACTGCTTCTAAATGATCCTTGGTTTTTATAGGGAGGGGTGTGATTTAAATGTCCCATTTAAAGATGAGGATTCGCCAGTCTCTTACTCTCTGTATGTTGACAAGTTGTGGGGGGCTCTGAATTAATTGTTAACTACACAAAAAGAATCTACTTTGATGAGCGTGAGAGATGCACTATCTAGGAGTACATAAATAAAAATGTTGGGGCAGTTTATTACTATACCAGTTTATTAGGGAAAGAGTATTGAGTTCTCCTATAAGACCAAAGACTAACCAGCCATAAGTCTTGGGTTCAGCTAATGGTATGAGTTCTGAGTTTTGTCTTATAGAGCAGGCTTTCAATCCCATAAGAACTGGTTGATTACTCCCATACCATTCCTGCCATTATTGGACCATGTTTGTCGTTTCAGTTGGTTTTGTAGCAAGATTCACAACCACGTAACACTGTTGATTGATTTTTCTCCCTTGGCGGATGGAATAGCATCTTTCAGCAACATTAAGGCTAGATGTAACTTCCTGGTGAGTACTAGCTTGTTCATACAGCAAGAAACACACTGGGAAAGAAATCAGGGAAACCATCCCATCTAAAATAGCCTTAAAAATCTTGGAATCAATCTAACCAAGGGAGTAAAAGACTTGTAAAATGGAAAATTTAAGACACTGAAGAAAGGTGTTAAAGAAGATATCAGAAGATGGAAAGACCTCTTGTGCTTATGGATTGGTAGGATTAATATTGTTAAACCAGTAGCAATATACAGATAGTTTACAAAATTCAATCCCTATCAAAATTCCTATGCAGTTCTTCATGTAGAAACACAAAACATGCAGAGTAGTCAAAACGGTTCTGAACAATAAAAATGCTTTAGGTATAACCACTCTGAATTTAAGTTATACTGAAAACCTTTAATAATAAAAGCAGCATGGCACTGGCATAGGAAGAGACACACTGACGGATGCAATAATACGTAGGATCCTGACATAAGTTCATGTTCCCGCACGGCCACCTGCATTTTGACAAAGGTGTCAAAATATGTATTGGAGAAAAGACAATATTTTCAACAAATGATGCTCACCAAACTAGATAGATGGGAGCAGAAGAATGAAACTAGAATCTTATCACTCATCCTGCACAAAACCCAACATCAAAGGAATCAAGGATCTTCACAAAATAAAACTTGATACTCTGAATAATCCAATAAAGAAGAAAATACGGAACATGCACAGGAAAAGACTTTAAAAATCCCCAGTAGCACAGACAATAAAAACAATTAACGAATGAAATCACATGCAATCAAAACATTTTTCTAGACCAAAGGTCATGATCATTATGATCATTTGAGTAAGGAGGAAGCCTACAGGGTGAGAAACATCATTATCACCTATGCATGGCTATCTACAGTCGAGACATTGTAATGAAGAGCATTAATATCTAGAATAAAAAGAATAAAACCATAAACACCAAAAAATAAAAACACCAACAACACAGTTGAAAGTTGAGGTATAACTAGAGAATTCTCAAAAGACGAAAGGGAAATTATATATATATATATATATATACATATATATATATATATATATATATATATATATAAACATTTTCAACATATTTAGTCACCAGAGAACTAGAAATTAAAATTAATCTGATATTTTACACTACTACAGTCAGAATGGCGAAGATTAAAAAATAAATGACAACCAGTGCTGGTGAAGTTGTGGGAAAAGGGGAACACTCATTCTCTCTTGGTAGGAGTGCAAACCAGTGCAACAACTTTGGAAGTAAGTGTGGAAGTTTCAGAAAGTTGACAAAAGTTCTATCCCATGATCAAACTATATACTGTGGCAATCACCACAAATTTATTTCTTATGACAGAGATACTTGTTCTTCATTTTCATTGTTACTCTATTCATAATATCTAGGAAATTGAGACAGCCTAGATGTCCATCAACTGAGAGACGGATAATGAATAATATTCAGCTGTAAAAAGTCAAATGATAGATTATGCAGCAAAACTGATAGAGCCTGAAGTAATCAGTCTGACAAAGGTAACCCCAACACAGAAACACAAACACCCCATGTTCTTACTCATATGTGGGCCTAGATTTCTATCTTTTTAATTTTTTTCTTTTTAAATTTTAAAATAGATCTATACCATAGATTCTGATGAGGTTTCCCTCTCTCAACTCCGCCCAAATCCATACCCTTTTAATAGTTTATAAATAGCCATCTATACTAACAACAACAAGATAGCACAAATAAGCATGAAAAGGAGTCAGAGGAAAAGGACAAGAATATATCCAGAGGTTGAGGCACACACATTCACCCAGATAAAATCCATTTTAAAAAAATCAAAACCATTATAGATGAACCACATTCTGTAAGGTTAAAAAAAAAACTCGACAAAGCATTGTGACATGAAACTCTGAAACTTTCAGAACAGTAGGAAGTTTACTTCAAAGTTTAGGCTCCAGGAAGGGCTTTTTGTGTAAGATTTCTTGCCTGGGACATAGGATTAGCAATCAACAAGTGGGGTTTATGAAATTACAAAAGACTGAGAAGGAAATGGTTAACTGAATGAAGATGCAACCTACAGAGTAGGAGAAGAAAACCGGTGCCAGCGGTGTATCTGACAGAGGATTAGTGTCTAGGATTTATAAATAACTCCAAACACTGAGCACTAAAAAAACAAACAACTCAATTAAAAGGTGAGCTGTGGAATGAAGCAGAGTTCTCAGAAAATGACTACGAAATACTTTTTAACTGTGGTCATCATCCCTAACCATCGGGGAAATGCAAATTAAAAATATTTTGAGATTTCATCTTCCACCAGTAAGAATGGGAAAGTATGGAAAACAAAGGTTGGCATGGGTGTGGGGAAGGGACTGTGGGTGTGGCTGCAAAACGGTTCCACCACTGTGGAAAGCTGTGTGGTTGTTCCTTAAAAAGCTAGAAAAAGGACTAAATGTGATCCAGCTATACTCGCAGGAATATTTTTCAAAGGAATTTACTTCCTACTACAGAAATACATGTTCATCCTAGCTCATTGCTCCCTTAATCCCAATGGCCATGGAGACAACCTAAGTGTCCATTGACTAATAAATGTATAATTAAAATGTGGTATTTATATGCAGTGGAACTTTATTCAGCTATAAATAAAATTAAAATCATAGAATTTACATGCAAATTGACGGAAAGAGAAATCATTGTATGGAGTGAAGCAACTCAGGGTCAGGGAGACAAATGTCACATATTCTCACTCCTATATGGATCTTAGCACTGGCTCTTTAGAACTGAGTGTTTAACTTTGAGCATTTGTCAATTCCAGGAAACTAAAAAGGGATCGTTGGCATAGAGGACAAGATTTTAAGGGAGGAGGTAGCAGAAAACAAGTGATGTGGAGGGGAAAGGGTGGACAGTGGGAGGGAGTTTTAAGTGGGGAGAGAGAAGATAGGGTAGAACATGAGGGGAAAGGGAATGGATAAGTAATACTAAGATTTGGAGAGCAGAATATAGAAACTTGCTATGATATAAGCATCCTAAACTTAAGTGGAGTTACCCTGCATAGGAGACAGTGCTCCTCTTAAAGCCACAGGATGCCACATAAGCTGGGTGACAGGGGTAGGATTCCACTTTTCATGTTGATGGTCAGAGGTAGTCCAGAGATCCCCAAAATAATACAGGCCATTTACATTGCTCTTGGTTGTCAACAAGAGCTTGATATAAGAAACATCTTATTGCTGAAAACACAAGTCATGAGACATCAAATTGGCACTAACCGGAAGCTTCCTCTCTGATGGCTAGCTCTCACAGTGTCCGAAGGTTCTGGGAGTTGGGTAAGTCACCAATAGTCTTACCCAGCTGCAAACTCTGTGAGTTACCACAAAAACTCTTATGACAAGAAAGCTCTAGTGGTACAAACACTAAGTGGGTAACCAACCACATTCTGATTGGGTGGAAGGCATGCTCCACAGGAGGAACATGCCTGAAACTATAAATCTGAAAAGGAACCTACAATCAGGGAGATCAAAGGCTCCAGGCTGAATATTATTTTCCTAAATGGATACAGTATTAAACTGCCCTTGAATTTTGTGTCACTGTGTCAGTAGATTAGCGCGATTCTCGGACATCACCAGAGAAGTTTCTTTGTGTAGTGTATAGAGATGAGTGCAGAAACTCACTGTTGGCCAAAGTATTGAGAAGTGCTTGCGGAATGGTAAGCCATACATGGGATGAGTTTCTCACAGCCTCTCCTTCCAAGGTTTGGGAGCCACCATAGAAAGGAAGTGGAAAGATTATAGAAGCCAAAGGTTGAGAACGACAATAAAACGGTGTCTTCTAGACACATCAACATCAAAACTTCTGCATTCATGACCCTACACCAGGGCAACCTGGCAGCCTGGTGGAAGTAAGGACTTGTGGTTCTGCACACCTAGCTGTGGATTTACTGACAACTGATGGCAGGTGGAGGCAGGAGAATCAGCTTCCTTATGGGTGTGGTCCCCGTTAAATCAGCCATGCTCCAGTGTCTGGCACCACACCCTTGAGTATACGGGCAGTATATACTTAGTGGCTTACCTTTTTAAAAAAGAGAGGGCATTAAGTGGAATATGGGTTAGGGGTGTACGGGAGGGGAATGGGGTTGATGAATATGATCAAAATGCATTGTATGTGTGAATTTTTCAAAATTAATAAAAATACTGTTATTAGTAAGGTAGAAGTAAGTTCTAAGTGCTCAGAAAATTGTCTTCTTGAATTAAAAATAGTTAATGGAGACAGTTAAGCTGCTTCTATGACTCATTTTCTTGTTTCTTTACCAACAGTTTAGTGTTCTGATCTGATGGTCTGGTGCGGACCATTATGTTGGGCTTAGGAATGGCTTCTGTGAACATGGTGCTTGAAACTCAAATGCAAGTAGGCTAAGTGTCCAGACTGTACTCAATCAGTTTTGTGAGAACTCGGTGTGGCTGACAAACGTCTACTCCATAACCACAGAGGCCTTAGAAAAATTGGCTTCATGTTCTGAAGTTTATAGCCTGGGCTTCTCTTTGCTTTCAGATGAACTTGACAGATCTTGCCTTAAATTTAAGAGTTGGAAAATATGCACCTCACACTCATAATAGCTGAGTCTTTGTGGAGAGTCTAGAGAGAGAAAGGAATGCATGTGCTAAGTGAACACATGTCATCTTTGTAAACAGACGAACAATGGCAATAAAAACATCTCTGACACCCATGACTCACAAGCACAAAGAGAGAACACAGAAGAAAGGAAAAGAGGCAGTCTCCCAGGGTTGTTTCATCCAATATGGCAGCCACTAGATGCATGTGGCTAGTGTTTGAGATGTCATAGTCTGAACTCAGACGTACTATTAGTGCAGAATACCCATTAGACTCCAAATCTTTAGCATGAGAAATAATATCATTACTACATCATTAATATTTTTATATTGTTTGTGTATTAATATAATAATATTTTGTATATTTAGGGTCAAGTCAACTTTTTAAAATATTACTTCGACCTTCTCCTTTTTGCATTTTGAATGTGACTACATATGTGGCTTGTATTTAAATTTTGCTTTGTTTGGGGGTGGGTATCGAGACACGATCTCTCTATGTACCTCTCTGACCATCCTAGGGATCCTTATGTAGACCAGACTACTCTCAAACTCACAGAGATTCGTCTCCCTCAGTTTTACAATTGCTGGAGTTGAAGGCTCCATGCCTGGTGATAGTTTTGATTTCCTATTCAGGAGACCTATGTGTTAAATGTCTGGGGTACAGGCACTTGCTACCCACACATTCTTAGGTACTGTGGGAATACTACAGTCAGGAGGGGTTTCTATTGAAGAGTTGCTAAGCCATATGCTGGTCTAATGGCACCCAACTATGGATATCGTTGAGGAAGGCTCAATGCATACAAATGAAGATGCAACCGAATGACCAGTGTGATGGCTAATATTGATTGTAAACTTAACAAAATCTACAATAACCTACAAGGCAAATCTCTGAGCATTTGTTCAAGTTTCTGTACTAAGCTGAGGTGAGACAACTTAGTCCAGGCAATCACCATTTGTGATCATCATCATGGAGCAACAAACAACAACTTCTACAGAACAAGAGCAACAGGAGAGTTTGTGTCTTATTTTTTCCAACATGCAACCAATTCTCCATTACCAACTTGGAGAAATATGAAAAAATGATTTTCTCCCAACATCCCAAGGTTCTATATTTACAAGATACAAATGAAAGCAGAGTTATCATATTGATCGCATGAAATGAAAGGAAATTGATGTGCCTTATAACGTATGTAAGCTGGAGTTTAAGAGATGAAACAAATGAGTGATGTGGTAGTTCCAGTTCCACAAGAAATGGCATGAAAATCAGAATAAAGCAGCCTAAGTGGAGTTAGCCAATCCCTAACAAAGGTCTCAGTCTTTGGTTGAGGGCTGGAGACACAGTTATCATCTTAGTAATGTAGGTAAACAGGTATTATGTGAATAGTTCACTGTGGAGAGACTGGGTGAGCTAAATATGCAGAAGCAGAGCCTGTGAAGAACAAGTGGCTTGGGTCAGTTTGATCCCCTCACTTCTTAGTTACTTAAACTATTCTGGGCTCATGCTAATCGGTGGCTTCATGATCCTGCTTTGTAAAATGCTTTCATTCTAGAATATTCTACTTAGTTTTCATTGTCAATTTGACAAAACCTAGAGTCATCTGGAAAAAGAATCTCTACTAAGGGATTACCAGGCCATATTAGCCTGTGGTCACACATGTGGGGAGAGCTCTCCTCATTGTTAAATGATGTAGCAGGCCCAGCCCATTATGGACTCCCTCCTCCAAATTGCTCTTGATTGAGGTGTTTGTCACAGAATGAAACTAGAATGTGTATCTCTATGTGGAGGGCAGGCCTGGCTCTGTAGTATCTAGGGAGAAAAGCATTTGACTCAGGGACACCCACTGCCTAGTGCCGAACGTTCAACTTCAGCATTGTGGGCCAAACCCAAGGACACCCATTGCTTTAAAGCCTCCTAACAATAGAAGACATGGCAAAGGCCCAGCTCCTTATCAGAAACAGTTACCAGAGTTAAGACAATGGCAACAGTGAAGAGGAATGCTCCAGAGTGCCAATGATGAGGTATTATTGTATAGCCATATTGTTACATGCTCAGGAAGCCATACAATGTGTTCCAGAAATTATAAATACCTTGTTCCTGGGAGTTGGAGGCAGAGACTGATATAAAGAAGGGTGATGGCCACAAACAATAATGATATGAAAAACAGCACAGGATGTGCTGGTTTACTGAGTTCTTACATTGTACTGTGTTGAGTCATAAACTCTTGAGAGCCATCTTGCTTTGTTCTCCTAATTTTGGATGGATGAAACCATTGCCCAGCATCATTCAGGCACTACATAGGTCGAGTTAGGGTATAAACAGAAGTCTTCCTGCCTGCCTCTAAATCCTCTGAAGTTCCCATTGGACCAAGATGCCAAGTCATGGTCACAATTGCTCTAGCACTATAAAATGAGACACATCTGAATACATCATGTCAGCCTAAGTCCTAGGTTATAAACAAAGCAGATTGGACTTTGTAATCCCAGATAAGTATTCTTAACTCCAACCCAGGGAAGTTTGGCAATGCCAATGTGCAGTTTGATTGGCACCCGTGGGCCGGCCATGAGGATCACATTGTGGAAGTGGAGGTCAAGGAAGATGAGAAGCTTCCCACAATGCATAGGACAGCCCAAACCTAAGGACAGTAATTTACCTTCAGTGCCACTAATGTCAAAACTGTGGTCACACATGTGGGGAGAGCTCTCCTCATTGTTAAATTGTATTCTTCAGGAAATCATGGCATCTGCCCCACTATGTCCCAGTCAGGCTCCTCTCAGCTTGGCTAGCCATTCCTTCATCCAATATACATTTACTTGACACCAATCAAGTGGTCAGTGTCAAAGTAGGCTCAGTAGGTACACAATATTAAAATGTTTTGACGTGATTTAATCTTCTATCAAAAGTGGAGTTGAGTGATAGGTATAAAGCGTTGTATATAACAGAGAGAATTTCAGTGTAAGATAGACACATAAATGTTATGAGATTCAACAAAATATTTAGGAACAACATGATTGAAATATATGAAGAATGAGATAACGTGATGCATAGTATGGATTTAACTATTCAAACCACATACATATACTTACACACACATGTATGCATATATGCATATGTGTGTGTGTGTGTGTGTGTGTGTGTGTGTGAGAGAGAGAGAGAGA
Source organism: Rattus norvegicus (assembly GCF_021556685.1). Lineage (NCBI taxonomy): Eukaryota > Metazoa > Chordata > Mammalia > Rodentia > Muridae > Rattus > Rattus norvegicus. The sequence continues at coordinate 148,016,453 of NC_141536.1, forward strand.
GAGAGAGAGAGAGAGAGAGAGAGAGAGATTGATTCATTCTTTAAGTTTTTTTACTCTAGAGTATCCTAATGAATACAGTCTTAGATACTGGAGTTTGTAATCAATAAGTATGACGTGATAGAAAAGGTTTAGGAAGCCCTCATACTATCTGTTATAAGAAGTAAAAAAAAGGGAAAACATTCTTGTTTCCCTGTGAAGGTAAATATTATTGCCAGATATCTAATATACCCTTTAGTCCATGCTAAGTGACCACTGGCTCTGGAAAAGGAGATAATGACTTGGACACCCATGTTTAACTCAGGGAATTCAAGCCTTTCCAAAGCTATTTCATACTTGAATTTCTGCTTTCTAGATATCATGTGTTCCAGAGCCAAGAAGGAATAGACAGGCGCAACAATCACCATAGCTGGAAGAAAGGGAAATGATGTTCAAATGCCAAGAAGACAATTGGGGATGGTTCTGAGGCGAGATATACAAGTCAGGTTTGAAGGAAGTAGATTCTCAGCCTGAGAGCAGGCAATGGACACCGTGCTTCACAGGGAAGGAGCCCATTTCTCTAAGACTTTGGAGTCTGAGTCATGTTTACATCCCAGCTCAGCCCGAAACGTCAAGCAAGTTGCGTCTCCTCACAGACCTTCATTTCTTTTGAAAACATGGAAGCTGTGCTGTGTATGTACTCTTTGTGTCTTTGTAGACAAAGCAATGTTGGACAAAACCTTGGCTTTCCCCCAGGTCTGCTCAGTAAATTCCTGATTTAGAGGAACTGAAATGGAGAGAAGAAAGCTTTCTTCTAGGCTTCTCCGATTTTCTCCTCCTTCTGTTCTGAAAAAGATTACATGGGCTCTAAAATCCCAAATGCTGGGATTCAGGCTTAAGCTGATTTCATCAGTTTCTCCATTGATCAAAGAGAGAGTGGCTGAGGTAGGCATTTCGAAGAACTGTGTGTGTAGCTCACTGCTCTCTCTGCATCCGCTGGTGAGCTCATGGGGTGAGTCACATGCTCACTGAGTGATGAGGGATTTGAATCAACATCACTCCACGTGTTATTTCATCTCTTAAAACTACATTTATTTTTTGCCAGAGACTACATAGTGACAATACTCCTGGACTTTCTTCCAAAAGCCATAAAGATGGCTTCTCAAATTTAGAAAAAAAATGCTGAAATTGTTGGAAAGTTTTATTAAGCTGTTTAGAATTTAAAACAGCAGCTCACAGCAAAGCAGTTAGGAAGTAAACAGTGTTTCAGGATGTTTCCAGCTCCTTCATGAAGCAATAGCTCAAAACCTTGTCACCCCTTGGAGAAGAAGACAGATGGGGTGTCTAAATTTACCAAGAGTCTTCAAGGAAAATATTTCTTCCTGTAGAACAGTCTGTCTAATGTTAAGGCACATGGATGCTGAATGAATTGTTCTTAGCATCTTAGATCTAAAAGGCACCCCATAAGTCACCCCTTAGCTTTTCCTCCAAGTCAGTGAAAATGTTCTTCAAGAAGTTCTTTTCCCTGAAGCTTCCATTAAAACATTCTAGAGGCTAATTGCTCTCATTACAAACTTTTCAACTTTTATTTCTGTCAGTAGACGTCCTGACCCAGAACCACATAGTTTGAAACTTTTCATGACCACTTCATCTCATTGGCTGTGATTACCTATGACATCTGTATCTAGCCTTCCTCCTCTTTCCTGAGAGACTGGTGTGAGCAGAAAACTGAAGGCTCAGGATGGAATCATGACTGGTTCTTCCAGTGGTTTTCCCCACCAGGGGACCATGAGGAGTCATCCCATCGGAAGAGAAAGTGCTCCTACTACCCAAGAAATCCCCAGGGATTTAGGATATCTGCATTTCCCGGTTTGCTTTCTGTTGATGTGATACAAACAGGAGGAGGGGGTTTTACTCCAGCTTACAGTTTACACTCCGTCATAAAGAGAAGTCAGGGCAAGCCCTCAAGGCAGAAACCAGAAGTCAAAGACTGAAGCAGAGGCCATGCTGCTCCCTGGCATGCTCTACACGGCTTGCTTAATCTGCTTTCTTATACCACCAAGGACCACTTGTGCAGGGAGATCACAGTCCTCAGTGGGCCAGACCCTGCCAGATCAGTCATCAATCAAGAAAATCGCCCACAGACTAGTCTACAGGCCAATCTGATGGAGGCATTTTCTCAATTGACGTTTTCTCTTTTTAGATGACCCTACCCAACTTATGCCAAGTTGACACAAACTAACCAGCACACTGTAAATGAGGGCAAAGGTCACATGTTAAGTGTTATGTGATATCCCCCCCACCCAGTGTTTAGGAATTCTCTTCAAGGAATGGGGGACAGAGGCCATTGCTGCAGATTGACACACTCCATGTGAAGCAGCCACCATTTTCATCCACTTATCTGTGTCTTCTTGCAAGAGGCCATCCAGATTGGTCCTATCAATTGTTGACATCTACTAGAGAAGGAAGGGGTGGAAAAATCATTGTATCCTTGCCTGAGAGTCCAGTCTCTCCTCTTGATAGCTTGTATGGGATGCTGTCTTAATAGCAGATAGCCCAGGGATGTCTGCAGATGGCAGGGTATATGAGTTTGGAAAGGTTAACAGAAAGGTACCATCTATGCTGTCATGGATGAAGCCCTTTTAGTGTTCATGCTTCAGGGACAACTCCCTGTCTATGCTCTATAGGCTGAGGAAACTCATTGGTTCTCCTACAGTGAACTTTGGTGGAATCATACTTTATTTTGTCTTTAGGACCTTTTAAGTTGTGGATAGATGTTGTGTCTGCCTCTCTAGGAAAGAAAATGTGATAGCAAACTGATCTATCTCTCCTCCTCCCTCCCTCTCTCTCTCTCCCTCCCCCTTCACCACTCTTCCCCCCCCCTCTCTCTCTCTCCTTCTCTGTGTGTGTGTTATGTTAAGAGATTGGGAATATACGTGAGTGTTCAAATGGAGTGACTTCTGACTAAAGGTATTCTTATGTCAACATAGAACAACTACTTTTACTTTAGAACCCCAATCTCCAATGTAAACAATGCAGTGAGCCTGCTTGCCTTAATTTTAATGTCTTTTAAAATAGAAAACACCTAAAATAGTGATTCTTTTTTCTACGAAAAGCTATATCTAATCCCCTGTGCTCTTAAATACTTTCCTACTTATGAAACTGAATCCATCTATGTATCATTGCTCATCTAGCATGTATTTGTCTATCTGTGTGCATCTATAACACACACGTACTTCATTCTAATATGTTTAAATGCAGATCGAACATACCACATGTCTTCATGTATTTTTCATTGTGTGCATATGTGTATGTGATCATGTGTGTGTGTGTGTGTGTGTGTGTGTGTGTGTGTGTGTGGCGGGGGGGTGATCATGAAACTGCATGTCTATGTGAAGGCAAAGGACCACCTCCAATACTATTCCTCAGGTACTTTTGGGACTTTATGGCTGTGCCTTCTTTGGGACTTTATGGCTGTGCCTTCTTTGGGATTTTACGGCCCAGTCTTCTGTATCTTGGTTAGACTATCACAGTCCAGTGGTCAAGAGGGCAAAATTCACATCTGTACTTCAGTCCTTACTCAGAGTTCACACGTTGTGACAGGACTTAATAGAATGAGAACTAAGGATCATGTATCTAAGCATGCTCCTTTAAGGCACATCTCTTTGTTCTCCTCAGATCTGGAGCAGACCTCTTCCTTTCTTTCTCTTTGGTAATCTTGACACAATTGAGGAGTAGCGGCCAGTTATTTAGCAGAATGTTTCTTAATTTGGGTTTGTCTGGATTTTTTTTCCTCCTAATTAGGTTCAGATTTGCTACTCTTGGCAGGCGGACCAGAGAAGGATGCTGTGTCCTGCTCAGTGGGTCGCATCATGAGGCACATGGTGCTGATTTATCCCATTTCTCTCCTGTGATGTTAGCTGTAGTTGCTGCATCCAATTGGTGTCTGTCAGGCTCCTGCACTATGAAGTCACTATTTTTCCTTTTGTCATTAACATTAGGGAGATACTTTGAGCCCATGCATATGTCTTGGTTTTCTTTGTACTTTCACCCACCCCTTTTGACATTCATTGATGACCCTTGCCTGAAACAATCCTCTTGTGCTTGCCAGTGGCTGGAGTTTTCATTCCACCTCACACTCTATATTTATTAGCTGTAATTCTGATGTATTTTTTCCATCGATGTCCTCATCGTCTAGGTCAGTCTTGTTCAAGGAAGACATCATTTGCTGGTTAGTATTTTGTTTAGTTCTTAGTGTGATCATTAAGACATTAGACGCGAGGAGATCGTTCTAAAGAAGAAAACACACAGACATCCTAGAATGTGCTGTTCAGTAAATAGTAAGTGGAGTACAATTTAAATAGGTCCTTAAAAACTAGCACAGGGAAAGACATTGTGCAAAAGTCATCAGAATTCAGAAAGTGTGGCCCAAATCCCTTTCATAAACAGGGTAAAAGCTTTTGCATCAAGCCTTCCACAACCTCCCGCCCTCATCTCCAGTGAAAGGGTGTCAGCTCCCAGCAACTGAGGACTGACTCACAGCTGCCTCCACCCTTTGCTTCTGGGTCAGCAAATATCCCAGATAAAACTTCACGTCACAATGGCATAGGTCTAGAAGGGTGGGCCATTTTCACACACCGTCCTTTTGACTCTCTGCGCTCCTTCACGCCCCATGGCTTTTACTTTTTATCACCCATAGGCAGAGGAGGCAATCTTCATGCTGATTTGTCTTTTCCTTTGGCTCTCACGATGGGATATGCTGCTGTCAACTTTAGACATGTGTTAGGATTACAAGAAGAGTTAGACAACAGCACCACATCAATGCACTTATAAAGTCACAGGGTCCTGCAGATGCCTCTTTCTTCATCCTTCCTCTCTGTTCTCTCAATCCTTGGGTAGTGTTTCCTTGTCCTCAGCTTGACCCTAGCTGCTGATCAGTTTCCCCCGTGACTCAGCCAAACACTGCCAGGCCTTCCTTCACCTTCACTCTCCTGGGGTTTTGCATCTGGGCAAGTGGCTGTCTTTCGGCCAGTCTCTGATCCTTCTTCCTGGAACTCTCTGCTGCCACATCTGTCAGTTTGAGGTCTATGACCCCATCTGGTTTCTTTCCTGGGCTACTGGCCCTCACCCAAGGACAGCCAGAACTCCTGAGTTAACAAGCTGGAGTCACACTGTTTCCCTGTCTATTCTGAATTAATAGTGGGAAAAGAAATGGTCTTCCTTTTGGCTCTCCAATGGAAATTAGAACTTCTCAAAAGCAATTTCCATTAGGAAAGGAAGATAAGACAGATAAGCAAAAGGGTAAAAAGTTTGTTTAAATGACCCAAGTTTCATATTAAAGTTAATTTTGTGCATGCTTTATTAAGTGATCTAAATAAGAGGACTACGTCCCACTGGCTGCCTTTGGCAGCTGGCATCTGTTTGGGAAATTTTTATCCCTTCTGCTTATCTTGTAAATAAGAGACCATTGTGTTATGACACCACAATGTTGTAGAACTGTTAACACAATGAGAATGGAGTCTATGCCTAGAAGGTTTACAGATAGCTTTCTTAGCATCACATGTTTTGCAAAAGATAGGTGGTATAATAAATATCTACTTGACCCCCTCCCCTCTTCCTGAGACAATTCAGCACAACTTGGGTAACTCCTTGATTGTCTAGTAGTTAGGTATAAGAACTCTAGCTACCAAACTGGAAAAACTAGATAATAAAGTATATACTTAGGGATGATGTAAACAGCATTAGAAGTTTACATCTGTCAAAGTAATTTGGTGGGGTTGAGTCTTGACTGGTAGAACAGTTTCCTGTCATGTGCAAGGCTCTCAGTTCAATCCCTAATGCCTCAGAAATAAACTAAATAAGCTGGACAGCCTAGGGCTCAACAGAAGAAGAGTGCCCCTATTCTGGTGGATTATAGGTTAGTGGAAGAACATTTGTTTAATACATATTAGGTCCATAGTTCAACACCTGGTACCATAAACAAAGAAATGAAACGAAATCCCCACAGGTTTGCACTTGCAACATGTTTATCCAGCATGTTTCTTTAGCATGTTAGAAGGACTCAAGATATCTTATATATCATTGTATATAAAATGTTAGGGCTTGCGACACTGAAAGGTTGAGGAAATACAGAATAGAAATACAGGAGTAAGAGCATAGGTAAGTCATTGTGTGGGGTCAGCTGGCCAACAAGGTATCAATTTCCATGAAAGAAATAAAACCTTTCATTAACTGTCTGATTTCCATAGTCGGTGCATATTTTCTCTCATTTCCAAACAAATATTTAGACTTATGGATTAGGACTATAAACATTAAGACTTTAAACATATACTTCAATGGTCATAGTTTTTCTCTAAGATAGGATGTTGTAATGAGAAAAAAATGAAAAAGAAAAGATCACAGGAAGCATCTTTTGCCTTTACATTTCATGGTGGACAGCATTTTAACAATGGGCATTAAGTTTCCACACTATAATGCCTATAAGCCAAGAAATATTACTTTATAATTATGTTATTATGATGTTATATAGCTATTGTTTCTAATCTAAAACATTCTCTTCTGGACTAAGTCTCATTGAAAACCAGGTATAAATTAAATTTACAAGACACAGGAAGCAAATAAAACTCACAAGTCTTAGAAAAGCTCCCGAAACTTACAAGATTCACCAGGCCTTCCCTCTACCCTTGAAGTAACAATTGCTGTGGAGAACTTTCTGACTAGTTGGCCACAGCAAGTCATGCGAGGAAGCTTCAGGGGTAAATTTTTCTTTAGTTATTTCCCATTGTGGTATGGGCTTCTTGGTTATGTAGGTGCTTTTGCAAAAGGGAATCCTAACTGCTGGACCATATGGGAAGTACTTGCAACTGCCTTTGAATCATCTATATTCCTGAAAATAACCTCAATCAACTCACTGGTTTCCTAAGCTAGACTTTGGTACATACTTCTTTGGTCAGTCACCAGTGTTCAGACTGGGGCAAATAGATGTTTGTTCGCATCTCCCCAGGGAAAAATCACACAGCATATGTTTGGCTTTAAAATAGAAAGATTATCTGAGTCGGCCTAATCTAATTATGTGAGCTCCTTTAAAATCAGACAATTGTTTCCAGCTGGTAACAAAACAGGACTGAAGGAGGAAGAGAGAATCCCCTACTAGGATATGTTTGTTTCTTATTTTGTTTTGAGGAAGGTTTTTACTGCACTGCCAAGACTGACCTCGAATTCACTATGTAGCTCAATCAGGGCTTAAACTTGTCCTTCCCCTATTCTAGATACATGAGTAGATTCCAAACCTTTACACCAGGCTTGGCTTCATCATCAAGGTTTGATGCCAGCTCTGAAGATATAATGAAAAATAAGAAACTGTGATCTTTCTTGTCAGATACTTGATAAGAGCAGGAGACCTTGATTTTATTGCCACAAAGGACTGGATTCTTCCAGAAGCTCGAATGAGCATGTGGAAGAAAGTTCTTTCTAGTATCTTTGAAATGAGCTCATCTCTCAATTCCAGCTTTGAGCAGAAAAACCAGTGCAGTCCATATGAGCTTCCAACTCTCAGGACTATGAAATGAGTAGGTCTTGTTGTAGGGCATTAAAATCTGTTGTAATTTGTTCTGCAGTAATAGGAAACAAATAAACCTTCTTTCCTTCCTTCTTTTTCCATTAATAAATGTTTATTTTTGGCATAGCATGTGCTAAGAACTGCCTCTGCCACTCTGCAAAAGGCAGAGCATTTAATTCCCAAAACATCACTAAAAGTAAGTTTTAATATGCCCATTTTCACAAGGCTAAGCCTACGGTTATAAAATTTGCGAAGTCTTTGCATGCTAATTCAAGCCCTTCTGCAATACCACTCCATCCCCATTCAACTCTCTTCCCAACCAGATTTGTATTTTCTTCCCACATGGATGTGAGAGAAGAAAAAGGAGAGCCATTCCTCCTGAAGCTTCTGCACAGTTGCACTGAGTGAGCTCCTACCACACAGGCTAGGACCGGCCCTCAGAGACTTCTGAAATCTGTGCCTTTGTCTCGCATGTTCTGTCCACTTTATCAGTTCCTTAGAATCGTGCTTGTCAGACTTGCCCAGAAAAGCACATAAGAAGAAACGGATAACAGTAAAAGCAGCTAATACTTATTGTCGGTTGTGTTCTGGCCATGATTTACTCCTCTAGTCTCCGTCTCCCTTATTCTGAGTGTAACCCAGCCAGATCTTCTGGAAGCCCGAGGCAGAGAAGATAACATGTGTTTTGATGTTAATAGAAATACATCAACGATACTTTCAAAATCTAATTGATTTCTTGTTTCATCTGCAGTCATGTTGACAATTTCCATTCATCCAAGGACAACCAAAAAAATTAACCAACTTCAACTGAAATGAAATTTTGATATAAAGAAGATATGAATGTGTAAATATCAATTTTGATACATTTACACTTCAATTTTAGTAGTGTCTCAACTACTTTAATAGTCTACAAAAAATTAACCACTATCAAAAGCAAACAACAAAACTAAAATAGCCAACCATCTTGTCGGGGCATATCTTTGTTCATTTATCCCAGATTCAATAACTAGTAAGTCACATATCCCTAAAATTTTGATACTTTGCTGCTCCCTGTGGATTTTTGATTTCTGAAAAGATGGTGTCTAGCATTTTACATTGCTCACCCATTTCTAGACAACCTCTTATGCTTTATAGCTAAGTGTCTTTTTTTGTTCACTTATTATGATAGCCAATCTCCTAGTTTCCCCCAAGTTGTCTAAACTGTATTTCAATGTGCATGGAAGAACACCTCAATAGGAACTGCTTTATTCTCTAGATTTAGTCATTTTATAAGTGTAAATATATTGGTAGTTTGCAAGAACTGTGATATTTGTAACCAATGTAATTATCCTAATTTCTAGGTTCATCTAGAAGATCACTGGGGCCAATTTGTACACAGAACAAAGATATCTTCTCTTGGGAAAAGGAGAAGGGAAGCGGACCATTTTCCATATTTAAAAAAAGGTGTTAATTATTTGGCCAACAGTGTATCTATTGTTTTGACAATAGAAACAGCAGTGATAAAAATATATTCAGAACCCAGAGCACTATACTTATTTTGCATGTTATTTCCCCATGTTTGCATGACTTTTTTAATCAAAAAGAAGAAAATATAAGGAAGGTTTAGGATTTCTTTTTAAATGTTATTTTTATTTATGGGTATGCATGTGTTTGTCTCTGTGTGTATGCGCGTATATGTGCGGATGCCTGTGGCTGTCAGAAGAGGGCATCAGATCTCATGGAGCTGGAGTTCCCCGTGGTTCTGAATCACTTATTATGAGTGCTGGGATGTGAACTCTGGTCCTTTGCAAGAACAGAAGTGCTCTTAACTCTTGAGCTATCTTTCCAGACCCAAAGAAATGAGAAATATTATTAAGTATGTGAATTGCCCATTCCAAATGAAGATCACATAGTGTCCTTAGTCCATTTGCATGAAGAAAGCTTTCCCCACAGTTCAAAAGTCTCTCAATAGGGTTGGGGATTTAGCTCAGTGGTAGAGCGCTTGTCTAGCAAGCACAAGACCCTGGGTTCAGTCCCCAGCTCCGAAAAAAAAGGAAAAGGAAAAAAAAGTCTCTCAATATAACAGAGGGGAGAATGGAAACTAAGTGGCCTTACATTGTCAGCTTCCGAGATAGAAGGCACTGTCAGGATATAGGCCATGAGTGTCTCATTCAGGTTACAAATGACAGGTTAGTTACAGGAAGGTTCAACACAGGCAGCACTGAACTGATAGTAATAATGAAAAACTTATAGGACTTGTTACTTTATTTCTATTAACATTATCATGAACTTTGAGCTAGTTTCCTATGTGGTATGAAGCTTAGTAATATCCTGTGTTTGTTTACATTAAATTTATGAAGAACTAATAATTCATAACGCCACTGGTTGTACATGTAATTGTTTCCTTTTTCTTGCATCTATTTATTTGTGCATGTGTATATATGAGTGAGCATGTGTGAATTTGTGGGAGTTCGTTCTCCTTCCATCATTTGGGTGCTGGGAACTGAACTCAGCTCCTTAGGCTTGGTGGCAAGCACCTACGGTTCCAGCTATCTCACTGGCTCGGTATGTCATCATCTGACATCATAAGAGCAAAACAGAACAAAACAAAACAGAACAAAATAAAACATTATCTTATGACATTTTCTAAATGGCATGTCCCAACTGTCCAGAGAGTATTTGAAAACAAAAGGAAGACAGTGCTTGACGGCCTTCATTTAGTATCTGATATCTGCTGTGTAGATAATATTTAGAAACCTCCAGTCTTCTTGGTCACCCTCCCTGGTACCTTCAGGTTTTATCTAACTTCACGCCAGTCTGAGCAACTCTGGAGTCTGTTCACAAAGAGCTACGGCAAAATTGTAACCAATCTTCTTTCCTCCTCACACAAACAGCCTAATGAGATTGTTAGCGACTGTGAGAATCTGTTAGAGTTGTTATATCTTAGTGAGAAGGTGTGTATGTGGAGGGGGGGTGGGCATGCCCACATGTGGACAAGGTGCAGAGTTGTCACTGCTGTTGCACTTCCAAATTGTGGGAGCTGTGAATTTGGTTGGGTAGGGTCTGGGCTTCCAGCCAGTCGCTAAGCTGTCCAGGTAGATGACACACTAATAAGGGGAATTGCAAACCAATTAGCACTTGGGTTCTACAGGCTGAAGTGTCTTAGAGATTTTTCTCCTTGAAAGTTTTGTGATAAGAACCAGCCCAGCATAATCTCTGATACCACTCGACATTTAGATGAGGTGTCTGATTTATTCTGGAGGAGGCGTTTCAGTATATTGCCAACATGTCACTCCACTAGGCATTTTGGCATATTGTCAACATCCAATGGGAACCTTCCCTCCTAAAAGTCATGACTTTCCTCTATGATGTGACAGTTCCCACCAGTGACATGCTTTACATGCTCTGGGACAGGTGAACTTGACTGGACTTGCTACAGTGAGGATATCCATAATAAAGCAGCAAGGGTGCCTAGAAGACTCTCAAGCCAGTACCTTCCCTTTTAACACATGAGCTAATACTTGAATTCACAGGAGAACAAGGTTTGCACTTAAACTCTCTAGAAGCATCCTTCTGCTCAGCCTTCTGCAGCTTCCTGATGTCCCTGACAGCTCTGCCCTTTGTCATTGAGGGAGCTGCCCCACACCAAGCTTGCTTTATAACATGAGAGTGGGAGGGCTGGAGGATAAAGAGAAGGAGAGAGACTCCCAGGGGCCACCAACTTGCTTATTATAAGATGCTTTTCACTCTTAGGCTGGAATGTTTACATTTGCTACATTGGAATTTGTTTACATTGGAATGGTAACAAGTTAGAGAAGTGTTTCTCTATTTTGTAATGTAGTAAGAAATAGTAAGAATTATTTTCTTAGTATATAATACTCTCTGAACATCAATAAAGCTTTGAGAAAAGGAATCTAGGAGTTCCATTCTGGTTCATTTAGAAATATCATTTACATAAATGTGTGACTATTATAACATTAATTACTTCTGCGTGCTTGATTCTAACTGCTTCCCAACATGTATGTATGTGTGTACATATATACCACAGTACCACCATGTGAATCCTATCCTAACCCAATCCTTTGCTTCCCCATACATAAAACGATGTTTGTTTGTTTATGCATGAAGGTCTGGGATCAAACTTGAATATCATGCCTTAGGAGCTATTCATGTTTCTACTACTACTACTACTACTACTACTACTACTACTACTACTACTACTACTATTATTATTATTATTATTATTATTATTATTATTATTATTACATACAGTATTTCCCTGAGATTTGGGACTTGTTTTGCCCATTAGATTAGGCTGGTTATCCAGAAAGCCAGAGGCATCCTCTGGTTTTTCTTGCTTTGTGCTGGGATTACAGCACAAACCACTGTATCTGGCTTTGTACAAGGATGCTGTACTTTGAACCCAAGTCTTTGTGTTGGGGTGTGCCTGAAAAAGCCAACACCCCAGCCCAATTAAGAGTTCTTTACGGTGCAGCTCAGGTTGATACTTTCCCAGTGGTTGGTTTGTGTAGCAAGATTGTGCCAGTGAGGTCTCCCTCCTTCCATAATGGGCACACAGCCTGTAATTCCAAGTCCCAAATCCAAAGCATTGACAGCCTCCTCCTTGTGCCTTGACAGGCAGGGAAGGATGTCATGGTTGGGGCTGGTCCTATAGATTGAGAGCACAGGACCTTCTCATCTGGGCATTGTCTCTAACTATGTTCTATGGATTCACAGGAAATCTGTGCCACATTGTGCATAAGCAGGGCTATAGGAACCTGTTTGGCAAAACTGTTGTGAAGGCTGGAATTAGGAATCTCGTCATGAGGACAAGAGAGAATAACATGTAAAAACTGACATTTATTTATTTATTTATTTATTTATTTATTTATTTATTTATTTAAAAAATGGCTCTTACTCTTCCCTCTGCCCTGCATCTTCTACAGATGCTCAACAATGCAGGACTTAACCTTGAGGTTTGACTTCAGAGTTGACATCTTGATCTGATTTAGCCAGTGGCCTGTGGGTAGAAGTAATAACTGATTCTGAGACACGACTCACGAACCTCACCTGTTTCTGCTTGCTCTCTCCTGTCTTTGCCATCATGATGGGTTCCCCATGCCCTGGCTAATCCAAGGTCCCAGGAGGAAGCTGATCTGTCAGAAGAGGTCAGCTGAACTCTAATCAGAAGGCAATATAGGATTCGAAGGTGGCTCTAGCTACATAACAGTGGTCAACCGTGCGGTCCACAAACGTAACCATGATTCTGAGTATTGAAGAATGCCACTTCCCCAATTTAGCACCAGAGATGTGATGTCTGAGTTCTGGGGTAAATGGACTGCAAGAAAACCTTGCCAATAAAATGGGGGAAAGGCGCTTCACTAATAAATCACAATAAAGACTCAGAAACTGCTAATTCTGGGACAAACATGTTTTTAGCGAATGTCACAGAATGTAAAACTTTGCAGCTGGGGATGGGCTATAACTATATTCTGGTGTAAATCTGTAGTGGCTTTAATATATATCTGGAAATTCTTGATACTTTCACCATGAGAGGGAGTCAAATACCCTTACCCCTGATTATTTGCCATCCCTCAAAGTTAGAAGGCCTCCTTTGTAACAGGCACCATACATTGCAGTGAAAGTAGGCTGTGAGAAATAATACAGCTTCCTCTCTCAAGCACAGACATCCACCCTCTTGGATCCCAGACTCTACACATAAGCATTCACTAACCATACAAGTGTTTTATCTCAGCCTTAGTTGGGGTTCAGGCTATGACAGCATGAACTGTTAGAGATGTGACTCAGAGAGCTCCATGTAGCTGCAGTCCCCTGCCTTTGTGAACCTGAGATGCTCTTTCTAGTGAGTCTAAGTCACGCTTGATCTATGAATGTATGAGCGAAATCCCTGAGGCAGCACAGTGTGTGTGATGATCTGTTATGGAGTCAAAGACAACCAAAGCATGGGCATTTTCACCTTTTGGTATACTGTTGGCTTAGCAGAAAGACATATGCTTAGCTGCATAGACAGGCAAGTTCCATAACTTGACAAACTCATATGTACCCTATCTTCTCCATGAATGGAAGGTTCTAGCAGTGACAGTAGAAACAGAAGCAGGGGACACTCAGAATGCTCTGGAGTGATAGATGCATCCGTGTTTGCAGGGACACCTTGGGACATAGCTCTAATATGCCTTAGGAGACGTACATGTAGACTTAGACATTCTATCACTTAACTGGGCAAGTCAACGACACTTACATTTGACCTGCTTTACCTCCCAGGGCTGCCATGACCTGGTAAGCCAAGCTTGCACATTTGTTACTGCACTTTGGCTTCCCAGGGCCCTCACATGCATCATCCACTTCAGTGCTAACATTAACACCTGTGAGGGAGACATTATTCCTCCCAGATCTCACAGCCCATAAGTGGCAAGTCTGCCAGGAAATCGAGTCCTGCTCTCCTCCCCCTGCACTGCAGCTGCCCCAGCAAATTAAATCTTATTCTAAGTGGAGGTACAAAGGAAGGTTCTGAAATGAAGTCCTGAGTGATTTCTGAACCTCATGCTAAACCTCTACTGATTTATCTGTTCTGTAAGTTCAGAGTTCTGCATAGTAAAAAAAATCTCATTAATTCATCCTCCACAAATGTAGAATTTAAGGTAGGGACTAAATAGAACATCCTCTGCTTAATCATACAGCCACATTTAGTTTGGCCCATTGACCCATAACTTTTGTGTCAAGACCTTTCTTTAGCACGGTCTCTCGAGCACCCACTACTTTACTTTACAAGGACAAGCCCAGTAAGTCCAAGGCTTGCGCTTTCTATGCATTGATTTTTCCTTACCTGCTAGTCTTCCCACAGATACTAGGTCCTAAGGCTCATGTGTTAGTTTTGGATTTCAAGACTCTGATTTCACTCTGACCTTTGACCTTCACTACAAAAAAGGTTGAGACCACTGTGGATTCATAATTTCCCTCTCAACTTTCCAGCTTCCCAGACACTGTTTTACTATCTATATTGCAACATATGACTGTCAGGAACCATCAAAATAAGAGGCAAAAATTATCCTGGCTCAACCCCTGCATCCATGTGAAGGACCCTGAGTTTTAACGTATAATTTGCCTTTTCTGTCCCGATGCTCCATGGTGAGGAGCTCATTCAGTATCTTGGCTTTGTGCTGTACTCATCTGGCTATTTGTGTGGGCGAGTTTTGTGTCAACTCTACATAAAATATAGTCATCTGAGAGGAGGGATCCTGAACTGAGAAAATACCTAAGACTGAGCTACAGGCAAGTCTGTAGAACATTTTCTTAATGGTGGCCCAGTCCATCGTATGTGGTGTCACCCCTGGGCTGGTGGTCTTGGGTTCTATAAGAAAGCAAAATGAACAAGTCATGATGAGCAAGCCAGGAAGCAATATAGTTTCATGACCTCTGCATTAGATCCGGCCTCTGAGTTCCTGCTGTAACTTCCTTCAGAGAGGGACTCTGATGTGAACATATAAGTCAAATAAACCTCTTTTCCTCCCCAAACTGCTCCTTCTCATGGTGTTTCATCACAGCAATAGTAACCCTTTGAGTACACTATTATATAATGTAATAATGCTTTACCTGTCCCACTGGTAAAGTACAAGTGTTGCGATTGATTTGTGGCTCATTTGACTCAGATATTTTTAAGAACTGACAGCCCTTTCTGGGTCACGGTGTGGTCTTTTGTTCAGTTTAGCATATATAGCCCACATTTACAACATACCAGATCATTCGGAAGAGAAGAGGGTGGCTCATGTAACTTAAAAAGTAAACAATTTGCAAGTCCCAGGAAGTTCCTAAGACTAACAAGATTTATTAGCCCATTCTTCAAGATGATGGAAGGAATAAATAGCTGTGAGGAGAAGAGACACTCTTGCCTGTTGAACTGCTTGCAATTCTTGCAGAGAGATCCAGGATGAAGCTTCCTTCACTCATCAGTCAGACTTTTAGCCTTGTGAATCATCCTGGCTTCTGTAAGTAACTCCAACAAGCTCATTGGCATGCCAGATTAGACTTTACTAGAATCATTAGTTTGGTCTACCATTGGTTCCTTATCTTGGTCGAAATGACACATGGTCCCATCCCTCAGGAAAAGTGGAATAGGCAGTGAGACACTCGGATCTCAGAATTAAGATCTCAATCTCTCAAAATCTTTCCTTCTGAAGACCAAGTTCCCATCTTGGAAGAGGATTGTAGGCTCTGATTTTTTTCAAATGCTACTTTATTTAGGGTTTTTAAATATTTCAACTTACCTTCTAGGCCAGAGTTAGGGGGAAAAAGAAAGTTAATAGGAAATGGGGGTTGTGGACTTGAGTAGTAATAGATTTAGGGGGTGACTATACTCTTTGTTGTCAGTATACTAACAATCCAATTCAATAGAAAACACCAAACATGAATCAGTAGCAGTGACATCATCCAGAAGAAATGGCAAGGCTCTGCTGAATGGGCATGGGTCAGCGGAAGAGGCCAGAATAAGTGAGAATCCCACCAGAAGTTCTTTAGCACGTTTCGCTCTACCAAGTGAAGACCAGTGAAGACCAATGAAGACCAGCAAAGACCAGTGAAGAAGTGTAGCGTTGCACAGCACAGCAGTGTAAGAGCATCCTCTTGACATTTGTGGGGTTCCATTTATATTCTTTCTAAACATCACTCACCCTCTCAAATGTCTGTTTTCGGCAAAACATCACATGCCCTCTCACAGGACAGCTTCCGGAAAAACATCACACGACACAGCTGAGTTGTTAAACCAGAAAATTCCACTTCAGGGGATGGTCGGTGATGCCTCTGGCTCATGCCTCCCTTGGCAAGGTGAAGCCCCACTTTCCTGAGCTGGGCAGACACAATAATTTGTGAATTTGTGAGGCAGAATATACTCCTTAGACAGAAATGTCTCTGATTATTGGAGCACATGTGGAGGCTGGAAATCACTTCTTCTGAGTTCCTTGGTGTTAGATTTGGGAATCTCGCATTCTACCTCACCTTCTGTGGTTCTGTACTTTAACATAGAAGGTGCGCCCAACAAATGATCGATGAGTTAAAGGAAGTAATTCGATTCTCTTTTAAATGCCACTTTACTTTTGGTTGTAATCCACACAGAGCAGCTTAGTTTCTGTTTTGTCTTCTTCCCTCTTGTCTAAGCATCTCCTAGTTTCTTTGTGTCTGGGATTAGATATAAGATATGGGATAATAGTGGTGAAAATGCGAATTCAGAGGCCACTAGCTCAAATATGCTTATCTCATACACATTCTGACTCAATAATTGTGAAGAATTTATCACACAAGTGCATGGTAACTTTTTCTTGTTCAGGTGACTAACCATATACAGAATAAACTCCACATAGCTTGGAGCAAACAAACTAAGGGGCTGCAGAGAAAACTAAGTGAGCCTAAGTTTTTCCAGAGTCCCTCCTCTGCTGAGGAGGCCCTGCACTGTGAAAACTCTCCTTAACCCCTTTTGAGACAGTCTTCAATATCGAGGGCAACTACATGCTTTCTCTTATACCATAGGTTGATCTTCAAAAAAGGGAAAGAGTTGCTTCAATCCTTTGTAGAAAATGATTCTCTTTTTATCAAAGGGTTACTATCCAGTTCTGTCTTCACCCATCCACCCACTCAATGTTTCTTGTGATTCTGTTGATACACAACCCTGGACTAACCTCACGTGTGCACAAAGCTAGTCAGAACTGGCTTCATCTTCCAGACCCCGACTTACCCTTCTCCATCGCTGTTTCTTTATCTCTGTTTCCCATCTCTTCCTTCCACAGAGTTCTACACCTACCTGCCCATAATGTTTAATGTGTTTTGATGAAATGACTACGTTCAGCGTTTATGCAAGAAATAATGTATTTTCATTATATGTACCACGTTCAACATTTTACTAAGAAAATAAAAGAAAGAGAAAGATAAAAGAGCGTAGCAAAAACTGAGAAGACATTCTACAATTCTACCACTCTGCACTAACCGTGATACTCTGGCTTTGGGTGTAGCAGCTTCTGCAATTTTGTCTTGAAGCACATGAGGTACATGGGTGTTCAGATTTTTGCAGGTTAAGCACTGCAGCAAACCTAGAGTTCTAGGGATGTCTGGATATTTCTTAGCTATCTTCCCACATTGCTATCTCTCTATCACAGTATGAGTTTTAATTCACTAAACAGTGGTGTCTGGACAGGTCTTGTTTACTTCTTTTTGCCCGGTACAAATCATTGTGCTATTTTTTTCTTATAGCGATGCGGTCCTATCCTAAGTGATTCCCGTTTACATATGTGTGTGTACATTTAAGTTTGCATTGTTGTTGTGTCTTTTAGATAAAGTCTACTTGGTGACATTGCACACCCATTTTGAAAACTTTCAATAGTGTTTTATGATACTATCCTTTAAGAAGACGATCCATGCTACGATGATATATCATACAACTACACTAAAATAACAAATGTTGATTACTCTCCTCAATTTGATAGAAAAGTTAGAGTGATATGTATTCATCATATTACAAGAGATATTAAGGACTTTTTCATGGTCATATTATTTATTATAGTCTGTTTATACTCCCTTCTCTAGGTCACTTATAGGGTCCTTTTATGCATTGAAGATATTTGCATTTTATACATGTGGCTAAAATTTTAGTCTCTTAATATTATCTCAGTTCCTTGTTAATTTTAAATTTAAATGCTTTTACCCCTGTTTTAGCTCTTATGACATTTGGCTTTTATGTAACCTTTTATATTATTTTTTTCCTAAGCCAGGAGGATTTTAAAAAATATTTTCACATTTTAAAATGTAAGCTATTTCACTGTATTATCTTTTTATGGTGAAAGATAAGTAGCTAAGTCATTTATTTTTCAGTGTAGTAATTCCCCTCTGATGTACAGTTAAGAATCAACTCTTATAAAACAACAGGGCTTCTTTGAACCGTGATGCATCTGGCTGTCACATGTGCTCCCCTCAACCCCTCTCCTCCTCCCAATTTCAGCCTTTCATCCTGAGCTCAGCCTTCTTATTGGCCTACCCTGCTGCCAGATGGCCTTAGTCCCTGTGATGTAGTGACATCCCTCTAGTCACCTCACCCATCCTTATTCCAGGGAAAGGTACACTTTTGAGGTCCAGGAAAGTCCCAAGTCAACATGTACTCTTTACATCTTCATAGTACCCTCCTTTCTGAGGTCATCCCAGTAGATTTTACAAAGAGTTATCCCAGTCTACTATACAGTCAACAGGTGTAGCTGTTCTCTGGATTAGACATGATCACTGCCATCACACAGAGCAGTTGTGATTGCCATGAAAGCCTCCTGAAATCAGACCTATTAACACTGCCTTGTGGCTGGGGAATCCCAAGGGGTTCATAAGTTCCTCATAGGACTCTTTCTTACCCCAGGTTTTATAAGGCATAGATAATTTCCTGGGTATGGGACTTCTCAGTGCTGCAACTTTTCCTAAGTCCTCCATACTGGATGTAGGACTTAATGTGGTACAGCTGCCAGGGTCACCCATGCTTCTGTCAATAACCCCCAAACCTCTCTGGTTCACTGAGGAGGATTTGGTAGGATGGATTTCTTTGGTTGGGTGCCTAGCAATCTGAGATAAACAGATTTTACTTTGGATCTCTCCTAGAAAATTCATGTAGCAGTAGAGGACTGAGGAAGCTTCCCCACAGTAGTCCTTCCATATCCTTCTGTGAATCCTCATCTCTTTTAGTACATGGTAGGTGCCAGGCTATAGCCCTACCAAGGAACTAACAAATAAACAGAGGTAACTCTACTGTCACTCCATAGCAAGGATGTTTCTTTGTTTTACTCCTGGTACACATCATTGCTGTTTTCCAATAGTGGGGCTAATTCCTTCCATGTCTTCATCCTGCTCTTGCGATAAAATGGATGGGCAGCAAGAGTCTCTTCCTGGCTTAGTAGAACCATCCTATTCTAATTGACCACAATGATGGCTTGAGGGTTAGCCAATTAGCATGGTGGCTTGCAAGGCAAAGGTCCATTTCTTCACAGGATAAAAGCAACCCCCACATACACCTCAGAGCTCTCAATGGAATGTGAACGAGGGAGGACACAAATCTCAGTTGCTATTGGTAATCTTCATCAGACATAGAGAGGAACTTTAAAGACAGATACCCTCTGTGAGCAAGAAGCAAGAAACGTACAGCAGGTAAACATGAGTGTGCTAGGAGCATTTAATCCCTTGTACTCTCGAGGGGAAGACTTTTGGGCTCTGGACTTGTGTGAACTCCCCTTAATATTTAAGCAAATTTTAGTTTTCTTTTTTAATTTTCCCCTTTCTTCTTCCCTCCCTCAACCCCTCCCTTGTTTTTTCCTTCCTTCTTTCCTTCCTCCACCCGACTCTTCTTTTCAAGATAATGTTGTGTAATGTTCCAGGCTAGCCTTGAACTTCTGATCCCAAGTGATCTTACTGCCTTAGCTTTTACAGCAACTGGGGCTACAACTGCGTGCCATTAGAATTAGAATTAAAGGTTATTTGTTTTTGTTTTGTTTTTTCATTGTAAGCTTAAGAGTCCTGATGTCTATAGGCTATACCTATATCATATGCATGTATATGTCTCCGTATCTATCTGTATGAAGATATGGGTATGTAAAATTACAGCGAGGCATGCAGGAAGCACAGGTATATGATAAAACACTGAGCAGAGAAAGAAGACACGATAAGCTGAGGCTCTAAAGACAGACAGCATCAAACCCTGAAAAAGTTATGTTTCTTAACCTTTTTACAAACAAAGAATCATTGTTTGAGAAAGTTATTTCTCATGTATTTATTAGATGCTTTGGTATAGAAAATCCCTCATTCTACTCATACACAGAGTGTTCTTCCAAAATAATGATTTCTAGAGTTCTACCCTCAGTCAGTCTTCTTTGGTCATCACAGTCAGCAGCCTATCTTAGGGTAATAAAATAATCACTTAAAAGCTAGGGGTTTTGTCATCAAAGATAGAGAAATCATGGAAGTTAAAGTGTCGGATAGAACAATATAGAGAGTGGGGTCATTCTCCAGTAGGCATCAAACATGAAACACCACATGTCAGTCTGTTCTTGGAAGAGTAGGAAGGGCCACACTCCTGGCAGATAAAGGCATAGCACTGAGGGAAGACACTCATGTCTCCCACAGTTGCAGGCCCATCCACCATCAGCCACTGGGGAGATACTGGGGGGGAAGACACACACTGTACCTGGCCTTGTGGATATATATGCCAGATTAACAGTCAGTCTAATAATTTAGCATGTGATGAGCTCTGTGTCTGGACTGGGGTGTCTCTCAGCGTTAAATAGTTTGTCTGCTGAGCTATAAAGTGTGAGCAGAGGCTAGCCAGGCAGAGGTTAATGAACAAAGAACCCAGACACCTTAGCTAGCAATATGGGATGCTTCTCACTGCAACATCGAAGGGAGAAATCAAGTACCATGGCCATTCAAAGAAGGCAGAGGCAGCAGTTTATAAGTTATAAGCTTCTCGGATGTGGTTATGGTCAGAGGCCTGCAAAGGATCAAAGGTGTAGGCCTGCACGGATGGGGGTAAGGCTGGCACTGACGAACACCTTTAAACCTGGGCCAACAGAAACCACAGAAAGCGACCAGGCCACTGACCCTGGCATGACCCAGGCCTGGCAGCTACTGACATTCCTTTGCCATGGATTCCCACAGAGCTGGGCTTTTCATCAGGAGTGAGCATTATTAGTGACTAGACTCAGAAAAAGGGAGGAGACACATGTGTGGGGAGTGAGGAGGGAAAAAAAAGAGGGAAGCTTGGAAAATAGGCTGAGTGGGCACAGCACAGTGCCAGGGACCAGGACAAAGCACGGAGGTTCTTGGGCTGGGTGGCAACAGGTCAAAACATGGAGGAAACACAGAAAACACTGCTGTGCTTCTGAAAGGAAATATTCTGAAATATTAGGGCAGACAGTTAGACTCGGGGTACTGTTGCTTTTTCTGAGAGGTGCAGACTATGTTTAAGAGCTACCATTTCGGCCGTGGGCATGGTATTGCTCTGCGGTCAGTTATCTGTCTTCTAATATGACCATTACCTCTCAGGAAACTTCTGTATTCCAAGCGCCAAGGTAAGTAAGGCCCCTATACAGAGTGATCATAGGATGTTATTTACGTAATGAAGGGCGAGATCAATTTTAAACACTGTGGAGCACTGAGGCAACCTTCATGAGTTGGGTTCATTGTGATGAGCAGTAAGTCTGCTCATGCTTCCCTCCATGGAGAGAAGCACTCCCTGCCGACTTTCTAATGCCTGGTGAATACTAGGAATTATACTCACCTCCTCTTCCCCTAGGTGACAGAATGGGAGAAACAGTATTTGAGGTGTCCAGTCCTGAAGGGGTACGGAATTCTGGTGGGAGTGTGGGCTCAGACTTGAAGAGGCTTGGATGGATTCTTCTACCTTAGCACGTTGTTTCATTTCTGAGCCTCAGTTTGCTCACACACCACCGGGCTGTGCCACTTATGATACCTACTTTGTTGAGTGCAAGTTTGAAAGGAGATGATATGAGAACAGGCTGCAATACAGCCTGCCTAACATGAAGAAAATCAATAAAAATCCCGTGAAACATATTCCCAACAGATACACATCATCCATCCCCTGGTGATACTCCCAGAGTCTGTCATACAACTCTCCTTTACATGGAAATGTGTATGCGCGTGCGCGTGCGTGCGCGCGCGTGCGCGCGCGCACACACACACACACACACACACACACACACACACACACCACAACATTCACCACACACACACACAGTCTCTCTCATACGCACACACTACACACTACACATACACAGAGACACAGTCTCTCTCTCATGCATACTACACATATACTACACCACACACACACACACACACACACACACACACACACACACCACGACTTTACCCTAGGTAAGATCATGTCTTCCTATCTCTCCCAAAGAAGTTTGTGTCCTTCCATTTTCTTTGCTACTAGACTGAGAGGGGAAAGCAAATAGAGTCTTCTCTGGTCATTGACTCAAAAATACAAAGCCCCTATTTAGTCTTTTCAAGAATCCCTCTAAATTTTTTCACCACAAAGTGACAGATGGGAGCAGCTTGGTAATTTGGAAGCCAGAGGAAAGAACACATATTGCAAGATCTTCCTGGGGCTGGTTTAGAGTTTCTGAGCATTGCTCTTTTCAAGGTTGAGTGGGTTGCGCCTCCCTAAGCAGTTCCAGGTAGTTCTAGGGAGGTTTGAGAGGAACTCCAAACTGGAGACCAGACCCCACAGATTCCTGTCTCTCTTCAGGCTTTGCTAAGACTCCAGATGGAGTTTGCTAGCTTTTCAAGCTTGTTATATGACAAAACTTTTTCTGGGGAGATGCTATACATATCTGCTCACCCTGTGAGGGGTCCCTCAACAGACCAAAGCATGGATGCTACTACCAAATTCCAATTTGGTGAATTGTGAGTTTTACTGGGGTTACTTTAAGGAGTGCAGGTGAGCAGTTACTTATAGAAGCAGAAATGAGTCAAAGATAGCTATGTCAAGACCCACTCCAGCACTCAGATGACAGCTCACAAAATCTTGGATACCCAGAGCACACTGCCTAGCAGTCTGCTGTCAGTTCAACAGATTGGGCAGTTTGGTTAGCTCCAGCAGCTCAGCTGATTTCCGGTTCTCCCAGGCACCTGGACTGGTGTCAGAGTCTCCTTTGCAACTTTTCTTGTGTGAGAGGGACTCTCAGCTTTTATTACTTACTCTGGCAGGGGGGGGTCTGGTGAGTCTGCTCTGTTTCAGGGACTTCCTGCAGCTCTTTTGAGTTGTTTATCTTCCTGCTTAAGGAGCTTCCCTGAGTGACGGAAGGTTTCGATCTCAGAGAAAACTGTTAAACCATAAGCCTTTTCATGTCTGTATATCTCATCTCTAGTTTGTTTCCTGTCATCAATACCATAGCATGGTTATTGTTTCAATACACAGTCATAAAGGGGAATAAATGAGACCAGAGAACCATGCAAGGAGTCCTCAGAGTATAAAGGGGTTCGATCTATCTATTGGAGGGGGGCAGGGTAAGTTGAAAAGGAAAGCTAAACAGAAGTGCTGTGACATGCATGAGTTTGGAACATGAATTTGATGCATTTTAGGGAGATGTAAGTGAAGAACACTGGAAACTTAAGAACAGTAAACATACAATAAAGATACAGGTAGAGAAACATATGCCTGTCAGTGGACCAGTTAGGGAAACATCTGGGAAAGAAGTTGCCTCCATATGTAATTTACGAATTAGCTTAGTGACGTCTTGGTTGCAGCCTGTTATCTAGACTCTAAGATGCCCCTAATGATCTTTCAGTCATTTGTTATTAATAAGAATTCATACAAGCACACAGAAGTTTTGAACAAGTCCACCCTCATTCCCTTCCCTTTAGTTACTCCCCTGTATCTCTCATGGCTTTACCCTCCCGATTTCAGTTGTTCTTTTAATAAACCCACTGAGTTCACTTAGTCAATACGTAGACAGGCACAGGGCCATTTACTGGAACAAGTGTAGCCTCTCTGAAAATGTTACTGAACATTATTGTTGATTAAGTTATATGTTCAAACCCAAATCCCAGTACACCAGAATATGATAATATTTGGAAACACAGTCATAGCTGATGTCATTAGCTAAGATGAGGGGTGTGTTTGTGTGTGTGTGTTTGTGTGTGTGTGTGTGTGTGTGTGTGTGTGTGTGTGTGATAGTATTAGGCTCTATCTGATAGTTAGTTGTGAGTGTTTTACTTGCTTCTTAGGCCCAAGAGGAAGAAAACCCAGAGGCAAAGGGTTTCAATGCCTGGATTGGAAAGGTTACCTCCAACGAATGAGCTTGAATAGCCCTTGGGCTCTTCTTCCCCTGACTTGTGTGATACTGGGCTTCTGGTGCCTATTGAAAAATAAAGGATGGGCTTTTTTAAACTTTAAACTAAATTACATGGCATACATCAGGTGAGAAGCCAGGAATGGTGGCCAGAAGATGGAGAAAAAAACTGCCTGCCAAGCAGGATCCTGAACTTGCTTTGCCCTCAAACTCTCGGTGGCTCTTCCGTAAGCATACATGGTTTTTGTGGGAATCACCATCTGTGAATTGTGGTGGGAGCCAGACGGGGGCAGCCTTGCAGCAAAATGCCTGGAGGCTGCATTAACGTCTTCCTCTGACAACTTAGATGGCAGCTAATTTATATATTGCCTCCCATTAGTTTGGGGAAAAATATAGCCACCAATAAGGAAGAGAATGCTTCTATTTCTTTAGCTTAAACATGCCTGCTTCAGTGGTGAGCGGTTGATCTCTAAGTCTGCTGTTTTCGGGCTATAAAAGCTGTTTATTTCACTCTATAAAAGAGCATGTGAACTTATATAGCTATTTAAGTTTAAATGTTTAGGGGGGGAAGAAAAAAAAGTCTCGGAAATTAGCAAAGCAGGCTTGAAACCAGACCTTTCTCAGCAGCAAGGGCTTGCATTGAAACTTCCCTCCCTGGGAATCCCCCTGGCTGCCCCCAGCTCACCCAGAGCAGCTTCGGCACACAGGAAATACACAAAGCTGCCTGTGCTTTGCTCCCAACATCAGAAGTCATTTAGGTAAGGCTCTCAGAGTCAAGGCTCGAGGGCATGATCTCCATTTGGTAGATGTTTCTTGCCTCTTAAGAAAGCTGCAGCTGCCTGAAGGAGAGATGGGTGACAGACTTGAGCAAACCCATGTTGCTTTCTCTTGTAAACTATGTCTTTCTGTGAGGGCTTTTGGGTAGATGCATCCCTCCCTCCTGATGCACCTTGGGTCTGATTTGTTGTTGTCTGTGAGACCAAGAACCCCATGGATATGACAGAGAGCTAATTGTTCCTGAGCCCCCAACTAGATACCCACCAGGACTCTGCCCTTGACAACTGCCTGGCCTTTCTCTGAGAAGACTATCTATGAATAGAGTTTGCACTTGCTTTGCTCAGGCTGTACTTTTCATGGTCCCCCCTTACCTTTCAGAATGCCCTGCTCTAGAGAGCACATTATTCCATCCATCTTTCTTAGCAGTCTTTTCTTATACATGTGGTCACATTCATGCTCAATGTGTGGGAGGTAGAAGAGTCAGGGGTAGGGAAAAGTTCAAGAGAGGAATTCTCTTTTTGTACCTCCTATTTCAGTCGGTATTAAAGACGTGCGTGAGAATTGCAGAGAACAACTGTAAGGAAAGGTAGATGTAAGAAAACGAAAACCATGAGAGTATGCACTCTAGTGCATCCTGAGTTACGGGAGTTCAGTTCTACTGGGAAACACCTCAACAGGCAAGGACTTTCCACAGTGCCATGTCATATGGTGGGTGAAGGCTCCCTAGAGTGTCGTGTCTGTCATTTCTGTCTACTTGAAGGAGTGCAGAGCTCCCTTCAGAAGCTTTCCCCAAATGCTATAAAGCAAAGAACAACAGACACTTGTCTGTACTCTGAGCCAGATGGAGGGAGACAATGTAAGAAATCCGAGGAGACCCTGATGCGAGCTGTAGAAGGGAAGATAGGACAGAGAACAGAGCACGAGGATTATTTGGTCCCTAAATGATTTGTGATCATCCTGGCTTAGCTT
Source organism: Rattus norvegicus (assembly GCF_021556685.1). Lineage (NCBI taxonomy): Eukaryota > Metazoa > Chordata > Mammalia > Rodentia > Muridae > Rattus > Rattus norvegicus. The sequence continues at coordinate 148,042,556 of NC_141536.1, forward strand.
AATTGACACACGCATTCCTGCGGGGTGCTCATCAACACAAAAGTGATATTGAAGTCCAATTATTTAATGTGCTTCTCTCTTGCATGCCCTGGAGGCCTCGAGGACGGGATTGCCTTCGCTCTCTATAGCACGTTGTGGGGATGCAATGGGCGGATACTAGGGAGTCCATAAATGAATGAATGTTGACAGTTGCTTTCAAATACATTATCATGGTGGTATTGCCCTCTCTTTATGAGATGGATATTGTAATTTTTCCAGACTCACATTACTAAAATGCTAAACTAGACCTAATATTTAACCTTCCCTCCTTCCCTATGTCATTTACTCTTAGAAGTAGAACATTTGTAAATAGCATCCCGTTACCACTTACCCCCACAAGGCATTCTTTGTGTAACATCTTCGGGTGCTGTTTACTTCTGCTTCTACTCCATGCCCTGTTGACCCTCTCCAACTCACCTTCCTAGTGCAAAAGGCATCAGATTTACTCCACCTGGATTACTTAATGACTTTTCATGGAAAAAGATACCTTGTTATGCAGTTAAGCATAAAACAATGCAGTCTAGCCTCCTCCACCTTTCTCTTGAGTGAATCTATCTAACAAAGAAACAAAGGCACAGGAGGGTTCCTGCCACTGTTGTTTTATCTTCATTGTTCAAAACTTGGTTGGAATTTGATGAGAAGGTAGGAGGTTCTAGTGTTGTTCTGGTAACAATACAATAATCAGCACTCTAGAAACAACAACTAATATTGACTTTTTTTTTTTTAGTATATGCCCATTTCCATGGTACAAAAATTCCTTCCATAGCCAATTTCAATCTATCCGTATTAAGACACTGAATGTAGGTGGGTTAACTTTATGCACAACTATAACATATCATTTGTTACAGATCCAGTAAGTATGCATAATCTCATTGGTACCAGCAATATAGAGCAAAATAGTAAGAGATAAAGAATTTTAAGTATTCACGACCATTTATTATACTTTAAATACAGTTTCTTTAGAGTTTACTTATTTTATTTCTATTGACAACTGTGTCTGAAAAGTATCAAACAGGATTCCTATGAAGTTAATACTCAGTAGTATGAGCTACTTAATAGTCATGAGCTAGCATAGCCTGACTACCATCTGGACTGCCTCTGGGACAGGTCCTTCATTTTGAGACTGCTCAGATCTTTGTTTTAGTTCTGAAAGCAGAAAGTCTTCCAGTGACAATAGCCAATGAAATGTGGTTCAGCACCAAGCCAATGAGGTGTGGCTCAGAATTAACCAATGAAGTGTGGCTCAGCATTAACCAATGAGGTTTGAGATGTGGCTTTGAGCATTAGCGAATGAGGTGTGGCTCAATACTAGCCAGTGAGGTATGGTTTAGAATTCTGACTGGTTAACTAGAGAACAAATTACTGTCTTGTCCTTTTCACGTTTTTAATATTTTACTTCTTATAGTGCATATTAATGGTACATAATAATGCCCCTCATTATTTTAATAGGTATATATAGTCTATTCTGATTATATTCCCACCTTCATCCTCTCTTGTCCTCTTCTGATCCCCTTCCCAACTCATTCCCCTTATAACTGCATGTCTTTCTTGTGAACCATTCTGTTTAGTTACAGTTTCTTACTGGATCATCTGTGGGAGACTATTTACAGGAGCATAGGAAACTCAGCCGTGGTTACACCACTGAAGAAACTGTATATCTTGAGCAGCCATTATTAGCTGACTATAAATCTTCAGTGATGGAGCCTTGTGAGCCCCTTCTCCCTCCATGAAATTTTGTTGACAGGTCCAGTCTTGTACAGGTCTTGGAAAGAAGTCATACCGTTGAGAAATCAATACTGCAACAGCCATGCCATGGAGGGATAATAATGCACTGTGTGGAAGCATTACCTGTCAATGAAAAGCTGACAGCCTTTTACCAAAAGGCGGGAAGTAGAAGGTAGGAGTTCTGGTAGAGAGACTGACTCTAACTCTGGAGATAGTGAGAGGCAGGAGATTCACCACCAAGATGGGGAGGAAGACAGACATATGAAACTGAGGAGATGTGTCTGGCTACACTGTGGATACAATGTCACGCCCTGAAGACAGAGTTATAGAACACCTCACTCTTTTACCTTTACTAACACTGACCACAGCTGCCTTCTTGAGTCCATCACAGGTTGAGACCCTTCGTGTCTGTGATACTTACTGTTGGCCATTATCCCTCCCACTGCTGACATTATCACCTGGGAGGCTTCTCTTTCTTTCTCTGTTTGCTTTGTTTTCTTTTTCTAGACTGTGTCACTTAAAACTGAGCCAGAAAACTTCATGGCTCAGGGTCTCTTCTTTCTCGTTGAGCTCAGACAAAGAGAGATGCCGGCCCAAGATACAAATGCAGAAATAGAACAGGAAATGGAATGTTCGTGATCTTACGCCCTGACACTAGCCCATAGGTGTCCATCTCTGAGGATGTTCACTGGACATTCCCATAATACCTCTTCAACTCTCTGTAATAGTCCCCCTCATGCCTTACCAGCTCTTAGTACATAACTCTTCTGATAGTCCCTTCATTAAATTCTTCTCAAATGATTGATCATTTTGGAATGCCTTCTATGATACCAGAACCCTCTGCTATATACCAGGCGCCTGTATCAGTGATAGATCCAGCTACAACCGCCCTGGTAAATGTAGTACCCTAATTATTCATAAAATGAATCACATATTTTCACCCCTATTACCAGAAATGGGTGAGAAAGAGATGTATGTATCTATGGAGGTTGATGTCACTCCTGGGTTTTACATGGATGCTAGGGATTAAGTTAAAGTGCTTGTTCTTAAATCCTAAGTATTTTACAGACTGAGTCATCTCCCCAACCCTGCACACTAGGTAGATGTGACCCTCGTGTTAGCATAATACTCTCCCTTTTGCAATGGTAACGCTATCCTTATACCTCCTCTACGATCTATCACCAGCCCCTCGAATCTATCATTTGATATTGTACTCAGATACAAACTGGTTCTTTCTTTCTTCCGTCTACTGTGTTCCAGAGTCCGTTGACGGTCAAATTTGAGATCTATATGGGAAACTGAAGGAATTGATGAGAGATGGAAGAAAGGAAAAACCTTAGGGTCAGTGTGTGTGTGTGTGTGTGTGTGTGTGTGTGTGTGTATGTGTGTGTGTGTGTGTCTATCTTACAGATCAGTGGCACTAGCAGGGTTCTTAGGGATTCTGTGGATCCTGCAAAGCCATGCATTTCTTCTGTTGCTCTGACCCAAGATGTGGCAATCGTTTTCTACAGTTGCTAAACTCTGGATTTCCTCATTTCTCCATTACTTTCAGTTCTTCTTAGACATTGAAGCTAATTCCCTACATCACATTTCTTCTGGAACATACCTATTATTGTTGTTTCTCCTTCATGGGGATATCTTATCTGTTATAGTCTCTACTTCTTGTCCTTGGAGCGATATGGGAGACTGTCACCAGCAGCCACACTGGCTCAGCTTTAGAGCTCATTGCCTCTGTCTTTATCTCAGAGGAGCTCCTGTTTGCTTGAGTCCTTGCTAAGCTGCTGCTGTGTCAACCCTGTACTTGTCAGGCTGCCTATCCTTCCCTCCATGGCATTGTGAGCCCTATTTCTCAATATCTATGCTTCATGGGGGGTCCAGTTTTTCACTCCAACCTTGACCATGGTCCTATGAAGCCAAATCCTACCATATGTTGCATATTTATGCTGGTACAGGCCTGAAACAATTGGTTCTCTCAAATAGCTAATGATCAAAATTTCCCAAAGAGATTTTACAGGTTCAATTCTAGACATACTTGTTACATGGGATTTGAGGATCTTTTTATTTTTTAAATTTTATTATTATTAGTAGTAGTATTTGTATGATATATGTACAAACACACATATCTCACCATGAATGTTTAGAGGACACCTTTATGGACTTGGTTTTTGCCTTCTACATTTATGTGGGTTCCGGGGATTAAGCTTATGCCATCAGGCAGGCATAGTAAGCACCTTGCTCACTGAGCCGTCTTGCCAGCCTAGGCTTTACATTGGTAAGAGTGTCCCAATCAATAAAGTGTTTGCTCCCCAGAACACATACAAAGATGTCAAGCACTGCGGCACATCCTTATAATCCCAGTGCTGGGAAGGTGGTGATAGGCAAGTAACTCGCTGGGGCTCACTGGTCAGCCAGCATATCCAAATCAGCAAGCCCGGGCCAGTCAGAGACCATGTGTCAAAAAGCAAGATGGGCAACTAAACAACAACCCAGGGTTGACCTTTGCTCTCCATATGCATCCCCTTTTGAATATTCACACATATATGCACACATGCACACAGATAGAGGCAGAGAGACAGAGAGACAGAGATAACAGAGAGAGGGGTGGGGGTTGGATGGAGAATGTCTCTTGTGTTCTCTGAGTCAACCAGGCTCAAGGACAACTGTCACTGCTGCCATGACAAAAGCAACCAGGAAGAGAAACTGGGTACATGAGGAAACCAAGAAGCAAACTAAAACCACTCCTAGTTTGAGATGGCTGCCAGGAATTGGATGTCCGATTTTCAAACACTGCTCCTCTGGAGCGGAAGGGAGGACTGCCCGTGCCCTGACTTGTTGACTCAACGTGTCCTAGAGACAGCTTCCTGCCCGTCGTCTTCCTTTCTTGCATTCTCAGCACTCTGGTGGCAGAGTCCCTGAGGGTAACCAGGCAACTCTGTCCTTTGGCCCAGTTCCTGTCTAGGGGTTGTCATCTACAATACAGAATGCCAGGAAAGATCTGAATTTCAGATCAACGACATCTACATCTATATCATCTATATCAATATCTATATCTTTATCTTGATCTGCTGAAAAGAATGTTTGTCATTCATCTGAAATTCAACTTTCCCTGGAAGGATGCATTTTGGACTGCTGTATTTGGCAACCCTATGTTTGTTGTATGCTTGTCCAACACAAGGTCGGCTAAATCAAGAACCTAAGTCGTGATCCGTTCTAAGAGAACCTTTTGAACTTTTGCCTCTGTGAACCCTCCTGAAGTCAGAGACAGCCAAGAGCCTTGTCTTGTCTTTAATATACGTGGTCTTTGGCTTGGCGTGGCATTGGCAGAGCCAATGATATATGCATTCTTTAGTACACAGGCTGCCTTCCATCTGGGTCCCAAGTACATTCCCGAAATGATGATTGGAAATGCTGATCAAGAAAGGTTGCCCTGAAAAAGTGATCCGCAAGGAGCCAGGTGAACAGTAACTGCTTTCATTTGGAATTTTTAAATTGTGAAATATGCAGCTTTGGCCTCCCAGACGATTCTCACTTAGGATTTTAAGAGTACTATAGCAAGTTCATTTATTGTTATTTATTTGTAGGTTATGTGTTTTTTGTAAAAGAGACTGCTTCATACTAAATTTATAACTTTTAAATATACAGAGTTGTAAGGTGGTATTGAATAGGATGTAATTAATGTATATGTCCGTTCTTCAAAGTCAAACAAACAATTCAGGAGTAAATTGTGGTGGTTTCTCAGTAATATTTTTCTATGAACTGTTTATATGATACTCTGGAGTACGGTTATATGATCTTGAATTCCTATTCCTACCACCTAGAAAGGCTGTTTTCACTATTTTGTGCCTTGGTTTCCTAATATTACAGGCACATTCAATATGCTGTGGCTGGACTCAACTTCCTAATATAGCACATTACCTCCGAGTATTATAAATTGTTGTAAACGGTAAATGAGAGAATATACTATCGTCTTTATAAAGTTCTTAATGGTTGTGATGGTTTGTACATGCTTGGCCCAGGGAGTAGCAGTTTTAGGTGAGGCCTTGTTGGAGTAGGTGTGGCCTTGTTGGAGTAGGTGTGGCCTTGTTGGAGTAGGTGTGGCCTTGTTGGAGTAGGCATGTCACTGTGGCTGTGAGCTTTAAGACTCTCTTCCTAGCTGCTTGGAAGCCAGTCTTCTAGTTGCCTCTGGAACAAGAGGTGTAATTCTCAGCTCCTCCAGCCCCATGTCTGCCTGGTTGCTGCCATGCTGCCACCTTGATGATAATAGACTGAACCTCTGAACCTGTAAGCCAGCCTCAATTAAATATTGCCTTGGTCATGGTATCTGTTCACAATAGTAAAACCCTAAGACAATGGTATACATATCAATTGGCTCTCCACAATTAAATAATGCCAGATAAATAACATCTGCTACTGACTATGGTATAGTCTTCCCCAAGCCATTCACTGAGTGTGAAGTTTAAGTGAGATATTATACAGTCATTGCCAATGAGTTGGTCCAATAATCTGTAACACACCACACAAAATATAAAAATGCTATAAGTTTAATGTACATTTTATAATTCAATAACACAATCATATATTTTTTAAATTAAAGTATATAACATATATAATTATATTTTAATTAATATAAATACCATATTGTCAATGCATTATGTTTTGGAAGCATGAACTGGAAACAAGAACTTCTAGGGGAAAGTACCCATACATATCTGTTTATTGCTTTATAGACCTTTATTTTGGCACCTTTGACACTTTGAGTACAATGGCATTTGTTGTGATAATGTGTCTAATACACTGCAGAATTCTACCATAACCCTTGACTTCTATCATCTAGGTACCAGGAACTTCTCTCATGCCCCAGTGTTGTGACAACTGTCTCAGCCACAGGGATACAAAATGTCCCAGGCTGAGAAACATCACTTTAGAGAAATACAGTCAGAAACTACCAAAATAGAGCTTCTAGAGGAAGACATCTAGAAGAGCATTTTTATAAAAGAAAATAACAAGGAACCAATTGCCTGTGTCAAATATACTGAGGAGAGAATTAAGTTTTGATAACTAACAAATAGACAGACTATCTACTGGATTCACACACGAATACTTGAACCTTATGGGATGTCACAGGTGAGATCAGCAGGGACAGAAGCCTGGAAGGCGTGGGATGGACACTCATGTGTTACACAAGCTTCAACAACCTGTTGGTAGCAGGCTAATCTCAGCTTGTACTTAGAATGTGGTCCACATTTGTCATGCGATTCTGGACACATGTTTTAAGCACCTCGAGCCTCAGAATCTGCATAAATATAACTTACAAAATGAAGACAGACATATATTTCCTGAAAACAAAGTCAACTCATAAATATTCATTAGAGACAAATCATGCTTGTTTGGTTTGGGTTTGGAAGGGTTGGTTGGCCTTGGGCAGGGACTGTGGAAGCCAAAAAGGTGGGCTGGGCTGGAGAAAGCAAAATGATAAAGTGCCTGCCTGGTCACACGTGGCTATGGGTCACTGCTTGGAAACGTGAGAACAAAATGGGACCCCAAGCTAATGACTTTCAGGTGTGCTGGCCCAGCTGCCTGGCCACTGGGGAATGATGCCGAGGCCGAGGCCAGTGCTCCAGAGCTGCCAAGGCAAACATCCAGGCCCACGGTAAACCAACCAGGGCCAGGGACCCAGGCCTCCCACCAGACTGCATAGCACCCTGTGGCTGTGTGCGCCTGCACCTGCACGCTGTGAAATCAACAGGACCTGCTTCTCATGCCCCTTCTCACTACTGCCCAGGTTCCAGTCTTCTCAAAAGTATCTGTCCCATTCCCTCATTCTTTGCTCGGGACCTACTGGCAACCCTGTTGGTGGGAGCTCTGGCTAAGTCTGACCTTACTGGCAGAGAGTCTCTTATTCCCTTTCCCATGGGCATGTTACCTGGCTCTATTCTTTGCATGGAGTTCCCTTCTCTCTTCTAGTCTCACCAGTTATATTAAGTATCTCCCGATTTTTTGATCATCCATTTATTATAGCAAATCTGGCCAAGACACATTCCTTCTAACCCTTGGCTGTAGGACATTTGATTATCACAGATGCAGTTTTTGACTCCCCAAGGTGTGATGGATCATGTGTTCAGGTGTGCCTAGTCTACACGACATGAGTGTTGATACTTGCACAAACTATCCTTTCAAGATACTTTGCTCCAAGCTTTCAGAAGGATCTTTTTGTTATTCTGTACTCAGGCCCATGATGGTGGGATCCTTGTCTGTGGCCTTAGAAGTATAAGTCAGAATCTAGATTACACTCCTCCTTCATTAGCTGTCCAAACTTTATGGAAGCTCCCTTTATACCCAGTTTACTCATTTGTGAGACTGTAATGTCATTCTCTTTCATTTGATTACTGGGGAGATTGTCAGAGATGAATTGTTCCTTTATTCCCAAGGTATTTGTTAAATAAGCAATTCCACCCCAGGAGCAGTGGTGGGTCCTAGGGATGCTAGTATGGATACAGCATGGTTCCTCATCCTCAGGGACCTATAGTCTAGGAGGAAAGGCAGATGAAAAGCTCAGAAAGGTGGTCCATTATACCAAGTCTAAGAATGAGAGATGGGAGTGGTGTCTTGCTGTAGCCAATCCATTCATAATTCAGGGTCTTTGTGCTTTCGGTTAGACTTTCTCAAGCCCATCTCCAAATCTCTGAAAAAATCTCCTTTAACTTTAACAAACTTTATGTTCACCGTCATTTTATCATTGGTGTCTCTATGACTACACAGTTACAAAATAACTCTCCAATTCCCCCGTGCCCTTCATTTTCTTATAGACACGCTGAGATTCAATATCATACTTCTTTCTTCCCCATATCCCAAAATATGAGCTCCACAGCACCTTCTCTGCACAGCAGCATCTGAGGCTCTATCTGAAATCAGCCAATACTTGTAGATTAAGTGGGCAAACCAGTAGGTAGAAGACAGACTATCGGAGTGAGCCTGTAAGCAATCAGCTGGCACAGGGGCCTGTGGTTGTATTCGGATGGGAATTGTGGGTAAGTGAGGACAAACTCTTAGAATGTTGGCAGCGCCACACTCAGGCTTCCCTAGCATACCTCAGAACTAGAGACCTAGTGTTCCAGGCTTTAGAGGCCGGAGACTTATGGAGGCTTATTGCTCTAGACTTTAATCACCAGCGACACTGGCACTTGGCAGCTCTTGTAATTCTCGGCTTTCAGCAGTAATGGGCTGTGGCAGCAGATAGCAGAGGGCAGCAAGCAACAGCAGGCAGTGGTTGCCGGTGACCCAGCTGTCATAAGAGACCTAGGCTATCAGGAGCTTCAGCTTTTCAGCCTCTAACAGTAGCCAGTGTCACTTCTCTCAGGGCCCTTCAAGCTTGGCAACTCTCTGTACCCAATAACCATGTCGGTCTGTTTCTGATCTCTAGTCCTTCGAGGACATCTTTGTCTCTGTCACCTCTGGCCCTGCCCTTTGTTCTATTGCTCTTCAGCTGCGTTTTCTTCACAATTGCAACTTCCACCATCACAGCCGTGCTCCTGTCCTATATTCTAATACTCCGTTGATGTTTCCACCTCCTCCATATTTCCTACCTCCTACCACTGGAGGAAAGCCATGGAAGAGGCAGACTACTGCAATACTGTGGGATGACACAGGAAGTGTCTCTCACTGGACTGGAAAAGTGAACTGACCATCCTGCTTATATAGTCAGGAAGCAGTGTTGGGGGGAATGGTCTTTATTCCAGCTGTAGCAGATCTACGTGCCAATGAATGGCTGCATTTGCACCAATCCCAGGCTTTCTGAAGCCTGCCCCAGAAATAGCTGATGTTTTTGACCAGCTAAGGAGTGGTAGCTAGATTTAGATGCACTGGCAAAAATGTATGCAGACAGTGGGCTGGCACCAAAACTCATTTAATCCCTTTTAAGAGGACTGGACTTGGCGTGTAGCCTAAAACTTTAAAAAAGAAGTAGCACAGTTTTAGTCCTGTAAAAGGCACTCATGACTCTGCAGCTGCCACATATTGGGTTATGAGAGACACATGAACTTAGAAGAAGAGGCAGAGACGTTTCCTAACTCCATATGAGGACACAGGCATGGGTATAGTCTGTGCTCTCCACCGTCTAGGGAGAAAGACAAATGAGGAATAATAGCAAGGTGATACATAAGAGATGACAGTTGACTCTGATGGACCATTACGTCAGGGGAGACATGAAGTCATTGGCACCTGGATTGAGTGTCTCCACTGGCTGCTGTGGTCAGGCCTGATGTAGCTTTGCATATTCTGAGAGTTCAACTCCAGCCTATCAGGCCGGTGAGGCCTTCTAGTCCATCTTTAAGCTCCTCATCCCCAGCATGCTGTTCCCTAACGTGTTGATAAATTAGGGCTCAATTAGTTCGGCTCCAGTTCCACTCGGCTCTTGTTACACCACATAAAGCAGAGTCTGTTTAAATGAGTTTTTGTACCAGGTGAGCTCTTGCGAGGCTCTGCACTGCGATGGGATAGCTGCATTAAAGAAGCAGTTCTGAGACAAGTGGGCAGCGCCTTCTCCTGGGCTTTGCAACATACCTCGAGGAAAGAAGCTTCTGAGGGTTCGTGATGGACTTGTATTGGACCTGAACAATATACCTGTGGGGTCAGCAAACCAAGTTCTTCTAGTTTCTCACATGTGTTTAGGGCTTTGAAGAGTTGTATTCTAAAGGAAACTGAAGAACCATATCGTTCTGAAGTGTAATTTCAGTTTTGTTTTTTTAATTAATGATATGTCATAAGTAAAGATATATAATAGCTGTGGTCTAGAGATGCTTGTGTGTACCCACATGTGTATGTATGTGAAGAAAACTTAGCCATTATAAACTTTAGGAAGTGACATAATGAGTCATGTGACTTAAAAAAAAAACACTGAGATCTGCTGTTGTTTTCTTGTCTTATCACCTTTTACATACAACAATTGTTCTTCAGCCCAGGTCTACAACTTCAAGTTTGCATAGATGCAATCTACTCTTCATATCAATATAAGCACACTATTTACTATATATGCTAAATATATTATCTTTATTTGATATATATATATAAACATATATATGATATATTGTGCATATATTACCATCACCACCACTATCATACACAAAAATATCCAAATGTTTTCATTTCACATTTATAAGTCCCTTATAAATACTATCATCCTGCACTGAGCATTTCAGCTGAAAGGTATCAATTTGGAACATAATAGCATATCTTTCTTTGGGGAACATCTCCAAATACCGACTTTTTGAGAGAATGTTCAGTAAATCTCTTTCCCCTGAAAAAAATGCAGGGAATATGAAAGATGCCCACAGATCTAAACATGTTATGTTCTTTTCTCTCATTTCTTTTTTTTTCTCATAGCTGTAACATATTCAGGAGTAGCAACTTCTCTGATGGGATCTATGCGTTCAAAAGTCAAGGTCAGAGGAAGGACAAACCAAGGATTCAGATTCAGAGGTAGCTCTAATAGAGGCATTGCTTCAAGGCGTCTGAAGCGGGGACTGTGTCTTCTCTATGGAATTCTGAAATGACTACTCATGGACCCAGGCTGCCTGTATAGAAGAAAGAACATGTTTGCCCTAGCTGAAAATACAGGGAAGAAGACTAATCTTTACATATCACAGAACTATGTTTGAAGCTACCAAGTCCTGATTTGTCTCTATGCATGAGACCCTCTATAAAAGGAAGCTTTAACTGACGTCCTATTCTTGGTTCTATTCTTGACAATGGGGATTACTGCATTCCAGGTCCCAGGAAATAGCCACCACAAGTGGCCAGCAGGACCGTCCCAACTGCACAGGAAACATTTTAGAGGACCAGGAGGTCAGAAGTGGCTGTCAGTTGTCTGCTGATTTCAGAAGTAGCTTTCCTACTGGAGGGGTACAATGGACTTTCAATGTGAAGCCAGTGTCTTACAGAACATGTTCTAACCGGCTTGGTTTCTGGTAGCCTGAGTTTCACCGAGTCCATGAGTTCAGTAGAATATTCAAATAATAGATGTTGATTCTGAGTGGTCCACAAAGCAAAAAAGGCTCAACCCTGGATGACAGCGCCTTAACCCAAAGGCTAGGCTTGTCATAACTGAGCACAGGCAGGCTAATTAAAGCGGAGTGAGAATAAAAGAACAACAACAATGACAACACCGTGAAACAAAACCAAACCAAAATAAAACAAACAAACAAAAAACCTAGAACTTTATCTAATCTCTGGCTAGAATTATTCACTTGGAAATCAGGAGCAAGATGATGCAGCAAGAGTAAGTCAAACCAGGATGCGAACTCATGTCTTCTTAATTTCAAATCAGTGTGTATGTGCACTGAACCCCAACCCTTCTCTTAATTCTATATTACCATGCTTACTACCTAAGGCCATATTGAAAGCAACCATTCATTCCCCTAAGTCTAGCTCCCTAAACCCAACTGTGAATATGGAGGCAATATCTATGCGTCTGGTTGATTTTAATATGACATGAGGACCTGGAAGTCCCTCTTATTCATTTTATTTATTTATTTTAATGGCCCAAATTCAACTCCACTAAGCAAATCAATTCAGCACCGAGGCTGAAATTTACAATACACTCACCAATACTATGGCTCAACAGGGTGCATTAAGAGGCTAGTTAAACACCAAACGTAGTATAAATCTCAACCTTATAGGTGTGCTGAAAACGTAAATAGCTTCCAAAGAGCTGCGATCAATACCAAGATATATGTGAAGGCCCAGAGTGTGCAAATAATTTAAATTTTAAATTAGCCCCTGCTTAGTAATCCCCCACCCTTTTAGCATCCAGGGCTCTGCAGTTCCTGTTAATGGCACTAAGTTTCCAGTATCCATGTTTGAATCTCTGCTCAGATATCCAAACTAAAACGAAGGTAGCATTAAGGTCCATGTGTTGATTGAGATCAAGAAACAGAAATGAGGATGAAAAAATGGAAAGAAAAGATGACAGGGTAAGTGATATGGGGTGCTGTTATTGGACATCTGAGAAATAGATGAGGTGGGAGAAAGGGTGAGGAGTGAACTGGCATTGAGAAACAGCAGGAGAAAGTAAAGATGGCAGGTACCTGGAAAAACACAGCATCATAAACAGTGCTATGCCTTCCCCCACATGGGACCAGTACTGCTGGATCACTGGAGACTTAGTTCATGAACCCTGTCCGCCTGCTGGTGCTTATACAAGGAGGGATGCGTTGCACCAAGCAGACTGCCTGGAAGCTAGGGTCCCAAATGCAAGGCCATCTGACTTGTGAAGCACCACCATGTCCTTTCTCCTTGCTGTCCGCAGATCCACTCATGGTTTAGCAGACCTATAGACAGCTGAAAACTTCAGGAAGAGCTCACTGGGGAGAAAGGGCAATTTTCACTGTGCAGCAATTTTTTGTAGCTGTTGGCTCCTAAGGTGCCAGGGGTGATGGTACAGACAAATTAACAACCATAGGATGAGTCAGAAAACAGTAGTCTCCAGGAAGATGGCTCTAACACACTCTGGATTACTTCAGTCCCCTGTTGGCACATGCAGATCGAGCTGCTTGCATCCACAGTTTATTGCATCCACGGGAAGAAGATTGGTAGCATCTCTGTGGCCTCCCAAGATGGATGACTGTCTATCAGAACCACGACAAGTCCCATTAAGTTTGGTTGACCTTCCAAGAAGCTCTCCCAGGAGTTTAAGTGAGAAATTACAAAGTTTTTCCATCTATCTCCTCTTGAGAGTCTCCCTCCAGCTCCTCTCCCTTTTGCCCAAGTACTCAGATGGAGATAAGGCCAAAGCTGCCATAGAAAAGGCTAATGGTTATTGCTCCGACCTACTCCTCCTGCCAACACTTAATCCCATCCCAAACTGCACCTGAGAACGTGTTCCCCACTCCCTCTGCCCTGACTTCTTTGATGCTCTGGGAATCTCAGAAAAAAATACAACCAAGCCCATGGGACTTATCTTTAATGTTACCATTCCATCCTTAGTCAAGCTGAATCCTCTGTAGCATGGGATGACATTGTCCCAAGCACACACCTGTATCTTTGACTATGTCCATTCATTTCCAGGACTGGCTTTCAGCTCAACAGGCATGATGGCTCTTAAGCTTTTTGTGTGATTAACCAGAAAGGAAGTGTTTGCCATTCTGAGTATCTCAGATATTTTCTTGGTTCTCCCTCAGAATTTTCAAACTGTCCTCCAGTGTTCTGTGAATATGGCTCTTTTCATATGACTGTATCTAATTTCAGGGCATTGGCTAAATTATGGAATACACTGGACATTTGGTACTGTTAATGGTAGCATGTTCTGAATAGATTCATGCAAATGAGCAGAGGGTATTACACAGCACAGTGGGTTATTATTGAAGCCCAAAATGCTCCAACACATAAACAAGTTCATTCTTGATCTTCACTGTGAACTGTGTAACAGACATTAATTCACTTGCACTATTCCCACAATGGAAAGATTTTATCCTGTTTTACAAACATTAAAATGAGACTTTCATAAAATGGTTAAGCCAATTGCTGAAGGTCTTGAAAACATTATTTATGAGTTGTGAATAGGAATTGAAAGCCTACTCCATTCAGCTTCGACAGACTCACCGATAGCCTCTGTAGAAATTGCACTGTGCAGCTCACAGTGAGAGTTATTAGCCTACTAAACTTATAAATGATCAGATCTGCGGTCCAGGCTTGCAATGAGCTGAGGGATTATGAATACGTGACTGTAACAGAGCCTACAAAGGGCTTTTGGGGGATGGGGATGTCAGAGTCTAAAGCATGGGGTGAGGATGGTTTCACTCACTCACACAGTGCTTTGATTATGATTCTATATCATTCTTTATAACTTCACTATCTAAAGCGGGTTCTTTTCTTACCACATGCTAGTCATCTTTCTACCACAGTGACAAAACACATGAGAACATAACTTAAAGGGGGAAGAGTTTACTTTGCTTCCTAGGTTCAGAGGTTTCAGTTCATGGCTTGCCAGCTCCAGTGCTTTGGATCTGGGGTGAAAGTCATGATGGTGGGGTGTCCATGGCAAGCCTGTTCACCTCATGGCAGCTAGGAGCTAGCCTGAGCAAAAGGAGTTGGATACACAATATATCATTTAAAGTCAGACACAGTGATATTCTTCCTCTAATTAGACTGCTCCAAAAAGTTAATCTAGTTATGAAATAATCAGTGGATTAATTATATACCATAATGAATCAATAACTCCTCAATAGCATTATCATCAAGCAGTTAATGTCTGAGTCTTTGGGGACATTTTTATTATCTGAACCTATAAGAAACCCTACAACATCAAGAAAAACTGTGGTGTGTAGGGTATCTTAAGCGGTACCCATCATAAAACTCTACTGTTTTCCTGGCTTTGACTTGAGGACAGTTATTTATGGTTGAAAATGGTAAATGGGACATTATCAAAATTCCAAGGTCAGTTCACTTATTTCTGAGGAAATTTCCAAATAAAAGGTCTTGTTATTTTCAACAAAATATCTTAGGGCCTTATGCATTTGCTCAGCAAACGAAGTAATAACTGTAATTCAGATCCTGTTGTAGGCCCTGATTTTTAGGGACAAAGAGAAAGCCTTTGAAGTTACATAACTCACACAGGACAGAGAAAGTCTTACCTATAATTCAACCAAATCTTACCTACAAAATAAAAATAACTGCACTTCAAGATTATTTACTCGGAGAGAGGGAGAAAATGTGGAGGCTTTCCTGACTTTGGACAGTGACATTGGCCACCTTCTTGGAAGAGGTGCCATTGAAGTAGAAGCCCAAAGAAAGAGAAGCCAGGGGTCATATAAGAGAGAGGGTGCCTGACACAGGAGTCAGGGGAGTGAGAGGCTCTGTGCATCTTAGATGCTGAGATGACCTAGCTGCCAGCAAGGCTGCTCTGAAGTCTTCTGAAGCCAAGAGACAAACATATGGAGTGGCACACACCAATGTCCTTCTCCCTCTCCTCAGTGTATACTGACATGAGCCAAGCCTCCTTCTGAAGCAACTCTGTTTTATTCTTACGTTCCTGAGAGTTGAGGCAGTAGTATCAGACAAGTGAGAGAAGGAAAGATTTTGGCTCACGGCTTTAGAGGGTTTTGCTCTATCATATCAGCTCAGTATATTGTGATAGAAGCATGTGGTGGGGGCTTTTCACATCACAGTGGCCCAGGAAGCAAAGCATGACAGGAAGCAGTAGTTGCGTATGACCTTGGCCCAGATTGTGTACTTCTGGCCCCTCCCCTGAGCCTTCAAATAGCCTCCTCAGGATAACCAGCAGCCAGAGAACAAGCATTCAAAACATGAAACAGATTAAACAATAGGCTTCTAGCTCAGCCCTAAACAGGCAGTCCAGGAGATTCCACCAGGCCCAGGGCTTCCTCATTTTAATGCTCCTGGAGGTACAGCATCAAGTCAGCCAGGCAGCCTCTCTGGAGGAGGCCTCAAGATCTACTGATATCAACTTGATATCAACTGAGGAAAGACAAGGGGATACCTGCGGGGGAGGGGTGGTTGTGCAAATCCATTTAAACTAGTTTCTGCATGTGAGAAGATTTGTTAGCTGGGGCAGTCTTGTACTACAGAGAAGCCATGTTTAAGATCATAGAAGAAAGTCAATTAAATGGGTCTTTGAGCTCTTCCTTTGGTCACTTTTGTTCTGTCCCCTCCCTTCTTTTTTGGGTTGATTGGAGCTATTTCCCCTTCTCTCCCTGTGTTTTTTCCTATTGGCTTTTCTCTCTGAGCAGCTTAGGGAGAGAGATGTAATTATCCCCATTACTACCTAAGGAGACTCGGAGGTGCAGACTGAGAAGCCATAGAGGCAGAATTTGCCCTGTAATGTGTCTCCACTGTTCTAACCCAGCTCCATCCTTTTCATACTTACCTCACTGGACATGTGTCTGGGTCCTTGATCATCTTTCCTTCCTGACAGTAGGTACCACACTCATCCAGTGTTACAAGTGAACAAACGGAGCCCTCCATCCTTCCACGGCTTGAGCGGCCAATGCGTTACTCAAACCCAGGGGTAACACAGCCACAGCATTCTGTTGTCTTCAATATCTTGTATCCCATGCTTATTAGATAATGATGAAGAGGAAGATAATTAATGCTTTGGGTGAGCATGGAAGTGAGGGAGTTAATAGATAAGCCAAGCCCCCTGGGCAGCATACTCAACCATGGCTGCCTTGAGCTTCTGTGAGTTATGCACCAAAACCCCTCTGAAGTCTCCAAGCTGTCAGCACAGATTCCACCAGGGAATGAGCAACAGCCTTACATCTCAGGCCCCTCTGAAACCCAGCGAAGGAGAAGGCATAGAGCAACATTCAGACAGCTCCTGGAGCCCTGGGCATGGTGCCCTCGCTTGTGGAGATGGAAACATGAGGACTGTCTGACCAGAAGATGCCTTGTTGTTCCTGACACCTCAGACTTAAACCTAGTTCCTGTCACTTTACATCTCCCACCCAGGTGAAGAGATGCAAGGACAGAGGAGGAGAGAGAAAAGAGGAGACCTCCGAGTCAGGGAAAGAGGCTAGCGAAGAAGCTTCCTTGTGATTTAATCAACCAGTACAGGGACCCATGTGCCTTTCCTATGAGAAAACCCTAAGTGGAAATATCACCCTTCCCAATTATTGTCCACAAGATACTATCGCATCGAAATTTTTCCTTCTATTTGTAATTCTTTCAATCTTTCAGATTACATCAAGTGAAAGAGTTTAAATTAGTCCAGTGTGTTAGCATCTCTAACACAGATGATGTTGCTACCTTCCCAATGAAGAGCTAAATTTGTCAGGTGAGGGTGCCCAGGTCGAGCTCACGAAAGCCCATGAAAGTTTCTACTGTCCTTTCTCCTTTTTAGAATTTTCTGTTTTCCTGTGGAAAGTGTCCTTGTATCTCTCAAGGAATGGTGGAAGGTGTTTATTTAAATCCGATTCACAAAGTTTCTATAAGCATTTAAAAAAAAAAAAACACCAGACAACCTCTTACAGACATTCTAAAAAACCCTGGAGGAGAGGCAGAGAGGTCTGCAAGCAGGGAACGAGAGTCTTGGAAGGTAAGTCTTGGCAGCCTTGCTCTGAGGACCTTAGAGAAATTCTGGAAAGTTCTAGAGGCCAGTTCTGACATAGTTATGCAGAGACTTGGTTCCTGCAGCCAGCAGGGGCCCCCCTGAGCCCCTGCATTCTCAGAGCAAACATCAGTCTCTCTGCTCTTTGTCTTTAATGACCACAGCCGTGGGGGAGCAGCCTTTACTCCCAAGGAGGCTGTTTGTATCCAGTCCATGAGGAGAGACCTAAATTGGCATTCCACATAGTAATAAAAAAATTCCCAGCAATTATTAAAAGATTCTTATCTCTTGCTCCCTACGTGGATAATGAGTTCCTTCTCTGCTGGACTGAGACAGGCTGTCTCTGCTCACACTTAATGAAACCGGACCAAGTTTGCAAATGAGCTGGCCCTGCCTCTCCTCTTAACCTCTGCTTGTTGAGCTGTACATCAAAACTCTGGCTTCTGTCTTTTCTTATTAACAGCCCGTAATCTTACCAGGGACCTTGCCTTGGTACTTCCTCTTACATCTGCAGATCTGGTTTTGGCTGGACAGAACAACTGGGGGTTTTAGCTTCTGGATCTGAGTTGGGACATCTGGGTGACCCCAATGAGAGAAGGCTGTGGGTTGGCAGGCACGTTTTATCATGTATTTTCTGATAAATCATTAATTCTCTATCACTTTTTTTTGTAGGACCCAATGACCCTGGAAAAACTATTTAGTTTTGGTTTCAGTGAATGTCCTCTCAACCTGGGTTGAGTCATTGTGACTTTACTATGTTTGGACTTTTGAGGACTTTCCCTCATTTAGATATAACTTTCAATAAAAAACCTTTGAAATAAGAATAGCTCTTTTTAAGTAGGGTGTACTTAACTTGGTACAGCTTTTCCTGAAAGGCTCACCCATGTTCTCTGCCCTGGAAGACAAAGAAAAATGTATGTACGTGCCTTCGGGGACAGCATGGGGGCATGGGTTGACATGGCTGGCATCCTGAGTGCATGAGCTATTATTTCCACACTGAATGGGTGAAGCTTTCAGGAAGGTCTGCATCTGAGAAGTGTGACTGCCTTTGTCGGTTTCAGGAAGATTTTTGTTGGAAAATAATAATCCACTTCAGGGGTGTTTTATTCAGACACTTCCAGCTATGTGTGTAATGCTGTACAGCAGAGGAAGATCACCCAAGGCATGGCAGCCTAACCATATATATATATATATATATATATATATATATATGTATATATGTATATATGTATATATATGTATATATGTATATATGTATATATATGATGTGTGTGTGCATGGTGAGAGACAGAGAGAGAAACAGAGACAGAGACAGAGAGACAGAGAAAGACAGAGACAGAGAGAAAAAAGAGAAGTATGTGTGTGTATATATATCCATATATATGCATATATATGTATATTTATATCAACATATCAACTTTCTGATTGTTAGGACTGGGAAATCAAGCAGGATTCCTTTGTTCTACTCTTTTGCCCTCTATGATACAGAAGCAACCTGGCATCTCAGGGAGGGCTATTTACCTGGTGACAAGCTTATCCTAAGTGACTTTGCTCATGTCATGGCCTTTTGGAGAGAATGAAATCTCTTGAGAAGCTCTCCTTTTCCCTCTCAGTGTGTTCTCCAGGGCTCATTCGGGGTCTGAAGCAGGCCTGGACCTTTTACGTGATTGTTAGGTTCCCAGGGATGTTTCTAGAAACAGTAAGATAAAGCTGCTGCCCTCTTGCAGATTCTCTATCTGATGTGCACTGAGTTTCCTTGGATGCCTTCCCGCCGGGTGAATCTCTGGTCCCATTTGGGTGATGCACAGAGAGAAGGCTCTTTCAGTCATTCTTATGCCTGGCTGTGCATAAAACTAACTTAGGAAACTTGGAGAAAAAGACAGAGTCCTGGAATCTCCTAACCTGGATCCAGATTTAAAAGCACAGGGTTAGGATACAGGAATCTGTGTGTCCTGCCCCATTCTTTTGTGATTTTGATGTAAGCCAGGTCTGGTAACCACTGGCCTGTGTCCTCCTCTGGTTCTTTTATTAGCTTCCTGAAGTGCTAGGTCCTCATTTCAAAAGGACTAGGCAATTAGCCCTCTCAGCTGGTAAAACCAGTTTGGTTATTGAGGAGAGAGAGCCCTAGGGTGTGTTTTCTATACTTAGGGTCTGACCAATGACCTTACCTAGCTGCCCTACAGATGCCATTGGTCACCAGGGCAACCCAGCCAGGAAAGGTTAAAGGCTCAAAGAAAACATGCCTTCACTATCGGGAATGGGGGTTGGGACAAGCCTAAGAGAAGGCCACACTGAATATGTCACCACTGAATACAACACCAGTTTCTATTCTAAAACATATGTGATTCTTGATGTCTACTTGGATTTTCAAATAAAGTTCGGGATTATTTACTACCTCCAAAGTATATCCCATTCCCACCCTCTAGCCCCCTTTTTTCTCCAAGGACATCTATATTAAAATTAAATTATGCATTCATGTAACATAGTGGCTCAGAGGGAGATCCTGGGTTTAAAACATAAATAGAATCTTGGCCCTAGCGTTGTGCATGACTTTACTGCGTTCTAATGACCTTTGCGTCAGTTCAATTTTTCACCGTGTAAAATGCTAGTATAGTCCGTGCATATCCTATTTGAGGTAAGATAGAAGGAAGTACTTACAAAGTCCTCATCTCAGTGTCCACAGCATGGAGAGTGCTCAGGAAATACCTCTGCTATTACTATCTCATTTGTTTTATTTTGATAACACTTAACATGCAATCTCTCCTCAATGTATTTTAAGTGTGCCACACAATATTGTTATCTCTGGATAATGTATAGCAGATGCCTGGAATTTACTTATCTGTCCCAATTGAAACTCCATACTATCCGCTTTCCCTGGCCTTCGGGGATGGCTATTCTATGCTCTGCTTCCTGGAGTCCATTTATTGTAGATGTGTCACACTCAGTAGAGACAGGAGAAGTTTATTGTTCTCTGTCTGGCTTGTCCCACTTTGCATAATGTACTCGAAGCACAGCATTGTGATGTCTCACGGTACAGGATTTCTTCTCTGAAAATGTTGGGCCAGATGTCAAGGTGTGAACAGTTGTGTGTCCTCACTAAGAAATACATACTAAACTAATTCTTTCCTTGCATGAACGTCACATGCATGAGCACCACATATGTTAGGGATTAGTCTACTTGCGTGTGCTGGACTGCTACAGGATAGGAACACGGTGGGTTTATTTATACCAAAGTCTCCACAAACAAGTGAGCAATGTGCTTGGTCATCAAAGCTGCCATGGGTTAGCAGTGCTAAGGAGACATCATGTGCTCCTGTCTGTGTTTTCTTAGTTTGTATATTAGTCCTCTATGGAGGGTTTAAGGTCAGAGTGCTCAGATTTTACATCATAATCCCTAAAAGGTACAACCCTATGTTTTATATCCCCAAAGATTAAAATTCTTCACTTAAAATTCTATTAAAAAAATCACAATCTTCATAGATTAAAATTCCAAGTGTTAAAATTCTAAGAGCCGGAAGTCACCCAAATGGTAGTCCTCGTTTAACACAGGTTGTATGGCAAGGAGACGAAGGCTGAATTCTGGAGAGCAGATCAGCAATGTGATATAAGAATAACAAAAAAGTTCCACTAAAAACTCACCATGTGACTGCATCAGCATTTTTTCCAGATGACAAAATCCCAGGAACTTTAAATGAAGTAAAGATGTATTGGCCAGAAGAAGCCACAGAAGATAACTAGTTTGAAAATATTTATGTCCCTAGCAGGGTGGGTAGACCCTTCTGTTAACACGGTTGCTCTGAAATCACTAATACGGCTTGCAAGAAATCTGTGATCCGTTCACGAGTGCATATGGAATGCATCTTTGCACATCCAAACCAACACAGAAACATGACACATGTGTTGGGAAAACTTAACAGGGAATGATCATTCAATGTATATCAAATTGTAAAAGAAATTCAAAGAGAACAACGTCACATAGGAAATGAAGATGAGTGTATTCTCCTAGGAGAACCAGTGCTCTGAAAGACAAAAAATAAAATAAAATAAAATAAAATAAAATAAAAAGGCAACTCTCCATCCAAAGGAAAAATCTTCAAGACGCAGCCCGTGCTTGTGAGAGTTCACCAGCTCCTACAGGCCGCCTCTGTGTTTCGCATTATCTCTCCCTGAAATGCACTGTTCATACACTAAATTTTCTTTTTACTTATTTCGGTTTGTTTTTCTGTATTAGTTTTCACCTCCATTACTTTAAACCCACAGGTACCTTTTGTTTTTGCAATTCATTATGCTGCACACTTCACCTTTGTACAATTTCCAAAGAGTTAAAGGTGGCGGAAAGACTTTCAGACAACGCTAATTCATTTTGGGCATTTCCTTTTTCAAAGCATTTGATGGGAGTACATTATAGAAAGGCATCGGTAAACAGCATGTTTATGCATAAAATTGTGGAACCTCCCCTAATCAGCGAAGAGGTGCCTCCTGGTGTGTTTCCATTCTGGAAGATAGAATGGCTTGCTAGCTTGCCTCTTTAGATGGTTGCAAGGTAGTGGTAACCCATCGCAGTCTTTGATCGATTTCATCCAAAGACATAGGCTTTCCGATCTGATTTAGTTGACTGCAATTATAAAGTGGGGTTTGTATAATCCCAATCCCAGTGACGCAGATTTATATATTTTCCTCTTTCACTTATGCCCTGACAATATTTGTTTATCTTTTTACACTGACAAATTATCATAAGTGTATTTGAGGGTTAATGCTTATAAAATATGTACTTTATTAATGCTCATTTTGCTACAAAACCTGAGTATACTGGTCACTCTTCTTTTGCTGTAGCAAACCTCAGAAGACTGGATGATTTGTAAGAAAACATTGTTTATTTAGCTTGTAATTCTGGAGGTCTAAAAACAGTGGCTGGTCTCTGCTCTGCTCCGCTCTAGTGAGTCTTCAGGGAGGATGGTACCACACAGACTAGAGCACACATGGGGGCAAGGGAGGGGAGGAGGTGACTTGGGAAGGCAGGAAACCAGAGCAAGAAGAGGAGCTCCTCTCTTGTTCAACTTAGTTTTTGCTTCTTCTACTTCCTCTCCTTCTTGTTTCTCACATGTGAGGAAGAGGAAGATGGTATCTTCCTCTTCTATCTAACATCTCCTTGTCTGTTTCTTGCTGAAGCCTGTGGTGACAGAGATGGAACCACTATGACGTGTACATTAATAAGCATAGAGACATTTGTCCATAGCTCACTCTGAGGAGAGTTAACTTGCTCCCTGAGACCAGCTTTAATCCCTTCCTATGAGACTATTCCCTACGACCTGATTTCCTCCTACGAAGTATTTCTCAAGGACTACACTACCTTTCATTACTCCACTGAGGACCAACTTTGCAGCAAGTCAATACTTGTGGAACAGACCACAGTGATCTATGAAATGTTGTGCCATGATTTAGATTTCTCAAATACATCATTCTTTAAAAGTTGTAATGAATGAATTGTAAACAGCTTTAGGGTTGGTGAGATGCCCCAGTGAGTGATATGAGTTTGATCCCCGGAACACACATGGGGAAACCAATTCCCCTAAACTGTCTTCTCACCTCCACATGTGTGTCATGGTACACACAAAGACACACACACACACACACACACACACATACACACAAAGATACATACTGAGAGAGGGGGCATGGAGACAGAGACGCAGAGACACGGAGACACAGAGAGAGACAGAGAGAGACTGAAAAAATGAAAATTAAAATTCTTTCCTTCCCCAGAATTATATCTCTTTGGATTTTGAGCCTTCTGTATTAAATGTTCAGTGGGTAAAAGGGCACATCCTATAAGCCTGGTTAGAATTTCTCCTCCCTCCACACTGTATACTTTATCCAGGTATATGGTTCATAATTCATCCAAATATAGTACATACTGCCTTATGGTAACCTGTGTAGATGACTTAGTTTGATATAGATTCCTGTGAATAGCCTAAAGGGACATGGACTCCTCTAGAGATGTAGCACCGATATACAGCTAAGAGTGCCAGTCAGGAGCTCGTAAGGACTGATGTAGGACTCACTGTAGGACTCATGTGCTTCATGGTGCCCTATGTACAGCTCCCAATGGCGGTGCATTTTCCAGACCACTTAGGGGTCTCACAGAGTTCATTCTTCATTTTTATCCCTCCACAGTACACTTTATAGACTTAATTGTCCCATATACAACATATATTTTCTTGTATAGATGATATAATATGTGACATCGATTTACTATTGCAATGGGCAAATCCATGTTGTCCCGGAGAGTGACTGTAGTCCATGTACAAGAACACAGTGTGTGTTGTAGAGGCCATATTATCTTGAGTAGACATAAGTATGCTCTTCAAATATTGGCCAGTGTTGATCTCTAATTCTACTGTATTGAGTTCATATGCCCTGAGAGAGACCATAGGATAGTGTAGAGAACCCAGATAGCAGTCACAGTGCACAGTAGAGACTTAGTAAAATCCATTATGTGGCTCTCAGTGTCCTTTTGTAAAGCTCTAAGTGCCCCAAGGTGGACACATTGCGGTGAGCTAGAGGAGTTCATCCAGCCCTATTCTTTTAGAATGGAACTTATTTTCCTATTTTCAGACCATAGCATCATTCATTAAAGCTCATAGAGACCCATATAGGTTCTGTAGTACTTACTCTAGCCCACACAACATAATATAAGTACTCCCACTATACCTTTATTGAGGACATGACTGACGGTTTAGAGCACATAGTGAGACATCTAGAAGTTGTCATACCCAGGATAGAGCTCTATAGAGCTCAAGTGGCCTGTGTAGGTCTAATTGTGAATCTATAGTGATCTCAGAGTCCTGCGCATAGATCTCACAGTGTCATAGATAGAGTTCATAGTGAACTGTGCAGAATACATTGCATACCCTACCTCTATTGAAGTCACTGTGCTCCTTATTTGGGTCATTCTTCATCTGTATGAAGGTCATCATGTATAGGTACCATGGTCATCATGCCCCATGTAGGGTTTGTAGAGTCCTACATAAACCTCAGAATGCTTGCTTCATTAGGGTTATCATTGCTGTAGTGAAATACCATGATCAAAGCAACTTCAGGAAAGAAGGGTTTATTTGGTTCACTCTCTCACATCATTGTTCATCACTGAAGGTAGTCAGGACAGGAACTCACACAGGAACCAGGAGCTGATTTAGAGGCCACGAAGGGGTGCTGCTCCATGGAGGGGCTTGCTCTTCATGACTCATTCAGCCTTCTTTCTTTGTGAACCCAGGACCACCATCCCAGGCATGGTACCGCCCTCAATGGGCTGTGCCCTCCCCCATCAATCACTGATTAAGAGAATGCCATACAGGGCTGTCTACAGCCTGATTTTATGGAGATGTTTTCTTCATTGAAGTTCCCTCTTCTCCTCAATCTTGTGTCAAACTATCATAAAACTGACCAGTACAGTGATCATATAAGAGATCACTTTATCATTAAAATAATTCACCCTGCACCGATATGTAGCCCGTAGAATACCTGTGCAGAACTGATACTGTCCTGTAGGAGTCCATGATGCCCTATAGAGGTTTTAGTGTCAAGTACAGACTTTGTAGAAACCATTATTAATTATTATTATTAATATTTTAAAAAATATTTTGCTCATTCTTAAGAATTTGATGCAGTACAATTTGAACACTAACCCTTCCTCCTCATCTCCTCCCATAACCACCTTCTACACTCCCATCCCTATCCACCCAACTACTTTCTTCTCCCTCCACATTGCCTCTCATTTGTGATGCTCAACTTGTCCTTATGTAGCTCTTAGTGTACCTGTTAGAGCTCATTTGAAGGCCTCCTGATTTGTGCACAGTTCCTAGTGCCCTGTACAGAGTTAAAAGAGTGTTGTGTAAAGCTCACACTATGAAGTCCACAGCCATTTTGCTTGTTAGAACTCGTGCTATACCAACAGAGATCTCTTCGAACCCTATGTGGAATTCAGTGCACACCTGTATGCACTTACAGTGCACTTCACAGAAGTTGGAGTGTCTATATGTAACACATGTGGGTTGATGTCTATATGCTGGTGAGGGACAGAGAGTACAGAGAATGAAGGAAGATGGAGGAAGGACGACCCAGATCCGTGTGGCTTTGAATAGCCACAGGTAGCCATGAATATCTTATAAGGGATGGATAACTACAAGATAATTTGTCTTTTCTAGGTTGACAGTTCATATCAATATCAATTGGCTCTGAGTTTATTCTGTGGATGTTTTGTGGGGGTAAGAACTTTGATTTTGCTGGGGTACAGGGATTTGTGACTTAGCAAGATGGGCGATCACTGCTTGTGCTAGCCATAGAGGTGGCTAGATGGCTGCTGGGACCAGAGAGAAGCTGGTGCTAGTGTGGGATGGAAAAATCCCTTTTTAATATTTCATGCTACAAACACACATATCCTTTATAGAGCTCATAATTCACTTTCATACTACAAGTGTGAAAGATGAGTATTATGTTGTTTTTTTTGTCAAGGTTAATGAATAAACACATTTGCTATTGTTGACCATTTATTTATTTATTTATTTATTTATTTATTTATTTATTTATTTATTTATTCAACTGTTCTGTTTTACTGTAATGCCTCACCAGCAGCTATTGGCAATGCCAAAATGAAGGGAATTAATTACTTCCAATAAAACTGTATCTGTAAACATCCATTCAGTGGGCTAGATTTTTCATAATCTTTACCTTCCTTGACCTTGTATGACACAATCTTAGTACAACGTGTTTGAGCTCAAACTTCCTGTCAAACGTGGACCCTTCCCAACTTGCTTCCATGTCCTTTGATCTCGCCTGATCAAAGCAACGTGTGGAAGAAAGTATTTATTTGGCTTACACTTCCACAACACAGTTTATCATCGAAGGAAGCCAGGACAGGAACTCAAACAGGACAGGGACCTGGAGGCAGGAGCTGATGTGGAAGCCCCGGAGGGGTGATGCTTACTGGCTTATGGTTCCCATCATTTCCTCCTCTTGTGCCTGTCCCCTCTTCCTGTTTATGTTTCAATAGGTCCCTTCTGTTTCTCAGTCAGGACCATGGTGACAATAATAGAACTATATGCACAAGCTACTGTGAAGGGTAAGCTATACTACAATTCTTGGCAGTGTGGTACTTTTGTGCATTTGGTTGGCTGGTGAAGAAAGGCATGGAGAATGGGTGCAAATGCAAACCCTCCTTTGCAGCCCAGAACTCAACGTTCAGTATGAGTTAAGATATATACAAAGGGTCATGACATACAAGTCATCTCAAAGGGAGGATGGTATTCGTAAAGAAGTCGACACTAAGAATAGTTCAAAACTTAAAAAAACATAGGTAATGTGAAAACTAAGACACACCAAATCAAATGTGATTACATTCTAATTTTCATGTGTTAGAGGAATATTTCCTATATTTATAAAGCCTTATCCGACCATGAGGTTGGGAGTTGAATATTTCTGTCCCACTGTAACTGGATGTGTGGGGCCTTTCTCTGCATTATTTTGTTTCATGATCCTAAATCTCTTGTGAGCATTATGATTATTATTCCCACTTCGTAGGTAGGAAAACTGAGGCTTAGAAGCCTTAGAAGGTTTAAAGACTATTTTCAGTGTCACCCATATGGGAAGAGGTTCGGCAAAGTTTGGCACTCAGCCACCTTAATTCCAGAGCTGCTTTGTGACTTTGGAGATTCTCAGGCAGAGAAAGTTCACGGGAGTCACTCCAAGGATCAGTCACTTTCCATTAGCCTCTGGAAATGAGAAGTGGTGAGAGATCTGAAAAGTGTGATGTTGACAATGCAGGGGTTAAGTGGGGGAGAAAAGTCCCTAGGGCTGAGTCATCGGCTGCTCCTCCAATGGTCCGTCTCAGCGCCCACCAAGGCCAGCTGCTCCTCTGTCATCGCTGGCTTATTTTCTTGCAAGACATCTTAGTCATAAACTCAGTAAGTCCTTTCCCCATCAAGAAACCCAGGCAAGCTACTGGGAAACACCCAAACCAGTTCTGTAGTCTGAGTCCATCATCATATTATAAGCCCGAAGATTGAAGCAGGAGATCAGAGGTTAATTGAAGTCAAAAGTTTGGAAACTTTTTAATTGTTCATTTAATTATGCTGCACTCCTCCCTCACCCTCCCCTTTTTGTTACACCTGAGCAATGGCTTGGAGAAAACAAGTTTCTTACACAGATGTTTTCCCTTAAACCCTGCCTCTCCCCCAAAGGAGGGGAAAACCCAGCACTGTCTGTCTGTCACTGTGGTCATCCAAGAAATACAAATTCGCATTTTTCAGGGCCCCAGGGTGTTGGGCACTGGAAGCAGAGGGTTTTGTGACTCAAGCTCAGAGCCCCACTATGTGCTGCAAGAGAATTCGTTGAGAGGTATTTGGAGGTGGAGGTGGACATTTCATATGAGCACAGGATTGCTGGGCTGGCCTATGAGCTTTCTTCCTGGGTCTTAAGGTGACTTTGGGGAAGTTTTGACTCTTTGACTCATACACAAAACCATAGAGGTGTGAAAGACGAACAAGTTTGGGGCTATTGTGCCAATTAAATGAAGCCGTGTATCTAAAGCACCTGCTACAATATTCCAGGGCATAGTCACTCTGGAAGACAGCTTAGACTCTTGGGGATGGTCATCTGTTGACAACCCAAGGCTGTTGTATTACTTACTCTCCTTGTCCTCTGTTGAGACAAAGACAGAAAAATGGCAATAGTTCCCGACTAGTCCCTTAGGTTAACTTCCCTGCTGCAGATTTCTAGATGCTGCCAGGCCTCAGCAGATGGGTCCTCCCATGTGAGAGAGCTCCAGCTTCCAGAATTCTTTCTTTCTCATGTACTAGGTGGGCTTCCCTTGGCCTGAGGGAGCTAATATGTTTCGTTTCGCAGTGAGTTTTGTAGATTGCATCTGGCCAGATGTTCCTCTGTGTGGGCTCCTTAAAGCAATGTGGGAGGGAAGGAACACCCTGGAGTACATGGGTTTTCAGCCAAGAATACTGGCATTACACCACCCTGGTCTGCACCAACCTCCGTCACTGTCACCACTGTTAGGGAGCAAGACTGCATTCCAGGCTGAAAGCTTAGAGGCAGTGGTCCACATGCCACTTTAGATATTTCTTCTTTTTATTAGGCAGGCTCGAAAGATGATTCCTATGGATAACACAGAGTGTATTGTCAGAGACATCTTTCAAGAAAGGAGCCCAATTATAGGCTATTACTAAATGCTAAAATGGCTACTCTGCCAAGTGACTACAGAAGGAGTCATGAGTAATAGCTAGGAGAACATGTATCTTGTTTGCCTAAGTCTATTCTTTCAGTATTCCATTCGACTCTATGCTGTGGCCAGTCAGCAACCTTTCTTCTACCTAACTTAAATCTGAAGGCATTGAAGCATCTTCATTATAACTCAAAGTCCAAAGCAGTGCCCCTAAAAGGTCAGTGGAGACACAAAGTTTTCACAGGAGCTATGGGAGGCTTTATCATTCACCAACCAGGAATGGAGGCGGGCGGCTATATCTACCACTAGAGTGTCAGCCACCCAACCAAAGTCCAGTGAAAAGAAAAGAAACAAGAGAGCTTGATCAGTTATTCTTAGAAAACACCCAGTCAACTGTGCCCTGCTCTTCTTCGATTGAAGAAAGTGAGTTTTAAAACCAAGTTCACATTTTTTGATACCAAACGGAGATCAACCACTCTGATTGAATTCCAGGAGCCTGTGTCTTATCAGAGAAGGGGTTTGGGTATCATGGCTTCCCAGAGAACATATCAATCTAGAGACTATTATTGTAGCCTGACTTTGAGGATGGCAAGAGGAAGGAAAACAGTGGAGTGACACCACAATGGTGACATGCACAGTAGGTACAGCTAGATGGTCCTCTTCAAGAGGATGCTGTTACACAATGCTAGCTTCCCCCATGGTATCTCTGTGTTAATCACCACAGAGCTTCTGGACTGAGGCCCTAGTATGAGAGCTGAGTAGATGGAAGTTTCGAGAGAAGGAACCAGGTGCTCAGAGTCACCAATTACTGAATCCAGATGTGCCAAAGCTCTTAAGTCGCCTGCCTCCAGGTCTATGGGACTTTGGTTTCCCATTATCCTGTCTGCCTTTCTAAGGTGTTACCTGCCTAGATTGGCTGAACTGAGTTTCTGCTTCATACTCCTGTGGTGCCAATCAAATTTGTATCTATATTCCTGTGGCTGTGTTTCATTCTTGAGAACTTGACCATCACAGGCTATGTGTCTACTTGCCATTTTACTAATATATTGTACCAGATATAGGAAAAATTATCCTTGCATAAAAGTCACAATAGTTTTGTGCAATCCTAAGTGAAGATCCAGATATGACAGATAGTCCCAGTGGGGGCTGTAGATAACAATAAAGGCCAGCCTTTTCATGAACAATGGTCAGTGTCTATTCAATCCTTACTGTGTACTGATTTTCAGATACATGCTTGTGATATGTCATAAAGCATCCACTCCTCATCAGAATTATCAAGGCCAGGACTCAAGTGAGGTGTATGCATCTCTTTGGATTATAATTCAACACTAGATTCCAGGATTGTCAAGAGTGATAAACCTCATAAATTTGGCACATATATTCCCACTTGGTTCAGGCTAGTCCTTACCTTGCCTTAGGGAAGATATGGGAATATATCCTCCTTCCTTCTACCCAGCTGCTACATTCTTCTCTTTTACCTAGCTTAGGTCACATGAACCTATTGCAAAAAGTGAACAGAAACTCTAAACATGTTTGTCACATTTCTAGGAGCTGCAGAGAGGAAGGTGGCAGAATTTGAATTTTTAATCCAAATTTATTTCTTTTATGCACATGAAGTTATAGGTTTTTCCACTTTCTTCCAATTTACAAACACAGTCAGAGAATACATACTAGGACAGTCCACTTCTTGAAATCTCAGTCTGGTGTGGAAGCATCTTGAGGAAGAGAAGGACCCAGGAGTAGATTTATCAAACCTCATATATTCTTAATCATCTTGATAAATGCCATAAAATTATAAATTCATCAATGAATTAATCTAATGTTTAGGTCCAAGACCCCATAACACAGTCAACTCTCAGTAGCTCAGCCAGAGAGACTGAGATTTTCTTTCTTTCTTTTTTTTTTTTTCCGGTTCTTTTTTTCGGAGCTGGGGACCGAACCCAGGGCCTTGCGCTTCCTAGGTAAGCGCTCTACCACTGAGCTAAATCCCCAGCCTCCCACTGAGCCCCGAGATTTTCAATACAAGAACTTTTCATAGGATACTTGAGAGTCAAACCATGAAAAGTGGAGCTTGCTGTGTGAAGAAATCAAGCTAACTTGAATGCTTGTGCATGAGGGAACAAATATATGTTTAAAGTATATGTGTAAACTTGTACTAGTGGGTCTAACAAGGCAATAATGGGAAGTTGAAGGTTCTGGAGTAGGAAAATAACTCTGTGTGTGTGTGTGTGTGTGTGTGTGTGTGTGTGTGTGTGTGTGTGACTGTCTGTGTGGGTGTCTATGTGTATCTGCATGGATGTCTGTGTGTTGTCGCAGGAGTTTGAGTTCTAAGAAATATCTGCATAGGTATAAAACATTGATTTGAGAATGAAAATGGAAGATTAATTTAGGTCATTTGACAGTCTCTTGGGTATGTTAAGCACTAAGAAGACTGGGGATTCTGGTTTCCAGATAGCTGGTGATACTACTAATGCCTTATATCTAAAATGTAGAGGAAAATAAGGTCTCAAGATCAGAGTAAAGGCCAAGGTAGGGCAATATACAGTCCCTAAATGATTTCATGAACAGACACACTGTGCACTAGGCAGGACATTACTGTATGGGACCATTGGAATATTGGAGTTGTGTAATAGATCAGGCAGTCTGATCTAACAAGGAGATAAGGTGGGAAGTGGAAGGGGAGATTTTCCCCAAGCATGGGAAAGACTTGCTTCTATTTAGAAGCTGAGGGGTGAGGGGATAGAACCATGGAAGATAAATTGAAAGAGCAAATGAGAGAGTAGATAATCGTTAGAGCAAGTCCCCACAGCACTGAAGGAAGTGACCCAGAACAGAACCTCCAGCTCTCCTGTGCTTTCCTGTCAAGGAACAGAAGAATATGGCTCATTTTTGCTTTCGTGATTTTACTCCTAATTATTAACTGCAGTGAAGTGGTGGCGAAGGGAGAAAGCCCAGCAAGGACATGGAAGTAGGAAAAGGTCCGAGAGTCTTTCTATGTAACAGCACACGTGGAGATCTATAGGGAAAAACAATGAGGCGGTAAACAGGAAACACAGGCTTTGCAAGGTCTTTCTTGTGAAAACAAAGGCAACCTAACTGAGATGGTCTTGGCTCATCTGGAAGATAAGCAAACTAATAAAATGCTCCCCATGGTTTAACTTCTTACAGGCACAAATGAGGCACTGTGTGTTCACCAAATATCCATTATACTTGGCAAATCGTGACAGTGGCTAATTTTTAATGAAAAGTTATTCTGTGTCAGGCATTGTTTAAAGACAAATAGAAGAGTTAAATCATCATTCATAATGGGTGACTTTTTCGGGGATAGGAGGGGAGACAGGTCTTTCTTCCTCCTCCTCCTCCTCCTCCTCCTCCTCCTCCTCCTCCTCCTCCTTCTCCTCTTCCTCCTCCTCCTCCTCCTCTTCCTCCTCCTCCTCTCTTTCCTCCTTCTCCCCCTTCTCAAAAGATAAGATAAGACACCACTCTGGGTGTCAGCACCCTCTTATCTCCCACACATCAAGTCACTGTGGAACTAGGTACATCCTTTCCTACTGAGGCCAAACAAGGATGTCCATTTGGGGGTGTGGGATCCACAGTCAGGCAACAGAATCAGGGGCAGCCTCTGATCCAGTTGTTTGGGGGACCCATGCTTGTCTGCCAAATAGGTGCAGGGGCCTTAGGTCCAGCCCATGCTCAGTCTTTGGTTGGTGATTCAGTCTCTGCGAGCCTCCAAGGGTCCAGGTTAGTTGACTCCATTGGTCTTCCTGTGGAGTCCCTGTTTTCTGGTCTCTCAATCTTTCTTCCAACTCTTCAGAAAGACTCCTGAGCTCCACCTAATGTCTGGGTGTGGGTCTCTGCATCACTTTCCATTTGGCTGCTGGGTGGAGCCTCTCAGAGGACAGTTGTGATAAGTTCTTGAAGCAGGACTTCCTACAAAGCCCTAGCTGACCTCAAACTGTATATCCTCCTGCCTTAGTTCCCCAAGAATCACAAGATTCTTACCACTATATCTGATCTGAGAATATTCTTTATTGATCTCCATTTATAAATAGAAACATCTATATAAAATAGTTTACAATGGTTTCTTTAAACAGAGAGACTTGAATGGTTGATATCATCATTAAATTTTATATTGCACAAGGTAGGCATTTAAAAAATATTTTATTTATTCTTTGAAGTTTTCATATCTGTATATAATGTACCCTAATCATATCCACTCATCATTCCTCCTCCAACTCCTCCAGGTCCCCCCCCCAAAAAAAAACCAAACAAAATAAATGCCATTCAATGCAATCAAATTATTTAGAACGTTTTCTTCTCCATTTTGTTTGAGTGTGACATTCGTCAAACCCTAACCCTACAGAACTTCCTGCAAAGCTTCTGTGGCTCTTCTCCAGAATGTCTTTATGACCCACAAACCTATAGGGAGAACCAACAAAACCATAGCAGTAATTGTTCTTTGCTTCTGAATCTCCCTGGGTCAGTCTGACTTCCATCCCTGCTGGGCTTCTCACGGTACAAGCAGTCTCATGGGTAGTTTTTGTTTTTCCTCCAATTGATGGCTTAATGGTCTGGTTCATGCTGTTTAATTTCCCCCTAGTTTCACTTTACTGTAACCTGATTGCATTACCTTAATGTTGCCCCAAAAGCAAACTCTGAAGTTACTGTTTTAATATAATTAGTCTTTATCAGGGATGTGATCCCGGGAAAGACAGCAGGCACGTAGTGAAATGAGACACTGAGAAGAAAGATAACACAAGTATATGGGTTGGATCTCTTTGGGAAAAATGGGTCTTAACCAGAATAGATATGCCAAAAGCTTGTGGAGAATATACCAGAATTGCCCTGCTTTGAGGCAAAAAATTAGGATATATTTTTGCCAATTTCCCTCTCTAATTATAAAAGGCTAGTATTGGTGGTATAAATCCCTTGGTGTTTCTGGACCTCCAGAAGAGCAGGCTAATGTTCACTTATGGTGAGAAGATATACTGTGATCAAAAAAAAGTTCAATTTGCAATCTGTGAAGATTATTGTCAGATAATCTCTGGGGTATGCCAAAAGACAAGGCTAGACACAATAGTATCTGCTATAATTCTTAAAAGACACTAAGACCAGGAAAATGGAGCAGCAGTTAAGATGCTTGCTGTGCAAGCAATTGGATGGGAGTTCAGATACCCAAGCCTATATAATCTCTGGGTCAGTATCGTGCCTCACCTGTAACTGCAGCTTCAGAAGGCAGAAACGGTAACCCTGGAGCAAACTGGCTAGTGAGATTATCGGAAGCCTGAGGTCTGAGCTTGACTGAGAAACCCTGCCTCAAAGAATAAGGTGAAATGGTCACAGAGGAAGATTTCCAACATCAAGCCAGACTCTCCACACACACTCATTCTTCCATATACATACATGTGGCCATACACATGCAGACATGCAGACATGGAAACTCACCCCACACACGAGAAGAAGAAAAAGAAACACATGATAAAGATAACGATAAAGAGTATGATCCATTTAAGCAGAGTTGTCTACGGGCAAGTGCTCAGTGGGTGAGAGCTTCAGTGATGAAGACAGCAGCATCCTCACCATCAAAAGCAGTACAGAACACTATACTAGGCAAATAATACTTCAACCAGCAAACGAACTCCCAGATTTCATATTGTATCCTTCCCTGTTCTACTCCTTATGGCTGTCTGCACTAGCCATTGATATTTTGTAATAAAATGGGTAGCATTTAGCAGATTAAACTTCTCATCTCTGAATTTCTGTGTTCTGCTTTAGAACATCTCCCTCCCACTACCAAATGAACATTGACTTTTATAGTTTATTATTTATTTATTTGTTTATATATATAAATATATATATATTTTAAGCCATGCCTCATAGCTCCAGGGTCAGGAGATAGACATCTTGCTTTTATGAAGGCTCCCAAGGGGTGAGCTATAGTTAAACCACACTACTCTGGAAGACTTTAAACCATTTTAGCTGCTCAGTGTAAAGAACGCATCCTGGGACCAAGGCAGGTTTCCAAGACAACTGGGGGTTTGATGGTTCATTGAAGGATGGCCAAGGCAGCTGTGTGTTGGTGCTCTGGAAGTCTCAAGCTATTCTGCAAGAGCTTTTGGTTCAGGAAATACAAAACATATTTGCTACAAACATTTCTCTTCTCGATTTTTAATCATATATATATATATGTATATATATATTAAGAAATGTACCCCATCTGTTATTTTTTTACTCATTTAGACTTATACAGATGAAAATGGATATTTATTTGATGCTGTATATTATATCTTTCTATGAGAAAGGGTATTTGGTAAAAGGCAAGTGTTTATTCTTCTCATTCTGCTAGTGTCTGAACTACTGAAGTGGTCTCCAAGTTGGGAAGGCCAGTTGGCCATGAGGTGGATTCCTTTGAGGACAAGTTCCTCTCAGTGGCAGACACGATGGGCAGCAAAAGGCTCACTTAATTCTATTAATTGCCAACACTTGGCAAACTGAAAAACAGGGTGGAAAGAGGTTAAAAGACCTCAGATATCCACAAGTCCATCCTTACATCTGAGGAAACTGAGCCCCAGAGGGGAGAAATTCTTTGCCTAATGACACATGGTTAATTAAAGGCAGACTCGGGGCCAGACACTTGGGTCTCTGGAGCCTAGGAAGAGTGGAACAGAGTTCTTTCTTTTTTCCTCTTCTGTAGAGCATCAAAGTACAGATGGAGAGCCAGACTGCAGACTCAAACTCACAGAGGTATTGGGGTAACACGGGCCCTTAGGAGTCATGAGGAAAAGGGGTTTAGAGACATTTCAAAAGCATACTCCTTTCTGTAAAGAATGCTACTACACTGTGTTTATATTGCACTTATTTACCTCACTGTTACTTCTGCCCTTAGGGCCTGACTTAGCTCTTCTGAGTTAGCTGTTTGATGAAGGCATTTGGCAGAGTGTTTACCATGGATCATAAACAATTATTACTATTACTATTATCATTATCATTATCATTATTATTATTATTAATGCTTAGCATTACTATTCTCATTATTGCTCAATGGTGTCTTACTTTCTAACATAGAATTTCTTAATTTTGCCTAATGTTTTATGGAAACAATTTTTATGAGTTTTAACTCATTCTTATAGAGCATAAAAAGGGCAAGAAAAACATCAGATATGTATTGTGAGAATGTCAGAGTTTACCCTTTTCATGGAGATTGGTTGAGGCTCTGAGAAGGTATATAGGAGAAGGGATAACTGAAATTTGCTGAATGCAGTATTTCCTAAGGTCGTTGACATTTCTTTTTAAAAAGATACATCATTGTATGTTCACATGCATTATTATGTGTTCTAGGTTATACGGGTCTTTAGCTTTGGGAAGGAAATAACAATTTAGGGACTGCATTGTTTTTCTTGTTACTCATGGAAAATAGTGAGGAAAGTGATGAAGTGCCTATTTTAATCTAGAGTGAGAAGAAAAGCGTCCCATCATGATGAGGAAGACAGAGAGGCGGGACTATGATGAAGATTGTTACCTTGTGTCTGTATTCTGGAAGCAGAGAGTAGACCGGAAGAACTAGGCTTTCAGATCGCGAGGTTTATGCCCCCCTCCACCTCAATGAACAAGAGTAGAGGGCAGTGGCTAGAGTTTTTCTTGCTTTTCTTCTTTAGGAGCAAGAAGCATCTTGAGCTTGATCTTCTACTTTTAGCACCCAAGGCAGGTGCTGGCACTAAGTAGGTACTCAATAAATGTGCACTGAGTTGAGACCAGCTCTAAGTGGAAGTGAAAAGCCATGATCGGGAATCTGAACGCTATTCGTCAGACAGTGGGGAGCTGTTGATGCTTCCTGCTCAGAGGAATGACGTGCTCTGAAATGGGCTTTAGAGACACTCGGTTGGCAGCACTCAGAGGATGACAACTGAAGCCAGAAACTGGAGGGAAAAATCAAGTCTGAGTTCCAGCAGTGTTTCAGACAAGAAGCAACTGAACTCACAGGCAAGCAGAAGGCTGCATGCTCCCCATGGCAGAGCAATCACTTTGATAGGAAGGTATTACATTTCTGAAGTGAAAATTTTAAAAGTTGAAAGAGACAGGCTAGGGATATGGATTCAATCACTAAAGTGTCTGTTGGAAAAGTCTGAGGACCTGAGTTTGATCCCCAGAACCCATGGAAAACAGCCTTACAAGATGACACACACACACACACACACACACACACACACACACACACACACACACATAATCCTATAATCCACACTCTGGGGAGGTGGAGGTAGGTAGATCACTGGGATCTATTGGCTTGCCAATCTAGTTTGCTTGAAAAGTGCTTGTCCAGTGAGAGACGCTGTCTTAAAAACAAGGTAAATGGCGCCTCCACAGAAAAATATGCTAGGTGGTCCTTAGGCTCCAT